>NW_027328721.1:18111420-18711420 GCF_048564905.1 Vicugna pacos
AAACTGTCTTCCAAAGTGTCTGCACCGTTTTACATTCCCCACCACCAATGGAGGAGGGTATTAATTCCTCCACAACCTCGCTGACACGAGTGATAGTCTGTCATTTTGATTCTAGCTAACATAGTGGGTATGAAGTGAATCTCACTGTGGCTTTGATTGTATTTCCCTAATGACTAGTGGTATTTGGCAAACTTTCATGTGCTTATTGGCCATGTGTGCATCATCATTGGAAAAATATGTCTCCTAAGCCTTTCCTAATTTTAAAATTATTCATCTTTTGATGATGGTTGAGCTGTAAACATTCTCTATATAATTTGAATTTAAGTCTCGCATCAGATGTATGATTTGCGAGTATCATTTCTCATTCTGCGAGTTGTCTTTTCAATCTCCTGCTGGGGTTCTTTGAAGCACAACATGTTTAATTTTAATAATGTCTACTTTATATGTTTTTTTTCTTTTGTTGCTTATGCTTTTGTGATTAAGTGATTAAGGGATCGCTAAATGATTCAAGGTTATGAAATATTTCTACTTGATTTTCTTCTATCAGTTTTATTGTTTTGTTCTTACTTTTAGGTCTTCAATCCACTTTGAGTTAATTTTTGCACAAACCATGAAGTACAGGTCCAACTTTTTTTTTTTTGCATATAGATTCCCAAGTGTTTAGGAACCATTTGTTGAAAGACAATTTTTCCTTCATTGTCTTAGTACCCTAAGTCAAAAATCAGTTGACCATAAAGGTGAGAGTTTATTTCTGGATACTCAATTCTGTTTCTCTGATCTCTATGTCTAGTCTTATGCCAACATAATCCTGTTTTGATTACTGAAGTTTGTAGTAAGTTTTGAAATTGGGACGTGTGAGTCTTCCAACTTTAATTTTTAAAAATTGTTTTGGTTATTCTGGTCCTCTTGCATTTCCAAATGATTTTTAAGATCAACTTGTCCATTGCTGCATATAGAAAAACATCTGAGTTCTTGGTAAGAAATCACCTTGTATTTGTAGATCAATTTTGAGGAGTATAGTATTTCTGTGTGCTAACATTGAAGAAGCAAAATAAAAACAAGATGGCAATTTCATTTACAACAACATCAAAAAGTCTAATATACTCAGGAATAAATTTTAAAAACTAAATGTAAAACTTCGACTCTGAAACCATAAAAATTATTTTTTATGGTTCAGAAAGAATCATAAAAGAAATGAAAGGAAACTTAAATCGGGAAACCGTTTCAAATTCATAGGTCAAACTTAATATTATGAAAATTTCAATACTTCCCAAATTGGTTGAAATGAAATATTTTACGGGTACAGAATTCTAGGTTGATAACTATTTTCTCTCATGAATTTTAACATTTTTCACTTTTTTAAAAATATTTCTGGTGCTGTTGAGAAATCTGTCAGTTTAATACTCACTTCCTTGTAGGTAAACTTTTTTTCTTTTTCTTTCAAAATAATTTTTTTGTTTCTACAGTTTTATTGCAGTATTTACATTTATTTTTGTTTTTGTTTATCCTGTTGGGTATAGATTGTGACTTAATACCTGTGGATCCTTATCCTTCTTCAGTTTTGGAAAATTCAACATGTTATAATTACAAGTGTAACTTCACCTTCCTTCTCTCTCTCCTATCCTTTGAAGGCACTCATTAGACAAATGTTAGATATTCTTAATTTTCCTTCATAGGTTTCAATGTTTCAAAAAATATTTTCCATCTCCCCTAAGTGAAAATTATAGACAATTTGGGGGGTGTCTTCCGTTCACCAGTTTTCTTTATGTTGAGTCTGAAGAAGTCCACTCATCTTGTTTGTTTGCTTTTTTCCCCAGCTATCTAAATTTTTTTTCCTAAATGTTTCATTTGGTTCTCTTTCAAATCTGCCTGGTCATTTTTGATAGTCTCTTACTGGTCATTTTTGTGACCTCAGTTGTCTTACCTTTAAACATTCATACGTGATTATTTTATATTCTGCTACTGATGTTTGCAAGTCTGAAGTCCTCAGGGGGATGCAGGTCTCCCCATCCAACCTACTGATTCTCACTCCTCATGGAGGTTTTGTCCTGGGCTTGGTGGCCTTTAACTCTAAACTCTAATGCCATTGGTTTTCATCAGTGGCAGCCAGAGGCCCTTATTTCTGCGATACCCTGTGACGGTCTTTGTCAGGAACCTGGGGATGCCACCAACCTTGGGCACTTTAACCCTTTTGTAGGACTTCAGACTTAAAGCCACAGTCTCGAGTCAGCTATAACGACCTGCCTGGACCCAGACCTAGGAATCCAATGACAGTGCAGATGTGGGGTTTGTTCACAGAGTGAGCTGTTATTAGCAGTTTCTCGGTGCTCAAGATTTTGCTCCAGCTTTATTTGCTTATTTGTTTGAACAGGAGGAACTTTGCAGTTTCCTTGGCCAGAAATGTCTTTAAAACATCTCTCATCCAAAAACTAGTTGTTTTGTATGAGGACTTTTCATAGTGTCTTATTTGTCAGACTAACAAAAACATGTGTTGTTATATTTTTTAAATATTAATTTTATGTTTTTTAACGAATTTAGACAGGTGTATCTACCCATAATTTTAGAATAATGACAGAGCCCAAATATTATGAAAGTTATCTGAGTTAGTGACTTACAGATAAAACGTTTCTGATAAATGCCAATTACTGTCATTGCTAGCATCAGTATTAATATCACAAATTGTTTATGTATATCAGGCCTCAAACTAAAGCTCAGAACTTCTCTGATGATATCCAGTGTTTCCAACAGTTCATGTTGTTTTGACCAATCAAGTGCAATACAGGTGTTTTATAAGTGTCCTACTAGAATGTTATGTTATATCTTATTACATGTAAAAGCCAGGAAATACTGATAGAATTTCAAAAATACAAAGTTCTCAAAAATTATTACTTATGCTATTTTAATAAAACAGTTTATGTGATATAAAAAGTGGTTTATATTGAAGTAAGAATTGGAAAGAGATTAGAAAAATTTAATCTAGCCAAGTTTAGGCTGATTAATTTGTTCACTCAATGGATATTTCTGGAGCCAGAATTTGTGGGGAAAAAAAACCAACAGTGCATTTCATGGTATGTAGAATCACTTAAAAAACATTGCTTGAGCCAAGAATATTTATGGTATGATTCAGGATACAGGCACCTCAAGGACTTAGTTTTTTTTTTCCTGGAATGGTAAGAATTGTAAATACATACAAATTGGTGCATATGCCAGGAAGTATGCAAAATATTGTGTATGTAAGATCCAAATTAATGCTGTGAATTAAACCAACAAAATGGGTTCAGTGATTACCTATGATTTTTCTGATGAGAAAATTTGAACCTAGAGATTATGTAAATTTCCCAAGGTCACCCTCCTCGCAACAGACATGGATTAGCCCTCATCCCCTTAGGCTTCAGAATTTATGCTTCTAGTGACTACACAACGTCCCTCTGTATCACTGAATTAGATTCAATAATTAAAGGGCACGACACAAGCTCCTGATACTCCGTATGGAAAGACGTATGCCACCTTGGAGAGAAGACAAAGGTGTCAGAGTGGAAGCGTGTTTGAGGTGGATATGGGAGCAAGCAAGTCTGAGCCGGGGCATTGGCACAGAGGAACTGACCACGCTCAGATCCCAAGGCTGGAGAGCAGGATGACCTGTTCAGAAAGGCAAAGGGTCCGGGGCAGTTGACGCTTTACTGAGAACACCAGCAGGTGAACAGACAGATTGAGACCAGCGTGTGGAAGGCTCTGAAGCCAAGATAAGAAACTTGAATAACTTTCCCAGTAGGCACATTTACAAGCCAGTGAACCTTTTGTAGGGGACAGAAATGAGACGTGACTTGGATTTTAGTGGGTGACTTTAGCAGCATCCTCAAGACAGTGAGCTGAGAACTTCTATGCAGGTAGAGCACTTAAAATGTTATAATGTTATTGACAGGGCATAAGTATCAAAGGAAGGGGCCAGAGCTGTGGAAATGGAATCTTTCCAGCCATAAAAGTGTTATACATTTTTAAGCTCCTAACCCATTTCCAAATTTATGAAACTATTGTGTTCTTCTTTAGATCTAATTAAAATGTAACTTTATATAATTTGATAATATTCCATATTTCCTTCTGTGGCAATTTAATGTTCAAGTAGTAGAAATATCTGGAGTGCATATATTAAATTTTGGTTCATCTTTTCATGGTTGAGTTGTAAACGTTCTTTATATACTTTGAATCTATGCCTCACATCAGATGTATGATTTGCGAGTATTTTTTCTTATTCTGCGAGTTGTCTTTTCATTATTTTAAACAATGTTTTACTTCCTATCATGAATTTTATAGCATGGATTTTATAAATTTCAGTTCTTATTTATATTACTCAGATGTTAAACCCCAAATCTAATCTAATTTGGGGGGAGCGTATAGCCCAGTGATAAAGCACAGGTTGAGCATGCATTGAAGTCCTGGGCTCAGTCCTCAGACCCTCCACTAAAAACATTTTACACACATAAATTATAAATTCAGATTGGAAACCGAAGAATTTACACTTCAATTGGTACTCCATGTTTGGCAGTCTTTTCTGAGGTCTTTGTGAAATAACATTGTGAGTGTTGTACTGTCAACAGCTGATGAAAATACTTTTAGACTTGTATGCATTAGCAAAGCTAAGAGAGTGATGAAAGGAAACATCTGTTAATCACTTCCATAGTTGATCATTTCAATATTAAATTACAAGATGCATAACTTGGTCTCCACGTATCCTGCAGTACAAAATAAACACCGAAATGCAGAAAAATTTCAAAACTGTAAAATCGTGCCCCAATGTGGTCAAGCACCAAATGCAACACAGAGTGTCATTGCAACAGTCATGTTTTCTTTTTTTGATTCTTCACACTGTCTTCTACTCTGTCTCAGGAGGAGTATGAAACATTCCTGAGCCATGAAGCATGTAAAGAAAAATCAGCATCTCCCAGAAGATCAGTTTATCACATTACCGTATTTCTTATTCATGAAGTTTGATCTAATTGCCTCAGCATAGAAGTGTATTATTTTACAGATCATAATGATGCATGAATGTAATTATATTAGTGATTTTCACATATTAGCAAAATAATGTCTGTCTTTAGCAGTGAAACAGTGTTTGATTTCTTTGAAATGCAACGTACAAATTACATGCATATTAAAATTATTACATTCATTTCAATAGCTTATGATACTATGACAAGTGTAAATTATAAATATTTTTATATATACTGTTTTCCTCTTGAATACATGGTTTCAATGCATTTAGGTGACTTTATAGTTCACATAGTTTACCATCAACATAATTCCTGTTTCCAAATAATTTCCTAGATTTCTGTCTTTATTAAGCCTTTAAAATTTCCTGTCCTTCTGTCCAAAGTCCAGGCATACATTATCCAAAAGTCAAATAGCATATTGTCAGTCAAACTGAAAGACATCAACCCTTCCAAAATAGCCTTTCAGATTATTACTTCCATCAGTTGCATTATGATGCCATTTCTCTGAAAAATAATTGTTTTTTTAAATTATTTGAATAGTCTCTTCAAATTTTAAGTCTCACTTATTTTCTTGGCCAGTGAGCACCAACTGATCAGAGCTCAAAATGTGAGGACTGGCTGACTTTTCAGTCAAACTGTGGAAGAACTAGTTTATGACACCTTCCTTTGTTGCTTCTTTTTTTGTAATTTATTTAAAAAAAAAATCCTGAACACAGCATAGTAACAAAAATTACAAGCTAGTCTCAAACTGCTATGTTAAGGAGGAGGAGACTAATAGCAAATTACTGGCCCACTGGCCCTTTAAAAATCACCCTGTCTATTTCTGGGCCCTCTGTTCTGTTCCTTTGATCCTCATGTCTGTTTTTATGCCAACACCATGCTGTTTTGATGACTGTAGCTCTGTAGTGTTGTCTGAAGTCTAGGAGGGTTATTCCTCCAGCTTTGTTCTTTTTCTTCAATATTGCTTTGATAATTCAGGGTCTTTTGTGATTCCAGATAAATCTTAGGGTTGTTTGTTCCAGTTCTGCAAAAAATGTTCTGGATAATTTGATGGGGATGACATTAAATTTGTAGATTGCCTTGGGCAGTATGGCCATGTTAACAATATTGATTCTTCCAATCAAAGAATATAGGATGTCATTCCATTTCTTTAAGTCCTTTGTAGTTTCCTTAATCAATGTTTTGTAATTCTCCATTTATAAGTCACTCACCTCCTTGGTCAGATTTATTGTTAAGTATTTTATTGTTTTGGGTGTAATTTTAAAAGGGATTGTTTCTTTACTTTCTTTTCCTGTGGATTCATTGTTAGTGTAGAGAAATGTAACTGAATTGTGTATGTTAATCTTGTATCCTGCTACCTTGCTGAATTCTTTTATTACCTCTAGCAGTTTTTGTGTGGAGCTTTTAGGGTTTTCTATATATAGTATCATGTCATCCGCATAGAGTGACAATTTTACCTCTTCTTTTCCAATTTGTATCCCTTTGATTTATTTTTCTTGCCTGATTGCCATGGCTAGGACTTCCAAGACTATGTTGAACAGAAGTGATGAGAGTGGGCATCCTTGTCTTGTCCCAAATTTTAATGGGAATGTTTTCAGTTTTTCACTCTTGAGTACTATGCTGGCTGTAGGTTTGTCATAAATAGCTTTTATTATTTTGAGATATGTTTCCTATAAACTCACTTTGTAAAAAGAGTAAAATAATGTCATCTGCAGTAACATGGATGGACCTAGATATCATCATTCTAAGTGAAGTCAGCCAGAAAGAGAAAGAAAAATACCATATGACATCACTTATATGTGGACTCTTAAAAAAAAAAAAAAGGACACTATGAACTCACCTACGAAACAGAAAGAGACTCTCAGACATAGTAAACAATCTTATGGTTACTGGGGAAAGGGAGTGGGAGGGGATAAATTTGGGAGTTTGAAATTTACAAATGCTAGTCATATACATAAAAATAGATTTTTTTAAAAGATTCTTTTATAGAGCACAGGGAACTGTGCTCAATATCTTGCAATAACCTTTAATGGAAAAAATATGAAAATGAATATATGTATGTATATGCAAGACTGGGACACTGTGCTGTAGACCAGAGATTGACACATTATAATTTACTGTACTTCAATAAAAAAATAAATAAACCTATCTAAAGTATTTAACTTTAAGGAATAACATCTTTTTAACAGCTTTATTGAGGTATCATCATTAAACACAAAACGGCACATATTTAATGTGTAGATTTTGATGTGTGGACACAGGCATACATGCATGAAACCATCACACAGTCAAGATGAGAGACACATCAGTCACCTCCAATGGTCCCCTTATGTCCCTTTGGGTTTTGTTTGTGTTTTGGTGTGTGTGTGTGTGTATGCTAATATTTAATATGCAATTTTAAGCTATTTCAGACATGAACTAGTTCAACCTAAACCCAGTAGAGTTAGTGAAGTTATTCAAGCAAGGATTTTACTTGCATGCTTACTTTTGGATTGAGTTCCTCCCACCTTTGGAATCTGAATTTGCCTTTTCCTAACATCTAAGGTCTGTATGATGCACACGTGGGAGTCTATGTGCTGAAATCCGTGTGCAGGAACTCGTTTTTAGAGGGAAGCATGGAGACGTGGTCTCATTAAGAAAATCCACGTGTGCGGTTGAAAGTGATCTCAAGCTGTGCCTCAGAGGTTATGGACTGTGCCATCACGGACAATAGACCCTGGGACATCCATCACTGCCGTGTCGGCCCCCTTTGCTCAGTCCAGAGAGGGTGTGATGCTACATCCCAAGACCCTAATCCTTTTGTGTTAAGAGTGCCATTCGGCGCCTTTTATCTTTTTTTTTTTTACATTTTTTATTGATTCATAATCATTTTACAGTGTTGTGTCAAATTCCAGTGTTCAGCACAATTTTTCAGTCATTCATGGACATATACACACTCATTGTCACATTTTTTTCTCTGTGATTTATCATAACATTTTGTGTATATTTCCCTGTGCTATACAGTGTAATCTTGTTTACCTATTCTACAATTTTGAAATCCCATTCTATCCCTTCCCACCCTCTACCCCCCCCCCGGTAACCACAAGTCTGTATTCTCTGTCCATGAGTCTATTTCTGTCCTGTATTCATGCTTTGCTTTTGTTTGTTTTTGTTTTTTAGATTCCACATATGAGCGATCTCATATGGTATTTTTCTTTCTCTTTCTGGCTTACTTCACTTAGAATGACATTCTCTAGGATCATCCATGTTGCTGCAAATGGCATTATGTTGTCAGTTTTTATGGCTGAGTAGTATTCCATTGTATAAATATACCACATCTTCTTTATCCAGTCACCTGTTGATGGACATTTAGGTTGTTTCCATGTTTTGACTTTTGTAAATAGTGCTGCTATTCTTAATGGATAAATTAGCATTCCTTCAGAACAGCTCCGGAAAACATGACCAGGATGCTCTGGGACTATTTAATGCGATGAAAGCCAGTTAGATACAAGGATGTCTGTGAACTAAATCAATAATACAACATTCAGAATGTACCTCTTTCTCTTTTTCCCAGGCAATTTTGAAGTTGAACAATAGAATAGGAATCAGGAACTGGTGTTCAATCCTGCAGGTCACTGATTACCATTTTATTTATCATAAACTGATAAAGATTTCTCTAAAACTCTATTATAGTAACTTTAATTATAGTAATTTAAGATATCATCTCTCCTTGCCTAAAGTGATTTTTTTAATGATAACAGGATCTGTGACCCACTTATAAGCCACCAGCAGGAATCCCTTCTGGATTTAAAATGATGAAAGGAGCTGCCTTCACTCACAGAGCAGCAGACAGAGGGGTTCTATCATTTTCTCTCTTTCTTCCTTCCTTTCTTCTTTCTTTTCTTCTCTCCTTTCTGTTCCTTTTCCCTCACCTCTTATTCTTCTTCCTCCTCCTTCTCTGCCTCTTCCTCTCTTTTCTTTCCCATCTCTTTTCCATTTTTCTGGTCACTCTACTGACATCATGACAAAATTCATTTTATAATGGAATCAGCACAGAATTGATACTGCCAATACCCATTTCTCCCCCCAGATGTAGCTATAAAATTATGACTGACACCACGCACCAGACTACAGTGAAGCCTGTGAGCCCGTGCTTCTATTAAAATGTAAATATGAATTATGAGCATTTGGGGGAAATAGAGGTGTCTCTGGGAGTTCCTTTTTGTATTAATAGATGCAAGGATGTCTATGAACTAAATCAGTATTACAACATTCAGAATTTACTTCTTTCTCTTTTTTTCAGCTCTTTTGATGTTAAACAATATGTAGCACTTTTAAATGAGGAAATAGTGATCAATCCTGCAGGTCACAAATTACCAATATATTTATCATAAACTGATAAGGAGTATTTTTGGAAAATATAGATGTCTCTAAGAATTGTTTAGACTATTAAGCAAGTTTTACTAATGGCTAAAAGAGAAAACCGGATGGGGTAATAGTAGTCTACCTCAGTAGGAAGATGGCTAAGGGGAACTCAGAGGCTCCTGTTGTGTATAGTTGGATGGAATTTGGTGGTTTTCTTAGGTGGTTAAGTTACAGTCACATTGGAGAAGTCAGAAGAGCAGAGACACTGAGACCCAGAAAGACTGCTTAGGTGGGAGATGCTTCCTGGCTTTAGGGAATAAAATATGAAATATCTATACCATGAAATGCATGTATGCTAATTCCTGGTAAAAAGGAGTCTTAATGTATTACTTTAAATGTGCAGCAGGAGACTGTCAACTGCTAAATTCAAGAAAACACCTTCTTCGTAATATAAGGTATGAGGTTAGAACTGAAATACTAAGTTTTAAAGTTCTCATCACAAGAAAGAAAATTCTGAAACTGCACATGGCATATGTTAACTAGATTTACGGTGGGAGCATATTAAAACACAAATATTTAATCTTATGTCATGTATCTGAAACTGAAGCATGTTGTATGTCAATTATATCTAGAAAAATGAATTAAAATACTAAATTCTCACACATAGTATTGCAGTGAAATAATTGCTACCATCAACTCCTTTGTCCCCCAAAAGAAAATTCTGAGTCAGAAGTTTTACAAAATAAGAGGGCTCTTAAAAGATAATTTTCAAAAATAGAAAAATCATAATTGTCACACACATAAAAATAAACATGGGTTAAAATGTTTTATTTAGCTCAATAATGACTGAAATGGTAATGAGCTGCAACCAACTGAAAGGAGAATCCAAACAATAAACATCATAAACATAGAATATTGAAATGAATGGGTGACAGCTGGGAAGGGAAGTCAGTTTTTCCTCCACTGAACAGAATTACATGTTCACAGGCAGGAATTATGTTGCATTGCTAGCTGCTGTCTAGAACTTAGAAAGCTATAAAATAACTGCCATAGAAACAGAAATACATAAGCTGCAGTGCATACTTTTCCAGTGAGGTACACTCTTTTTCTGGACTCTGACATTTTTTATTAGTTGTTTCATGATATAAGTGACAGGTAAATAGATTAATGTTTTTAAATGATGGGTAGAGGAATTAAGGAATGAATGAATGAATTAATAAAAGACACTGGAAAATGTTTTTCATGACCTCTGATCATCCCTCATTTGTTCTCAAATAAGAACACATGCTCATCTCACTTTTCTTCCAAATTTTGTCTCCTTATCATGACTTCATTTCCATATATATATTTTTCCTGTTAGCCAATCACGTGATTTCACTCTTTTGCTCCCATTTCCTATTTTTTTCTCAACCTTTTTAATTCCCCAGTCTTAAATTTTTCTCTTGAGCTTTTGTATAATATCCACCTTTATTCCTGAATAATGATTCAATGGCTGAAAGTAAAAAAAGTGGAAAGCACCTAAAACTTCAATATATATAAAGTAAAAGCAAAAGCTTAAAGGAGATGGCATTTCTATATTCCTTCTCCCTACATTGGTTCCTCATTTTAAGTATATTTCCACTCTCTAAATACTTTTAAAATCCTCTCTTTTATTTTTACTATTGAGTGATAGATCAGAAGAGCTAAGTTAAAAATCATGTTCAAAGAACAAATCAAGGAATTGAATTTAAATTGAACTGAACTGAAATGCCTCATGTTGGCTTGTTGAAGAACACAAGGATGGAAGTGTGGGAGAGAGTTGCAAATGATGAGAGAAAGCAAAGGCTGTAAGCAAACATCTGATGTTTCTCTTTCTCTTTAAGGGGTAGGAACACCATGATTATTTAACATACATATGCACTGTGAAATTATTACCATAATCAAATTAACACACCCAACATCTCATGTATTTACCATCTTATTTCATGGTGAGGACACTTTAAGATCTACCCTCTTGACAGATTTCATAATCCAGCATCATCAACTAAAATCACCATGCTGTTCTTGGATCTTCAGAACTGATTCATCTTAGAACTGAAAGGTTGTATCCTTGACCTACATCTTGCCTTACCTGGTGTCTCAACCAGCCCTTGGCAACCATCATTCTACTCTTTGGTTGTATGTCTTTGACTTTTTTGGATTCCACATATAAGTGATATCACATAGTATTTTTCTTTCTGGGTCTGACTTTATTTCACTTAGCATAAAATCAGCAAGTTTATCCAAGCTTTCTTTCTTTTTATGGTTGAATAAATAATATTCCATCCTTTACTATATTTTCTTTTTTTTTCAGTTGAAATACAGTTGAGCTATAGTATTATATTAGTTTCAGGTGCACAACAGATTGTTTAATATTTTTATAGATCATACTCCATTTAAAGTTATGACAAAATAATAGTTATATATCCTTGTTCCTTATTTATTATATATATATTAGTCTGTGTCTTTTAATCTCTTACCCCTACCTGGCCCATCCCACCTCCCCTCTCCCAACTAGTAACTGCTAGTTTTTTTTTCTATATCTGTGACTCTGTTTCAGTTCTGTTATATACATTTCTTTCTTTTATTTCTTAGCTCCCACATGTAATTGATAACACAGAGTATTTGTTGTTCTCTGTCTGACTTATTTCACTAAGCATAATACCCTCTAGGTCCATCCACTTTGTTACGACTGGCAAGATTTCATTCTTTTTTCATGGCTGAATAGCACTCCATTGTATTCCACATCTTCCTTATCCATTCATCTGTTGATGGACACTTAGGTTCCTTCCATATCTTGGCTATTATAGATGATACTGTTATGAGCATTTGGCTGCATGCCTCTTTTCACATTCATGTTTCCATTTTCTTTGGCTATATACCTGGCAGTGGAATTGTTGGACGATATGGTAGTTCTATTTTTATTGTTTTGCAGAACCTCCATATTACTTTCCATAGAGGTTGCACTTATTTAGAATCACACAAACAGTGTGCAAGGGTTCCCTTTTATGCACATCCTCACCAACATTTGTTAGTTGTAGACTTTGTGATGATAGCCATTTTGACAGGTGTGAGGTAATATCTCATTTGTGGCTTTGATTTGCATTTCTCTGATGATTAATGTTTAGCCTTTCTTCATGTGCCTGTTGGCCATCTGTCTGTCTTCTTTGGAGAAATGTCGGTTCAAGTCTTCTGCCCACTTTTTAATTTGGTTTTGGTTTTAATACAGAGTTATTTGAGCTGTTTTTGTATTATGGGTATTAACCACTTATTTGTCATATTATTTTGCAAATATTGTCTCCCCTTCAGTGCATTGTCATCTAATTATGTCAATGATTTCTTTTCTGTTTTTAAGTTTCAAAGCTTTTAGTTTACTAAAAGTTCAAAGATTTTAAGTTTAATTAAGTCCCATTCATTTATTTTTGTATTTGTTTATTTTGTCTTAGAAAATAAATCATATATGTACATATATATGTATATATGTGTTTGTGTATGTGTGTGTGTGTATATATATATATATATATAAAATATATATAGCTATGATTTACATCAAGGCATGTTCTCCCTATGTTCTAAGAGTTTTATGGTTTCATCTTATATTTGGGTCTTTAATCCACTTTGAGTTTATTTTTTATGTGGTGTGAGAAAATGTTGCAACTTCATCCTTTTACATGTCGCTGTCCAATCTTTCCAGCACTACTTACTGAAGAGGTGATCTTTTCTCCATTGTATATTCTTGCCTTCTTTGTCCTAGATTAACTGACTATAAGTGTGTGGGTTAATTTCTGGGCGCTTTATCCTGTTCCATTTATCTGCGTCTGGTTTAGTGCCAGTGCCATACTGTTTTGATTACTATAGCTTTGCAGTATAGTCGGAAGTCAGGGAGTGGGATTTCTCTAGCTCCGTTCTCTTTTTTGTAATGGCCATCTTAACAGGAGTGAGGTGATCTCTCATTGTAGCATTCTTTGTTTATAACTACTTTTCTGTTTGTACTTGCTTGATTCTCTACCTTGGATTGCAGGCTGATTTAGAGCAACACTAGGTCTATTTGTCTTTTTTTTTAAACTAATGTATTATTTTTGTTAAGATTTCTGTTAGACTCACACTGACGAAAAATTTTCTGTCTAGAAATTACCAGAAATTATGTTTTAGTCTATACTAAATCAATTTAAGTACTTGCAAAAAAAAAAAACTTTTATGAGTTATGCAGAATGCAAGTATCCTTTTACAATTCATTCTGATAGTTCAAAGATATTTTATTTGCCATGAGTTTCTTATGAGTTAAGTTTTGCTCTTGCTTGATTACAAAGAACAAGCAGAGTGAGTAATGGAGGGTGAATAATAGCCATCAAAATTTTACATTTATTTTCATTATGCACCATTTTTGAAAGTAAGAAAGATTAAAATGAGAAGTACCCCCAAATTAGAATTGGTAAATATACTTGCATTTACAGTGTTACATGTTATGTTCTTTTTCATTTAAAGAACACTAGATAATGATTAGAAAATATTACTGTTTCTGCCTCCCAGATGTGGGGAGACATGGGGGAAATCCCATAACCCCTGTCTGTGTATCAATCTTTCCATTTTTATTGTGCATTATTTTTCTAGTTTTATTGAGACATAATTGACCTTTAACACTGTATTAGTTTAAGGTGTACAACATAATGATGTAACATATGTATGGATTGCAAAATGATTACCACAATAAGTTGACATCCATCACTTTACATGGTTACAGAAATTTTTCTTGTAATCAGAACTTTATGATTTATTCCCTTAGCAACTTTCAAATGGGCATGGTTATTAAATGCAGTCACTATATTTACATCACATCTCCAGAACTTACTTATCTTATAACTGAAACTTTGTAACTTTTGACCACCTGATGCATCATTTGTTGGCCATTTGTACACCTTCTTTGGAAAAATATCTATGCAAGTCTTTGCCCATATCATAAATGGCAGCAGTATTTTTTGTCATTGAGATACAGGCATATCTTAAACATTTTGAGCATTAACTGCACATCAGATATGTGGTTTGGAAACATTTTGTCCATTGCAGAGATTGCTTTTTCATTTTCTGATTGTTACCTTTGCTGTACAGAAATGTTTTAGTCTCACGTAGTCCTACTTGTTTATTTTGCTTTTGTTCAGGTGTCATATCCAAAAACTTTCCCACCTGGAATGTAATGGTTTCAGGCCTTATGCTTAATCCTTTAATCCCTTTCCAGTTGGTTTTTCACATATGGTACAAGAGCGCAGTTTTATTCTCCTGTATGTGGACATCCAGTTTTCCCAGCACATTTATTGAAGGATTATCCTTTCTGCATTGTGTATTCTTAGAGCCCTTGGCACAGATTAGTCAGCCTTTTGTGCGTGGGTTTATGTGGGCTCTCTATTATGCTCCGTTGGTCTCTGTGTGTGTGTTTATGCCAGTACCACACTGTGCTGATTGCCAGAGCTTTCATAGGTTGAAGTCAGGCATTGTGATGCCTCCAGCTTTGATCTTCCTGCTCAAAATTGCTTTTTGCCTTTTTGGGGTCTTTTGTGGCTCCATATGAATGCTTAAATAACTTTTTCTGTTACTTTGAAAAATGCCATTGTAATTCTGACAGGGACGGCATTAATTCTCTAGATTGCTTTGGATGGTAGGGACGTTTTGAAAATGTTGCCAAATAATCTTTCTACATCAATTGAGATGATTATATGATTTTTATATTTCATTTTGTTAATGTGATGTCACATTTAGTGATTTGTGTACATTGAGCCACCCTTGCAGCTCAGGGGTAAATTACGTGTGATCACAGTGTGTGATCCTTTGATGAAACCATTGAATTCGATTCACTATTGTTTTGTCAAGGATATTTAAATCTATGGTTATCAAGAATATTGGCCTATAACTTTCCAGTCTCATAGTGTGCTTCTCTGGCCTTCATATGAGGGTAACGTTTGCTTTGTAAAATGAGTTTGGAAGTCCTCTCTCTTCATTTTTTGGATGAGTTTAAGAAGGATTGGCATTAGTTCTTTAACTGCCTGGTAAAATCCATCTAGGAAGTCATCTGCTAGCGGGCTTTCCTCATTGAGAGGATTTTGCGTACTGCTGCCAACCCCTCACATGTGATTGATCTGATCACATTTCCTCTTTCTTTGTAATTCAGTCTTGGGAGAGTGTAAGTTTCCAGGAACTTATTGCTTCTAGATTATTTCATTTATGGGTGTCTAATTGCTGATAGTAGCCTCTTATGATTCTTTGTATTTCTGTGATACCAATTGTGATATCTCCTGTTTCATTCCTGACTACATGTATTTGATCTCCTATCTCTTTCTCTTGATTAGCATAGTTAAAGATTTGCCAATTTTGTTTATTTAAAAAAAAGAATGCTTATTGCTCTTTATCTTTTCTGTTGGTTTTTTCTGGTCTCTATTTTATTTCTGCATGTTCTAATATTTATTTCTTTCCTCCTGCTAAGCTTATGCTTAGTTTTTTCTTCTTTTTTCAGTTCCTTGAGGTGTAAAAGTTAGGTTACATATTTCAAATCCTTCTGTTTTCTTAACACTTCTTTTCCCGGATCCTAGCTCTCCAGACTATTCATCCATCTGATCTCCTCAGTGTTCTGGGCAGGAAATGGAGGAACTGGGCCCCTTGGGTGCATCCCACATGGGAAGGGAACCTGGGTGCTCACTGCATGCTCACATTCTCCTGTGGGAGGAATCCCAGGCCAACAGCATCTATCTGGGTATTGAGATGTGCCGCCTTTGAGAAGAGATGATGCTGATAAAGTAAAACCGCTTTCCCCACCCTCTTCAATGCACCCATTCTTGGATTTTTTTGCTCCAACAGCATGACAGGACCTCTCTGCTGGACTCCCAGGTTATTGACATCACACAAGTGTGGAATTTTTAAAAATAGAAATGCTTGGATAATATTCCACATGAATTTCTTGAATCCTCTGTTTTTCTTTAGAAGCACACATATTTGTGTGATCTTGCATGCTAAGTGGTTTAAGTAGATTTAATTATTGAGATCAATTTGGAAGACAGTATTTAGATACAAACTTGGGAAATATCGTCTTTCCATTTAAAAAATTCATTTTGTTATATATATATATATATATATATTATCAAATATAATATATATATATATATATTATCAAAAGATAATTTTTCCCAATCTTTAAATATTCTTTTAAACAGAATATTTTTTAATTTTCTGTTTAAAGAAATAAACATTGCGTTTTGTTAGAAAAAATGTATGATTGCTTTTGACTTATGCTGACACCTCCATTTGGGATAAGACACACACAGATATTTAATAGATGGTTCACTCAGCTCAGTTGGAATAATTTTTTGAAATATTTATTTTTAGAATGTATTATTATACTTCATTTTAAGATGTTTTATTCATTTTGAATGAGAGCATATAATATTTCTTTATTCTCTCTTCTGAGGGACAGATTCTCTTGTATTTGTTATAAAGGGAGCCACACGGAGATTATTCAGGGGAATAAATGGATCCTGGAGAAGACAAGACAAGACCTTCCACGAGAGAGTCTATATATTTTTAAGAACAGCCCGTTTTTAAATCTCAGGAAATAAAGTTTTATAGAATGTCATCTGGAATTTGGTTTTCAGAACTGAAGTCTCTTTTCACTTCTTGATATTTTTAGTGTTACTTAGTTTTACCCAGTTTGATGATGTGGGCTGTGATGGAAATGTGTCATATGAAAACTCCACTTTTCCCTCATAGCTAGGTGAGTGAAAAACACTGAGGTACAAAATTCACAGGAAAAGTCAGAGTTACCCGAAAAATTATAACTGAAGAAATGCCCTTATCTATTTGATTAAGTCTCTCATCTTTTTTATCCAGTCCTCATTCTCTGAAGGAATTAAACTGCAATGGTAGGAGGGACTTTTTATATTTATCCAAAAAATAATATTAACCTTGGTATCCAATGATATGCAGGGATATTAGCCAGATTATAAGCATTTTCAGTGCTAATTAATAATGCAGAAGACATGTTTCTGTTAATTTATAAAATTTTTCTCTTAAACGTATTGCTGGCAGGTGGCTATCAGGGAGTGTGTAGGCACGAGGGGAAGATGAAGAGTTAGGACACGTAAAATCTTAGTGGCATTTCCACTGCAGAGAGTTGGTGCTATTTGCTTTCTTAGGATACATGCAAATCAGCGAGACTAGGGCTACTTTAGTGTAAGACAGGATGGGAATGTTCAGGAGAGTGAGCATCTGCTTGGGGATAGAGCAGAGAATGAAGCTAAGCACAATTATATGATTTATCATGGGTATTATTCAAATAATGAACACAATTCTTAATACAGAAGACAACAGTAGTTTCTTACATAGAGAAGAATATGTACATTGTTAACTTTCATGCTCTAGAGAATAAAGAGGTGAAGCTCAGGTTTAAATGATAACTTTGAACTTACTAGATATGTGATTATTGTTTGCTGGCAAACATTCTCTGAACCTAAGTTTCTCCATTTATGAAATGCAGCTAACAATACTGAATTTTTAAGCTTATTGTTTGAACCAAATGATGTACCATATGTAAAAATATTCAGAACATGCTAACACTCTGTCCAAATAGTACTCTTTATATTTATAAATACACAAAGGTACCATGTTTCCATAAATTCCCTGTTAAAAGCTCTACAGCACCTCTCTGGCAGTCTTGAAAAAATGTGGTCTAGCATGGCCAGGGTCATGTCCATTTTTTTAAATCCTAACTTTCCCTACCCATAAAGCTATAAAATCTATAATAAGATTGATTTCCATAATTCCAACACATCCTTTTGTTGTCTGTATATTTTTATAACACATCATCTGAAAAGAAGATAGAAAATGAAGGAAGCAGATTCTTCCGATGGATGTGATGTCTTATGAAAAACTCACCTTTTCAATGATTGCCTGAATTACTTCCTTTGGTCAGGGTTCCTAGTAGAGATATGTCACCCTTCATTCCTCCATGGTTCCCTTAGTTTAAAACCTACTTTTTTAGTACACTGACATCCTCCTCTTTTCTGCACATTATTAGATACACAGAGTGTGTTAGTGAGCATTATCTCCTGTGTTCTGATATCCTGAAAGGGCTGAAAGAAAAATTCTGGCAACCAAGAATATTATACTTAGCAAAACTGCTCTTCAGAAATGAAGGGGTGATAAATACTTCCACAGATGAACAAGAACGGAAGGATTTCATTATCATTAGACCTGACTTACAAGAAATACTAAGGGTAGTTCTTCAAGTTGAAATGAGAGCAACAATGTGAAAACATGTAAAAGGATAGAAGTCGCTGGTGAAGGGAAATGAAAAGTCAAATTCCAAGCACTTTAATATTTAATGGTGTTGAGTAAATCACTTTTAACTTTATTGCAAAAGTTAAAGGCAAAATTATCAAAAGTAACTGTAGATATAATAATTTGCTAATGTTTACAGAATATGAAAAGCTGTAAATTGTGACATGAATAGCCTAAAATGTTGGAAAGGAGAAGTAAATTGTAGAGTTTTTTATGTGATTGAAGTTAAGTCGCTATTAGTTTAAAATGGAGTGTTATGTTTTGTGTAAAACTCATGGTAGCAACAAAGAAAGCTCTAGTAGGTACAAAAAAGCTAAAAAGGAAGAAATCCAAGCATACCACTTCAAGAAAAAACAACAAATCTTAAAGGAAAACAGCAAGAAAGGAAGAAAGGGACAGGAAAATACAAAGCATCAGAAAACAACGAAACAGCAATACTAAGTCATCACTTACCATTATCTACCTTACTTAAATTAACAACACTTTAAATGTAAATAAATTTAATTTTCCTATCAAAACACAGAGAGTGACTTAATGGATAAAAAAGCAGGCTCCAACAATATGCTGCCTACAAGAAACTCACTTTAACTTTAAGAACTTGAAGACTGAAAGGGAAGGAGTGAAAAAAGATATTTCACATAAATGGTACCTGAAAGGTAGTAGGGGTGGCCCACACTTACACCACACAAAATAAGCTTTCATTCAAAAATCTGTATAAGAGACAAAGAAGGTCACTATAAAATGACAAAAGGGACAATTCATGAAGAGAGCATTTTAACACACATACATGTATATGCGCCCAACACTGGAGCACATAAATACATAAAGCAATAAAATTAAAAGATGAAATATACAGCAATACAAAGATAGCAGGGAACTTCAACACCCACTTTTGATAATGGATAGATCATTCAGGCAGAAAATCAATAAGGAAACTTCAGGCTTGAATTACACCACAGACCAGGTCTACCTAATGGATGTAAACAGGATGTTCCACCCAACAGCAGCAGAATATACATTCTTCCAAAGTGCACAAGAAACATTCCCCAGGCTAGATCATATGCTAGGCTACAAAATAAGTCTTAACAAATTTCAGAATATAAATACCATAATAGTATGAATCTAGTAATCAATAATAGAAGGAAAATTGAAAAAAAAAGATAAATATGTGAAAATTAAATAACACACTTCTGCACAATCAGTGAATCATAGAAGAAATCTAAAGGGAAATCAAAAGTGTCTTGAGAGGAACAAAAATGTAAATAGACTCAAACTTACTGAGTGCAGCCAAAACTGCAGTTCTGAGGGAAGTTCATAGTAATAAATGCCTATGTTATGCAAAAGAAAGATACAAAATACATAACCTAACTTTACAACTCAAGAAACTTAGAAAATGAAGAATACAGCAAGCACAAATCTAACAGGTAGAATGAAATAATAAATATTGGAGCAGAAACCAATGAAATTAGAGAGTGAAAAACAATAGATAAGAACAATGACAGTGAGTCAGTTTTTTGAAAAGATAGAATTGACAGACCATTAGCCAAAGAGAGAAAAAGAGGAGATTCAGGTAAATGAAACTGAAATGAAAGAGGATACATTGCCACTGATACCACAGAAATATGAAATTATAAGAGGCTACTATCAACAATTAGATGCCAACAAATTGGATACTCTAGAAGAAATAAATTCCTGGAAACATACACTCTCCCAAGACTGAATTATGAAGAAAGAAAACGTGAACAGACAAATAATGAATGAGATAACTGAATCAGTAAGGAAAATCTCAGCAGAGAAAATCCCTGGGCCAGGTGTCTTCAACTGTGAGCTCTTCCAAAACATATACACATCCCCATGTTTACTGCAGGGTTATTCACAATAGCCAGGATAAGGAAACTACCTACTTGTAGGTCGATGGACAACTGGATTGAGAAAATGTGGTGTATGCATGGTGGACGTGAATTAGCTTTCAAAATGAAGGAAGTCCTGCTGACAGTAACAACTTGGATGAAACTGGAGGACAGCATTCTAAGTGAAATAATCCAGAAACAGAAAGACGGAAACTGTATGCCACTTATACGTGAAGTCTTAACTTTTCAAACACATGAAATGAAGAGAGTGGAATGGTGGTTGCCAGGGGGCTGGGAGATTGGATGAATGATGAGATTTTGGTCAGAGGGTACAGAGTTTCAATTATGCAGGATGAGTGAATTCTGAATACCCAATGCACAACATGTTGACTGTAGTTAATAATTCGTTACTATACATTTGAAATTTGCTAAGAGAGTAGAGTGTTTTAAGAACCAGAAAAAAGACAACTATGTGAGATATGATGTATATGATAATTCGCTTTATTGTGGTAATCATTTTGCAGCATATAGCAAAATATCACACTTTACAATTGAACATATATGATTTTTATTTTCAGTTGTATTTAAATAATGCTGGGGAAAAAATACAATGAAATTTGTAATATAACAATATGTAACACTTTGGCAGCAAAATCAGATTGATTTAATAAAAAAATCTTTTCTTAGTTGTGTACACTCATCAGTTCTCAAGTTTTGCTTGTGAGAGTAAACAAAACATACATGTTAAGCAAAAGAAACTGTTTTTCTTGCTACAAATGTGGATCGCATTTTACTTTTACTCTTGAGTCCCAGATAATTATTCATGAATTAAATTGTAGGATGATCTTCTGTTTGGAAGCCTTTATAAGATATAATTTTGTGATTTAGAAGTAACTAGAGGTTTATGTAATCAATGTAGCTTGTAATTTGAATAGGTAATTAAACTCATACATTTAGTTTAACAAAAGACATTGAGATTAAACAATGTTCCACCCTCTTCCAGTGGTATTATTATAATTATTTTTTCTCCCTTGTGGCTTTAACATTCCAAAAATTATTCTTAAATTGTGTATTTCCTTTTGCTGAAATGACGCATGCCTGGCATGGGCTAAATTCAATTTTTCCTTAATTATAAAATTGCAATTTCAACAGAGCACAATTTAAGGATCTCTTATAAATCTACTTTTCATTAATACATAGCATCTCTTTTGATAAAATGAAGATTGAGATTCACGTGTGGAAATATTCCAGGTTCTCTCCTGTTCTACAGAGTCCTCTCCCATTTTTTTTTTTTTCCTTATTGCTGGATGAACAGAACTGGACAGACGCTTTGCTGCAGGAGCCTGTGGGGTGATGGACAGGTGGGCTCTCTGGTACAGATTTTACAGGTGTGAGGGCTGAGCTTCCACTCAGAGAGCAGAGAGCATTCAGTGAGGGACAGAAAAACAACTTTGCAGGGATGCAGTGCCTGCCACACACCTTCTGGTGATGTATAGTCACAAAAGAAAAGCGCCAGACCTGCCTGTACAGCCTCCTCAAAGGGTTTCTCTGCAGTGGGAAGAAGGGAAAAGGTTAGATGACAGCACAAGGCAGGGATGGTGGCAGGGGGAGTGATATAGCCTCTTCCTCCCACCTAAAAATGTGGAATGGATCCCTAAGCGGCTTTCTTCCTGCCAGCTCTCCCCTCTTCATAGATGGTGCAAATCATGGTTGTAAAAGACATTCTTTTATTTCTTTTGCAGTCTCACTTCACTCTAGCAGAAAGCACACACATGTCTGACTTGCTGCTACCAGTCATCCTAAGATTCCTTTTATTAGAGCTTGCCCAGTTACAGGGGAACACTTTTCCATTGACTCTTTGAATTGGGTGAGATATTCTCTCGCACAGCGCTTCTTTCCAGAAACGTTTCATTTATGCAACTGAAAAATTGTACTTTCAGCAATACTCTCTTTTGGATAAAATGGCAAACATGAAGCAACAACAGCAAACCAAAAACATCATATCAGTTCCCCCTTTTTGGATGTACTTAGTATTTGATATAAACTAGCAGTGCTTTTTTTTTTTTTTTGGATCCTGAGCTTTATAGATAAAAGATGTAATTGATGTCATTTTCACTGTCTGCATCATCGATGCAAATGCACTGATGGCGCTGTAGCACTCAGTCCTGTGCTTAACACCTGAAATCTCTTGTTAACTGGTCAAAGACAAGTAGGCGAGAAAGTAAGGAAATAAAGAAGCTGTCTCTGGTGCAGCAGAGCTGAGGAGAGATTAAGTGGCATTGTTTTGCTGTTAAACTGTCTTCCTAATTCGGCCATATTGGGGAGGGTATTGTAGACACTCTCTGTCTTTCCCGGAAACCACTAAGGAGGCTCTTAGCTTGCGCTGGGCATCTTGTTAGCAGCGGCCCTACCCGAGTGAACTATTCAGGCAACTAATGTGAGGTGCAATCAAATCACCTCCACAGTGATCCAGTCCAACCTCTGTAATGTCCTCACTACACTGAAACAGAAGACAAGACACCTGGAAAGATGGAAAATGATGGAAGAGAAAAGAAAAGAAGGGAAGTCCTGAAAAGGATTTACTAAGAGACATGAAGTGGGGGAGAAGGTGGTGAGGAGAGATAAACTGGGAGTTTGAGATTTGCAGATACTGACTGGTATACATCAAATAGACAAACAAGTTTATAGTGTACAGCACAGGGAACTATGTTTGATATCTTGTAGTAGCTCATGGTGAAAAAATATGAAAACAAGTATATGTATATGTATGGATGACTGAAGCATGGTGCTGTACACCAGAAATTGACACAACATTGTAAGCCGACTCTACTTCAATAAAAAAAAGAAACAAGAAGAGACATAAAGGGCTTCAGTATAATAATTTCTTCTTTTTGCCCTTCACTAGTCCCTTACAGGTTAAATGTTGTAACATAGATCATAACATTCATTATGCACTCATTGAAATTTACATATGGTCACTGCGCTCATTTTTGTGACTTTAAGACACTGTTAAGGTCAATTTTGTACACTACCTTCTATACTAAACATTGGTTCACTTAATCAATCAGTTTTATTTCTCAGTTAAATGTCAATCCAACTCTACAGCTGAAGAAACAAACCTCACATATATTATATAGTTTTCCCAGGACATGAAACTAATAAATTAAGATTGAAGCCTGAATCAGTTTGATGCCAGACCTCACATTCTTTCCACCACACAACATTTCCTCTCTCAGGTCTCAGGACTTATACATGAATGTGCCTTTTTTTTAATTGAAATATAATCAGTTACAATGTGTCAATTTCTGGTGTACAGCATCATGTCCCAGTCGTGTGTATAAACACACATATTCATTTTCATATTCTTTTTAATTAAAGATTATTACAATATATTGAATATAGTTCCTTGTGCTCTACAGAAGAAATTTGTTTTTTTATCTATTTTTATGTATAGTGCTTACATTTAGAGTCATGCCATGGTTGCTATGAGTTCTTATTTCCACTACGCCCTCATTTATTTTAAACACCAAATACATGCAATGATAAAGCTGCTCATTTTTGTTGGCATTTTAGATACTTTATTATACTTTTTAATTCTGTTAATGTGTGGACTGTTTCATAGGGTAACAAAACTTTGAATACACAGGCCCATAATGTTCCCAATGTATTTCTCATATAATTGAATACAATACAGAAAAGGAAAAAATGATTATCTTGGAGGAGGCTGGTGAGGCATTCTTTGGTGGTCAGATCCAAGCTAAGAGCTTGAGATGTACAAATGAATAGCTGAAGACACGTGATTTGCACCAGCCATCACTTGGGGTAGAATTCCTATTTTTCCACCATCAGTTATGTGACAGCCACAACTTACTTCCAGCCTCAGAGTCTGAGATTCCTGGTCTGTAAAGTCAGCATAATGAGACTTACCCACATTTTAGAAGAGTAAATTAAATGCCTCGAGATTAAAGTGTGAGAGCAGTATCCTGAAATGTGAGAAAGCCACACGAAGTATTCATGTTAGAAACAGAGACATGGTAATATAAGTGATCAAGGCACAGAGCCAGGAAAGTGACAGGGGCTGGATGAGGACAGAAGGGTGCCGGGTCCAGCCCCTGAAGTTAGTTAGACTATGGCGCCACCCCACGTAGCAGAACTGACAGTCCTCTAACTAAGTCCCTCTGCCTTAGTTACACATAAGCATTTTTACTGTTTTATTTTCTTTTGCTGAAGAAGTTCACTCACGTTCAGAAGGGCTGGAATAGAATACACGTTGAAGCTACAGGTATTTCAAGGTCACTGGATGTATTTCCTACTTTTTATTATCTGAGCCCTCTGAACAATTTCCCTCCTCATTTACACGTCAAATAAATGGTTGAAAGTAAATACATGATAAGGTTTTAGCTCATCTTTTAGGACAAATTCAGAATAAATCTTTGTTGTAGAAAAGCAGATTCAAGAAGGGATTTAGCATAACTTGTTAACAGATGTGCACTCTGGTTTTTAACATCTCTGGTCATACTTAGTAAAGCTGCCATCAGCTTTGATAATTTTTAAGACTATTTTTTTCTGTCTTATAAACAGAAAATGTATGTATATTTGCATATAAAATTTTCTTTAAAAATGCCTGTTACTGCATCTGTTAGTCTTCAGGTCATAATTATCAAGTTCATCTTCGTTGCCTTCATTACAGCATCTTATCAACAGGAAATCATTGAATGTTTTCAACGTGGGTGTGTTACCCCAAAAGGCGAAGGGGAAAAGACTCCAGTTCTTGCCTCACCTGAAAGATAAGAATTCAAACGGGAGACAGAAGCATTGGTAGCCAAGATTTAAAGGTTTTGTTTCAAAGCAAAGGGAAAGTACACCTCCAGAAACGGGAGGCGGGCTGATCCAAGGACAGAGAGCCGTGGGCTTTGTCCCTCCTCTTACACCCTCACTTAGAGGTGGTCTCTTGATTGATTGACAGCTCTTGCCCCTGGAGTGCTGAGTCATGCTTGCCCCCTTTTGTGCCTGTCCTTACCCACTACGCACACAGAGGAACCCAAGTGGGAGCCTAAGTGGCAATGCTGGTGGTATTACAATGAGCACTGGGTCATGTCCTATTAGGTCCTTCTCACTACTGCACAGGCTTTAACTGGTTTCTTGCAGACATTCATTTAGAGGAAGGCAAGCCCCTTTATGCTGAAGGCATGGATACCGCCATCTTCCAGACCATTCTTCCTCCCCTCCACCTGTCTGCCCGGTGCTCCCACTTATCTAACTACCTGACAGAAGCACGTGAACCTGGAGGCAGATTTTCAGGTTTACAGAGTTGAGGCAATGCTAACAAATGTACCGCAGTCTCAAGTTAACTCAGTGTGGTCTTGAGAAATGCAATTTAGGGAAAGAGATCCTTGTGTTTATGAAAAATGAATTTCTCTCAATGCATGGGAAAGAAACCCGAATCTGGCTCTGCAATTTCTTTGAAATATTATTACAACAGTGTGGGAGATGCCACCTTCCTTCCCTCATCTTCCCTGTTGTTAACATGGAGAGCAGTGAACATGGTAGAAAGTACGTCAACCAAGGTAGGGCTGTCTTCTCACATTGATGCCTCCTTTAGGCAGAGTTTAAATTCAGATAACCTGCACCAGGGATGAAAATGTTTAAGAGGAAAGTCCCACTTTATGATCCAAAGAGTAATTCAAGAAACTGATTTAAAAGATTGCCTTCGTGTCTTTGTGGTAGTGTTGCAGTGGTTATGATCATGTTTGAATTAAATGTTTCCTGATGGAAATCTGACTCATTAAGCTACCCACAGACATCTGAGAGGCCAGCAACTTACATAACTAATTCAGTTAAATGTGGTGCAAAGAAGCAGGGACATCTACAATTTTATGGTGAAAAAGAAAGAGGGATGTTTTTTGTTTTTTTGAGATTTTTTCCACTGACATTAAAAAAAATGATCAACTCAGGGCAAAAATCTTTATTATTTCTGTGCACATCAATAACATTGTCATTCTAACCATCAGTTTTTGAGATAGAATATTAATAAGACAGGACTAGGCCCATGTTTTTAGAAATGAATATTTTATTTTATTTATTTATTTATTTATTTTTTAGAAATGAATATTTTAAAACAGAAGTAAATTTTAAAGCTTGATATTGCAAATGTCTTTGCATTAAAATGCTTTTAGGAAAGCTTCTCCCTGTTCATAGTTTCCTTTTCACTTGAGACACAGAAAAAAGGGGCACACTTCCATGTGCACATTTTCAGGTTAATGGATTTAATGTTTGGAGCCGGGACTTTGAAACTGGGTTCCTAACCCTTTGTCAGGGCCTCTCAACCCACACACACACACACCAACTCTTCAGGGGCAGAGCAAACACAAAGTTCTAAAAGAGTTTCACAATAATTTGGTTTAGTCAAGTTAAAGAGTAGAGAAGTAATTGCTAAGCAGTGAAAGCTCTTGCACAAGGTTAAACATGGAATTTAGTTCTGCTACCTTTTCAGGATTATTTACTCTGAATTTATCCGATGTTTGATTTATGTATCTATCATAATGGCATAATTTTATGGTCCAACCCCAGCTTCCTAATAAACTTCTAAAGTACCATTACAAGTTACATAGAGCAAATATTTCATAAATTTTTATTGCTTATAAAGCAATGGGAATAATGAAGCTTTCACATAAGATGACAACTCAATGGGAGAGAATTTCTAAAATGCAGAGCCCTGTGCTGGTAATCAGAAAGCTCTCAGAAATGGCTTAAGATTTACACAACTTTGGATCTCCTGTGGTGACAGTTTTACTCCATGACTTTACTAAGCACTTATCTGATGCCTGCTAAACACCTTGTGTTTCCTCTGGGCTGAGAACAGAGGAAGAGAAAGCTACAAGAGCCTAGTTCTTGAGGGCTTCCTGGGGAGGAAGTGTGGACTGGACTGCACATCATGTATTAATTTGGCTTAATTTGATTGATTTTCATTAAACAGTAGTGTCCTAGTATTTTGAATTAGCCATTGACATTATTAATGATTAGGAAAAAGCCAACAAAATTCCTAATATTCATCACTTCTTTGAGTACATTTATAGGGACTTTCAAAACAGAACTCTCATTGCAAAGATCCTTGGTTAGAGCAAATCCTGTAAAAGCTAAGTCATTTCTACCTTGGAAAGTATTCATTTTATATTTAACATGTTTAGATAGCCTTTTCTGGACTATATTGTGGAGATCTGGTTCAAATTTGGTTTTTTAACTTTTTTTTTTGAATTGAGGTATAGTTGATTCACAATGTTAGGTAGTTTCAGGTGTACAACAGATTGATTCACAATTCTTAAAGATTATATTCATTTATAGTTATTGTAAAATACTGGCTATATTCCCCATGCTGCACAGTATATCCTTGTCTGTTTCCTGTAATAAACATTTATTTTTCCAATCCCCAACTTATAAATTTCATCTAAAATTAGATTTGATATCAAGGAGAAACCTACAGCATTTTCCTTTTCATTTTGAGTTTTAATATCTCATTTCCTTAACTTATACTCTTTGATTTCACCAAAAAAAAGTGATCAGGTCAATTAAAACCACACAATCATAGAAAAGTTATTTGAAGGTAAAAAATATCCTCCTACAGAAACATGTTATATTGGAATTGTTTTCAAAAGCCTTTAAAGATTGATGTCTGAACTCCATGGGGACTCACACTTGCCCTTCCTAATGGGTTGATCAACACTTTCAAACTAAATTCTTCAAACTAAAAAGTCCAGCTGTAGGAGAGATTTTTCAGTAAATCCAGCACCTGAAATTGTTGGATTGCCATGCAACCATAAAAAAGTATAGTTGCCATAATTATATGGGAAAGTGTGTATGATATTTAAGTAAAAATCACAGAACACAACATTTTTCTGCCTTCCTTCTAATTCCCAGGTCAGCTCAAGAGTTTTGTACATTATTAGTTTCCACAGGGAAAAAACTCTGATATGTTCTCAGACAAAATATAATCCTCAAGCCACACACTTTCAATACTACTTACTATAGTAAAGAATACATTTTTATCCAATGGAAGGTTGATTTAAAAAAAAAAAACTGGAGAGGGTTACTTGATCTTTTTAAATTATTCTTGGAGCTCAAACTTCTCTTTCTACCAAGGTAGCTTATATTATGGAACTAATGTCTAGAATTTTTTTCTTATTTGGTTTGACATCACATCCTTGGAAAACTAAGTGAGGGTCAGGTATAAGGCTCTCTAGTGGGTATGAACATGAAACCACAAGCTCAGATGTGCAAGAAATAAGATCACATTTATTTATTTTTTAGCTAATACATCTCCTCCAAGTCCACTACCTTCCACACAGGCGAGAAATTAGTATCAGTCATTACTCCTGGGATGTCCTCTGAAAACACCCACCCAACTTCCTTTCATCTACACTTTCATTCCCCTCAAATACCAGGATAATAAACTAAAACAAGAGTGAGTATTGTCTTTAATGGGAGGAGGAAATATCTGAGGAGAATAAAAACAAAGTAATATTTCTCTAACTTATCTAGCCACACTAGTGTGGACTGGGGACTTAGACACAAATGAAAGAGGACCAAACTACCCTTAAAGCTCTCTGCTCAGCATGCCTCTCTTTTCTTTCCTGTGTAGCTAGATTTGCATGACTTTTGAAAGCCAAGTGAAAGCTTGGAAATGGAAATATTACACGGAACTTGTATTTGATGTTGCAGGAACTAAATCTCTTAAGATATAAGTGATGCTTACTGTAAAAAAATACATATAAAATTTGTTCATTCATTAATCCATTCATTAAGTAAACATTTTGAATGACCCCACCTCCTGGTACTCATGCCTTTAGTAAGCCCTCGTCCTTATGATGGGTGGAGAATTTTGTTTTGCTTCTACTGAAGAGACTATGGCAGAGGAGATGGGATGGCACTTAGAGGTTAGATTAGAAGTGGACTGTGGCTTCTGTTTTGGGCACCCCGCTCACTCTCTCCTCATTCTCCATGGAAGAATCCAGCTACCTGGTCATGCGAGAACTTGACCACGAACAAAGACCTGGCAACATACACAGGGTGAGCTTGGTGGAAGATGTTCCTTGAGGTCGAGCCTTCAGAAGGAAACTAACCTGACATCTTGACTGTACCATAGGAGAGACCTGGGTCAGAGATGCTCAACTAAGCTGTGCCCAAGATCCCTGCCCCACAGAGACAGGACATGATTAATGTTTGTTAACCTGCTGGGTTCTGGGGCAACATCTTACACAGCAATACTTTCCAATACACCATGGCTTTATACCTCCTTTCCAACAGTGTTCTAGGCTCTCAAAATCTCCTATTAAAAGAAAGACACAAAGAGAAAAAGCATAAAGGTCCATAAGGTAAAATTACAGAAAATTCTTAAATACACAAAGATTGTGATGCAAGATGTCTCAATACTGACATTGATTTTTTGCAGATAATCAATTCTTCTCTTTTCTAGCCATAGTTTCTTCTCATTAGATACATGCCAAGAATAATTTTATAAACGTGAATTAGGGATAAAAGTTATAATTCTATGGTGATATGGAAGAATTTGTTCTAACTTTAAATCTTTACATCTCACATTGAAAGTCCTACATTAGCTTGATCTGCTATTTGCTTGAGAGCAAACGGCTTGCTTTGTTGCAGGATGTTAGATGGTTTTGTTGTCTTTTTTCAAAAGCAAACAACTTGTCTTTCTGGTGATGTGGGACATCTTGACATTCTTGCGGTAGCTGTGATCGTCAGAGAGAAGCTACCTTGACAGTTTATGCTACATATACTTGTACAGATTTCCTTCCAGGTGAAAAGGGAGGCAGTTAATATGTAAGATGCCATTTATGTAAGTATACAAAAGCTTCTATATGAAATAGTCTTTGTTTTGCTTAACTCAAGAGTGGACTAAAGGTAAATGAATACAAACAGATCCAGGAGAAACCTAAAGACAAAACCAGAAATTGAACGTTAAAATTTGTCATCTTTTCTTTTCAAGCTGTTTACTGAGCGTGCATTAAACGTTCGAACTGATGATCATGAAATCAGGGTAGGTACCCAACATGTAGCTGTAGATTATATTTGCCTGTACTGAGGCATCGGTCATTTAGATAATATTTAATTTTTCATTAGGACCTCAATTTTTCAAAATGGTATTAGTCGAAGGCGATGATTAAAAACTGTAATTTTGCTTATTATTTTTGTGTTACTCTTGGTCTCTGGTGTCATAGGAACGCCTAAAGATGACAGTTAAACCACGTGTTGGAGATCTGTCAAGACTGTCTTGTAGCTATTAGCCCATATATGATAGATCCTCTCCGTTGCGCATAAGCCCCGCCCTCCTGCAGCGCTGCCCCCACAAGACGTCAGAATTGCATCGCTCCTCCGGTCCGTTGGCTGCCATAGAGATTTCCTTTCTCATCTCTTATCTATTATTAGCAAACCAATTAGATCCAAGGACAGAACCCTTTCTGCAACACTTACGTAGGTTTATAACAGAGATTGAGTGATAACCAAATGATACCTGCTGAAATTAAATGCTTGCTGAGGGGGAGATGGGGTAATGCCTTTAGTTCAGGTATTTTACTCAATTCCTTTTTCTTCTGAGATAAAACACAAAGTGATCCTACAGTTTTCATGGGCATTGGGATATTTTCTATTTCTATAGTGCTTTGCTTAAAATGATGGGCTAGGTGGTAATAAAGAGATGTTAAACTACAATTTATTGCTTAGCTATGATTTCTTTTGTCATTGCAAAAGGAAATGAATTAGCCAAGTCCAGTCCCCAAAACAGATAAAACAGCTTGAATATGTGACTTGAAGCAGCTGTCTAACCTCAAATGAGATTCAAATCTTACACTGTTTCTTAATCTATTTAACAGTTTCATTTTATTGAAGTTTAAATTCCTTTAATAATAAAAGTCAGCTATATTAGAATTCACCTGGCACTTCCAGACTCTGCTAAGAGAAGGAATCAAAAACTGATTTTTTTCCTGCACATATGGAATCAGATCACACTAGTTCAGAAATAGCCATCTTACATGTAATATTTCATAAGAAAATAACCTAAATAAGTTTGCATATAATGTGCTTTGATTTTTCTAACACTTACTTGCTAGAAATTTAATTCTCAGTGATTTATAATATAAAGAAGTTTTCTGACATCAGCAGTTTGGGTTCATAATGAGACAACTATAAGATACAAGGAATCACTCACATTTTGCTGTCTATAGATTAACACATTATTTAAAATATACATGAAATGTTCTTTCAGTTCTTGCTGTTAGATAAGATGTATTAATTTTACAAATTGGTGGCCCACCAAGGGATTCTGTACTAATAAAAAAAAATTTAAATGATCATAGAAACTCTCTGAGAAACAAGTTTTTTCTTAAATCATTTGCCTCCTAACCAGATCTTCTCAGTATAATTATTTATATATTCTATTATAAAAATAAAAATATATTTGATAAGAGGATGCTGTCTCAAGAATTTCCTGGGAGTGCTATTAATATAGAGTATAAGCAATAATACAAAGTTCCTCAATTCTGAATGTATCTGGGCCAAAAATCTCAGATAGGAATTATTGACCTGTGATTCTGTATCAGATAGACTATCCTAGGAAATTATCCTGAAATGCATGCAAAATCGTAGTTACTTTCACCTTAATTCCAGACATATTTACATCATTTAATAACTGACAGCAGAAATTGTCCAATAAGAGGTGATAAACAGGTTACACATCTGGTAAAATATATGCCTTATGGAATGTTTAACAGACACTTAATATGAGCTTATGAAAGTGAATTACGTAGTATACCAGAAAAGTTTCAGCTATATTTTAAAAAGTGACTTAAATATGATTTGTCAAATTCTCACATATAGAAGTGCAAAGTAGGCAATTTAGACCTAAAATTGTGGCCCCATGACTCTCAGGTTCCTAGGTTCTTTCTGCCCCACTGTTTTTAGTGTGCTACTTCAGGTCCAAGGTGGCTGCCTATGCACCAGCCACCACATTCATACTGCAGTGAGCAGGAACTGACAGGAAGATGTGTTGTCTCTATTCACTGTTAAGAGACTTCCTGGAAAGTGCACATACTGCAAGATCTCTCATACACACTTAGTTAGGAATACCTAATATTCCTAAAGTTATAAGGCAGTCCAGGAGAGCCTAGCTGTAGAAAAGTTCATTCAGAAAGAAGGGGAGATGAACGTAGTTTGTGTTTTGGAGGGGAGGAGACAACAGAGGGATAGCAGTCTTTGCACACATGGCAAGAATTGACATTGTAATATTAAACAGAATAAAACAGTTTGAATAATTTAATTGGCAAGGTATCAAATAAATACTGCTTGGAGAAAAGACTGAGAGTAAATGTCACAAATTTTAAACAACATTTCCTCTAAATGGGAGCAGAATAAGTCATTTGGTTGGCTTTGTTATAGTTTTTCTGTATTTCCCACATTGCCTTTTTGGTGAGCTTTTATTGCTTCTGTAATTTAAAAAAACACTAACTTCCCACTGCAGTCCCCCAAAATGTTACGAGATGGGCTGTCAGTTGGAAACATAAATGTAGAAAGGAGGGCAAACTTCGAGCTGGTTAATTCAAAAGATTCAAAGGGTAGAAGTGACTTAACAGTAATTATTAGATTTAAGAAGAGAACCAGAGAGGAGGGAGCATGGGCTTGAGCATGAAGTTTGCCTCATATCAAAGGTAACTGTGGATTTATCCAAACCTAGAGGCAGCCGGAGGACTTGTGAAGACCCAGGAGTCTAAGGCTTGAGGCTCAATCAGAACATCAGAGCACAGCTCCCTGTCACCATCAAGCAAACAATCTGGAGTGAAATAATAGCTACGCATTCGTGGGGGAGCTGCAAGAGACAGAGACTCTCTGAGCTGCAACAAAGGAAGATCTGAGACTGTGGGTGGATCTGACACTGAGAAAAAACCCCTGGCAAACAAACAGCCCTCACAGTAAACCCAGTGAGCACCGTGGGTAACCATGACAACGGAAAAAACTCAACCCGAACCCAAATCCTGACCTGATTGATACAAACTCCCAAACCTAGAAGATAGAAAGGCATGTCCATTTCTAGTCGTGAAACTGCTGATCTTAGTCTCTGTGGTCCTGTATGATATGTATGTCTTGGAAGAAAAGGCGCACTAAAGGGAGAGAAAAATCAGACCCCGAGGCCAAGACAATCAATGGACACATACTCAGATATGACACAAAAGTGGAAAATAGTTGAGAACTTGTTATATTTAACTTTTAAACTTGTTACATTAGAATTTCTAAAGGAAAAAGTATATAACATGCCAGAACAGATAGGTAACTTTAACAGAAAAATGTAAAATATATTAGCTACTATATATAAAAGTGGATAAAGGCAAGTTTCTTCTGTAATGCACAGGGAACTGTATTCAATATCTTGTAATAACCTTTAATAAAAAAGAATATGAAAGCAAATATATGTGTGTGTATCACTGGGACATTGTGCAGTACACCAGAAATTAGCACATTGTAACTGACTACAATTCAACTGAAAAAAAGAAATAAAAAAGATAATTAGAGCTGAAAACAAAAAAAGGGAAAATCAAGCAGAAATGACAGAGGTTAAAAAAAAACTCAGTAAAAGAAACAAATAATGTCTTTAGCATTCTTACAAGCAGATAACGCACCTGAGGATATTATCCGTAGATAGCTCAGTAAGAGTTGTCTAAACTGAAACATAAAGAAAAAAAAAGAGAGTGACAAAAAGAGAACAGAGCATTCCACCTCTATGGGCTAGATAAATTACTGAAACCTCAGGAGATAAGACAAAGAGAGCAAAATGTGACAAAAGAAATATTTGAAGGAATACTGACTGAAGGATTTTCCTAAAATAATGACAACAAACAATTCAAAGTTCTAACACTGAACATGATAAGTACAAATACACACACACAAGGAAACACACACACCCCTTGATATATCATACTTAAACTATTGGGAAAAAAGATGAAGATAAAATTCTTAATTTGCCCAGAGGGAAAAGACACATTGCAGTCAAAGGAAGGGAGAGAAGCAGTAGAGGGCAGTTCTTATCAGAACTCATATATAACAGAAGAAAAAGAATTGAAATCTTTAAAATATTGAGAGAAAAGCATCTGTCAAAGCAGAATTCTATACCTAGCAAAAACAGTTTTCCTCAAAACTACAAGAGAAATAAAGAATTTGTCAAACAGACAAAAAATAGAGAATTCATCTCCAGCAGACACATACTTTAACAAATGTGAAGTGTATTTCTTCAGGCAAAATTCAGACATCATCCAGAAACCTAATCAACACAAGGAAATGAGGAGGGTTGGAAATGTAATAAATGAGGGCAAACAAGGGTGATTGTTTTTGTTTCTAATTGTTCTTAAAATGCTGCCTGTCCAAAGCAAAAATGGCAGCAATGTATATCTTGTGTTGACAGCATATGTGAAAATGTATGGTGACAGTACAAATGATGGCAAGATGGGCAGGAAATATAATTGTGTAATGTCTTTACACAGCATGTGAAGAAATATAATAGTATCTGAAAGTGGATTCTGATTAACTAGAGATGCATATTATAAATCTTGGGGTATACCAAATGTGGTATGTAACTATTAAGTTGAATGAACATAAGTCTGAATTATTAAAAAGTGCTCAATTAAATCCAAACAATACTAACCAAGGGAAAGAACAAAAAAGCGGAGAGGACATACATAATGCAACTATCAAATAATATATCAAATATATCAAAAATCACTAAAATGTAAATGATCCAAACATGATAGATCAAAGATAGATAGACAGATAAGATAAATGCATATACATGCATGCATTACATAGCTACATAGCTGTGTGGTCTATGCATGAATTAGTGAATGTACATATATTTCTGAGTTCTTTTCACTGAGAAGGGATTACAAGCAATAATACCCCTGTTGCACATCTAACATCCAGACCTTGGTTTCCAAATACTCTTCTTCAGTAAAAGGAACCCAGATGCTGCCTTCTAAATACTATTCTGTAATAAAAAGAAACCTTATGAAGTGCTTGATTCCAGGACTGGATGAGGGAAAATCCGACGTGAACTTGGAACATTGTGTGGTGTCAGAACACGAGGATGTGCACAGAGAAAGATGGTAGCACATAGAAAAGACACAGAAGGCATCCCAGAAGAGATCCTCTTAGCTAAAGCTTGGATAATTCCAACAAAAAAATAAGTAACAATCATATTGATTATAATTCAGAAAATAAGTCCATAATGATGTAAATTTTGAATAAATAAATATATCAGGGAAAGGGGCAGTTCATACTACAAAAGAATTCCACTTGTTAAATTTAATATGACTGAGGTCAACAAGAAAGCACTATTAGAAAACCATAATATTAATTTTTGAATCTTAAAATCAGTGAGTGGAAATTTGAAGAGAAGAAAGATATTTGCACAGTCTCAGTGTATTTCCCCTAAGATGTTTACTAATTACAATGGGAAAACTAGTGCTCTACAGTGGACAAACCTGGCAGATATTTTCTTAACCAACTGGGCAGTGTAAAGACACATCACCACCCTGGGTCCCTGAAAAAAATACACTGAGAACAGTGTAACATTTCTGTGATGTTCATGTCAAAAATTCATGACCTCAAGCAGATCATAAGAAGACATCAGACAAACCCACTTTGAGGGACATTCTACAAAATGATTGACCAGTATTCTTTAAAAGTATGAAAAGCAAAGGAAGATGAGAGAGTTTCACAGACTTGAGGAGACTGAGGACACGTGACCACTGAAGGCAATGTAAGACCCTGGATCAGATTCTGGAGTAAGAAAAGGACACTGGCAGAAACACTGGTGAGATCTGAAAAAGGCCTGTAGTTTTGTTAGTATTATTACACCAATACTAATATTTGTTAAAAAAAAATTACCACAGTTATGTAGGATTTTGACATCGGGGGAAGCCGGGTACAGGGTGTACAGCAGCCTTCTGTCAAATCTTTGCAATTGCTCCGGAGATCTAAAATTATTTCAAAAAGAAAAGTTTTTTTATAAATCACTGAAAAAAAATGTAATGAAAACCTATGTGAGACTGAAAGGTTTAAGAAAGTAACATTCAATAAGATAGTTCAAACTGAAAAATTTAAAAAGCTTCTCAGAGACTCTGACTTGCAGGGAATTGAGAACCAACAAGATAAACTCTCTGTAATACAAGCCTTCCACCAATATTAACCTTCAACTTCAACTGAAGACCATAGAGAGCCAGGGGCAATCTAAGACCAGGTGAAATCTCCTGACAAGCCTGCAACGGGCCTGCAACACCACATTCACCTTCACAGACCCCACCCTGTCCTTGAAGCTCTCCAAAATTCTCTCTCATTCCCTACTTGCCATTCCACGGTGTTGGCTTGGTTTTATTGCAGCTCTATGCCACTACCATTGTCATCTGACTTCTTGCTCCAAACACATGAACACTGCCCTCAAGTTTGCCTCCCTCCACTCCTCCTCCTCTAGCACAGGCCACCAAACAATGAGGGGACATTGAACTCAGAACAGGGCATATGACTTCTTCCAACCACAACTCAGAGCTGTTGCCACATGCCATGGAGATTTGGAAAGATTAGAGGAATTGGTAAGTAATTAGTAAGATTTAGGCCAAAAAAAAATTTCAAGCTAAGAGAAGAACAAAAGCAAAAAACAAAAAACAAACAAAAGCGAAAAAACTAAAAAGACCCTGAATTGCCAAGATAATCTTAAGACAAAAGATCAAAGCTGGAAATATCACAGTGCCTGTTTTTAGACTGTATTACAAAGCTACAGTAATCAAAACAGTATGGCACTGGCATAAAAAGACAGAGATCAATGGAACAGGATAGAGAGCCCATAAATTAACCCATACACTTGCAGTCAATTAATTTATGACAGAAGATGCAAGAATATACAATAGAGAAAAGACAGTCTCTTGAAAAAGTGTGCTGGGAAAACTGGGCAGCACGGTGTAAAAGAATGAGATTAGAAATCCCCGCACACCAAACAGAAAAATAAACTCAAAATGGATTCACAACCTAAATGTAAGTCCTGAAACCATGAAACTCCTAGAGGAAAATATAAGCAGAAGATTCTTTCATATAAATCACAGCAATATTTTTTTTTTACTTTGTCTCCAAAGGCAAAAGAAATGCAAATGCAAAACAATGGGACCTAATTAAAATTAAAATTAGCCTAATTAAAATTAAAAGCTTTTGCACAGCAAAGGAATCCATCAACAAAACAAAAAGACAACCTTCCGAATGGAGAACATATTTGCAAATAATATGACCAATAGGGGTTAATACCACAATATATTAACAGCTCACACAACTCAACTTCAAAAAAACAAACAATTCAATTTAAAAATGGGCAGAAGACAAGAACGGACTTTTTTTCCAAAGAAAAAGCAGCACACAAATAACAACTCAACATTGCTAATCATCAGGGAAATGCAAATCAAAATCATAATGAGATACCTCGCACCTGTCCACATGCCTATCATCAAAAAATATACAACTAACAAATGTTAGTGAGGTGTGGAGGAAAGGGACCCCTTGTACACTGCTGATGTGATTGTAAATTGGTGCAGCCACTATGGAAAACAGTACAGAGGTTCCTCAAAAAATTAAAAATAAGACTACCGTATGATCAAGCAACTCCACTGCTGGATATATATCCAAAGAAAATGAAAACACTAATATAAAAAGATACAGATATGCCAATGTTCATAGCAGCATTATTTACAATAGACAAGATATATAAGCAACCTAAATGTCCATCAACAGAGGAATGAATAAGGAAGATGTGTTCTGTCTATCTATCTATCTATCTATCTATCTATCTATCTATCTATCTATCTACAATGAAATATTACTTGGTCATAAAAAGGATGAAATTCTGCCATTTGCAACATGTGGATGGGTCTAGACATTATTATGCTTAGTGAAATAAGTCAGACAGAGATAGATCAATACTCTGTGTTATCAGTTGTATGTGGAATCTAAAAAATAAAACAAAGCAATGTATATAACAAAACAAACAGACTCACAGATATAGAGAACAAACTAGTGGTTACCAGGGGTGGGGGGGTAAAGTAGGAGTACGGAATTAATAGACACAAGCTACTATATATACAAAAAATAAGCAATAAAAACATATTGTACAGTACAGGGAAATATAATCATTATTTTGTAATAACTTTAAATGAAGCATAATCTATAAAAATACTGACTCATGGTGTTGTACATCTGAAACTAAAAAAAATTTTAAACCAACTTTACTTCAGTTTTTTTAATGTTAAAAAAAGATCTTAAGCTGCATAACCATTATTATGAAGTTTAAAGTTAAAGCAACTTTTCCAATGGAGTTACATATCAATCAGGAAAAATGGATAATAATAAAAATAAAAATAAAATATCTTTGTGACTAAATTTAAAATAAATTTCTATTGCAGTCATAGAAAACTTTATAATCATTAGTTGAATAATTTCTTTCTTTACTCATTAGTACACTAGACATATTTAAAGTGTAAACAGGGAAAGAGACTGTAAAATTACTGATTTAAAGGTTAGGTTAACAAATCTTTCAATTTACTAGATTTGAATGTGAAAATTTTTGTTTATTAACCTAGTAGTGACTAAGAATAGACTTGCTTTCAAGTAAATTGTTTTTAATGAACAGAAAAATCAATTCTTAAAAATAGCATTGAATCTTTGTTCCTTGTTTATAAATACACTCACAGGAAAAACTGTTTCATCACAAAACAATTATTAAATTGATGAAAAGTAATTCTAGAGAACTTCAGATGGAAACAAAATAAACACACTAGACAGATTAAGCAAAAAAAACAATTTAAAAAACACTGGTCTATTCATGAACACTAACTTCATTTAAAGAAAATGAAATTCTTCCTATGAGAAAATTGATGCTCACAGTCTTTAATCAAAAGACAAAAATTGGTTATTTTTTTCCTTTGAGAATCATTAAACAGAAAATTTTCTAGATTGAAAGCCACTGATAGATTAACTCTTTAAACTCCCCAGCAATTTATAAATGTTTGTTAATACACCTTAGAAATTACTTTTCTACAAGATATTGAACTTCAGCATTTCATTAGAATGAATGTCAGAATTGTTGACTTGTGGGGGGGTGCTATCTGAGTCAATAATAAAACCAATGGCTTCAAATTACTTAAAGGAGAACAAAGAGGCTGTTGTACATGCAGAATGAGGCTCTCACGGTTGCCTCCCTGCTGGCATCTTGATCCTGTCCTTACAAGCCTGAAATCAACAAGTCTCAGGCGGCCAGTTCTTTAATGTGAACATTGAAATAGGTTGAAAAGACTGCTTTTCCAAAAGCAGGTAACACAGGATTGTGCCCTGCAGTGCTGTATGATACAATTCAGAAAGAGTTGTATTGCCACTTAAATTGTGGACATATGGAAGGGGATCAAACCAGGCCAGCAGGCATCGCGGGAGAGCTGCCAAGAAGGTCTTACAGCACAATGTATCATTGTCACCTTTGCTTCACTAAGATAAAAGCTTAACAAGGAGCAAGTGATTCGTTCTGGTGGTGATTACAGAAAGGGAGAGAAGCTTTTGGAGGGAAGCTATAAAAAGAGTAGGCTGCAAGTTTGAAGTGAAGCACTGTTAATTTGGAGACTTTCATCCTTCCTAGACTCCACGAGTGATGACACTGCTTTGAGAAATGGGTTTGTGCAAGAAGTTGTGTGTGGCTGAATGCAGAACAGTAGACACTCAGTTACCCTCTGCGTTAAGATGGGCTGATAATCTCAAGGCCTTCAGCAGAGATGTACCAGCCCTGGTGATTTTTACTGACACTTGGATGTTCACACACAGCCATGAAGACAGGGGAGGACCATGAAGTATTTTCAGCAGCAATTTTCTTTAAAACAATTGTTTACCTGTAAGGGTCAGCACTTAGACGTAAGTCTTTATTTGACTTCTCATGAACAGATCATTTAGCCCTTGAAAATCTTTAAAATACGAATCTAAGGATGATTTTTTATGGGGCGTAGATTATGGATATAAAGTCTGTTGATCTAAAATGAATAGGCGGCCTGTTATTTCTCCAGTAAAAATGGGTTGATGTGGTATCAGCAAAGAATTGCAATTTGGAGTCTGCAACCATGGTAAGCCACCTGCAAGTCCCCTATAAAAGGAGAGGAGAACTCTATCGTAAAGGAAAACAGGAAGGTGTGAGAGCTGTAGTAAACCAAGTGTCCACTGGAGGAAGGGAGAATCTGAAGTGCAGTGACTTTTCATTGACTGAGCTGTGACAGCCTCTCACTGGCTGAGCTCTTGCCAGGCAGGCAGAGGAAGTCCTTCTTCTTGCTGTTTGGCTCTGCTCTCATGGTAGGGTGTGAGCACTCCCCTTTCTGGTTGTCTGATTATTTTACCTAAGGTTTCTGTCTATTACTTTTTACATTTTTTATAATGAAAGAAAAGTTAAGATAAATACATAGAGGGCATATTAAAATAGAAAAAAATACACTTTATATTTCTAATTAAAAGGATAAGGCAAAGATGGATCACAGAGCTTCCCTTCCCCAATACTGAACACAAAAAGCAATCATTCTAATAATGAATAAATGATTTATCAACAACAGATAAGGAATGGAGAATAATCTCATATGTAAACTCTGACATGGTTTAATCTGACTTCAAATCCTCTGTCTCCCAGAAACAATATAACAGTTGAGAATAATCCCACTTTATCACGCAAACACTATTTGGAAAGAAACAAATGCAGAATTGAGTAATAATATTACTGGTGATTTCAGGGATCTCCTTGAGAACATAATGATCTTGAGTCTTAGCTTTAACCTTCTGGAATATAAATTAATCTCTCCAAACCTGTATAAACCCAGGCTCCAGTTTTATAGCACAGAGATATTTCCAAAGTTATGGATCTCATCATTCCTGGAAATGTAATAACATACCTCCAGAATTATTTAGGAGTCTACCTGCTGAAGTAACCATTTGACTGTCAAGGAGATAAGTATTACTGGTCTTTCTTCTGGCTTCTTGTATCAAGGGTGTGCAATTTCATTCTGATTTTGCAGTCTCTTGCAGGCTACTTATGTTGAGTTTACTCACTTATAAGTCAATTTTCTTTCCTTCCGTATTGATTGTGGAGAGGCTTTCAACAGAATTTTAATTTTTTTTACTAATAAAATAGCTACTCTCACTAAGTGTTTACTATACTGATACAATTTCCTCATGAACAATGAGCAACTACTATTATTGTTCCAATTTTACAGATGAAGAAACTGAATTAGGAGAAGATAAATACAATTGCCCCAAATCATGCAGCTAAGGAATGAAGGATGAGGGATTAAAAACAAATGCACTGACCTCTACTACCTTAGCATCTCAGGAGATGCTACCATAGCATCTATTAAAAACCCCACAAGCCAAAACCTGACCGTATTTCAGAGCTACCTCTCAATGGGGAAGGCAACATGAATTTGAGGGGAGTCCCCCCAAATTAGATTACCTAAATAAGAAAGTGGAGTGACTTTTTAAAAATTCTAAAATAGCAGATTTTCCAACAAAGAATCTAAAAGTTTCTTCTGAGATTTCTCTGTCCACTATTTCTTAGCATATATATATATATATATATATATATATATATATATATATATATATATATATTGAAGTATATAGTCAGTTTACAATGTTGCATCAATTTCTGGTGTACAGCATAATGCTTCAGTCATACATGAATATATATATATATATTTTTTTTTTCTTTTTCATATTCTTTTTCACCACGAGTGCTACAAGATATTGAATACAGTTCCCTATGTCCACAATTTTTGCTGTCAGGTTACCAAAAGGTAGCGAGAATACAATACCATATCCTCAATCCCTGGCTTGGATAGGAAGATAAACAAGACTGGAGAAAAGTTGAAGAGGGTCACTGAGACTTCATCATAATTGAATCAAAGAGGTGGATGAATTGTTTCTCATGAAGCATGAACAAGATGTCAATGAATGGTCTGGAAACTGTACCAGGAAGCCACGTGCACCAAAATGGTTTGAGAAAGCAGTGTAACATGCAAAAGACTGATGGAGAAGCCAGCCTAGACATAGCCCAGAGCCTCCTCCCTTCCTCTCTCTCAGTATAATTATTCTTTGTGGTGTTATGGGCTGAACATTGATGTCTCCTTCGAAATTCATGTGTTGGAATTCTACGCCCCAAGGTGATGGTGTCAGGGAGGGGAGCGCTGGGGAGGTGATTAGGTCATGAGAGTGGAGCCCTTAGGAATGGGAGCTATGTCTGTATGAAGGAGCCCCATCGCCAGAACTCCCTGAGCCTTCCCACCCTGTGAGGAAGAAGGTAACCATCTGCCAGCAGGAAGAGGTCCTCACTGGAAGTGGACCACGCTGTCACCCTGACCTTGAGCTTTCAGCCTCCAGAACAGTGAGAAGAAAATTTCTGTTGTTGACCAAGTCGCTGGCACTTTGTTATAGCAGCCCAAACAGACTGAGATGTGTTGTAAGAATACTTAACACAAGACCTGACCTCTTAAAAACTTTTAGGCAATATCCAGGGGTGATGATTTCACAAGTGTCTACTTATTCCCAAAATCGCTGAGTCATACACATTAAATGTGTGCAGGTCTTTATATGTCAAAGACGTGACATATTTTTTTGTACATGAGAAAAATCAATGAAAATAGAAACCATGGAACAAGCAGTGGGTGCCCTCCTACAAAAATAGTAGAGAGAAAAATAAAATAGTACTAAAAATTTAAAAAGTAGTGAAAATAGTAAAATGGTAAAAGTAAACTAATTTTCTGTTTTTGAATTTCAGAATTTGATAAAGGCAACAAATATATATCTCTACCTGGTAATTAAAACCCTTGTAAGTTGTTTTAAAAATTATTGATGGTAAAGTACAAGAAATCAAAGGTGAATTAAAATACAAAATTCAAGAAGGAAAACAGTATCCATGGTAAGAGGACTCGGGGAGAACACAGAATATATTTGAATATAGAACTAATCTTACTTGGGAGTACAGAACGTTCTAACTGAAATGTGATGAAATATCAGCATATATGACCAAGCTGTCCCATGTCTATTGGAGGAAGGGTACACCTTGACCTGTTTGGGTTTTATCCTAGAAAAGCAACAATTGTTGAACAACAACAAAAAAAATGGTGAATGTAATTAACAAACCTTACCAATAAGAAGAGAAAAATACTTCAAAAAGACAAAAAATTAAACATATTTTAAAAAAACATTCACTAAGGATTGAATAAGGAAATTCTCAAACTTGATAAAATGGTACAAAACAGAGACCTCAAGAGACAACAAAATTAATCATAAAATATAGAATTTTTACCACTGCATCCAGAAAGACTTTTATTTTTTCTTGTTTGAATTTTTATAATGAAGCCACATTAGTTGTGTAATTAAAAGTAGCTTTTTTAAAAATCTGTTGTAAAAATTATTGCAGAGTAGAAATAATGGAAGTATGCTGACATTAATATTTGTTGGTTTTCTCTAGGCATACTTATGCACAGTTTGACTCAATTATTCCCTTGCTTATTAAAAGAATGTTCTAATAACTGTAAGAAAACACTTTTCACTATTTGAGACAAACAATTTCAAATAATTTGAAGATAGCCATATTAAAGTTTGTATTTTAGAAATGGACAAAATTGGAAATAAATGAATTCAAACTCATGGTGGCTAATTCCTCTAGATACTTATTTTAAATGTGAATTACACAAGGAAAAATACTCATATTGGTTGCTTTGTTTTTTATACAGAGGAATACGTGGATTTTTTCCTTCTAACTAAAATTGGCAGTTAATTTCTGAGTCCTAGAAGCAAGTCTGAAATGGAAACACACACACACACATAGATGCACAGGGTAAAGTACAGTCATTTTATTGATTGTGTACTTTTGTTCCAAAGGATGTGTGTTAGCAAATAGATTAATATATGTATTTGAATATAAAGATAATGATACATATTCATGTATTGTCTAAATACTTGATTAGGAATGTCCTTCAACCAAATGGTGAATTTCTTGCTCTTTTGTGGAGTTTATCATACTTTTTTCTCATCCAACTAGTTTCATCTTGACAGGGTACTTTTAATGGTGAAAACCCTTATAATTAATGTATAACTTCCTTCTTCTTCAGCTGAAGTAATTTTAGTTCTTATAAAGTATTTATTCTGAAATTCGAAAGTTTCCATTTTCTGGCCTAGAGATGACAACTTTTTAATAGGAACATGGAAACGTAATGAGTCTTAGTCTCCTGGGCTCTGGGCCCTTTCTGAAAACACAGTGTTATAATTCCATGCCCCTGCAAGCCTTGCATGGTGAAATGGGGATTTCTTTTTCATCCACAGAGGAGAACTAAGGCACTAGGTGAATGTTCTAGGTCTTATGAGCCCTGTGGGTGCGGGCTAGTGACAGGAGGAGGCTTCCAACCCATAAAGACAAGGCTCCAGTGGAGCATCCTCTGCTCTGGGTCAAAACCAGGGGAGCGAGTTTATGTGCTGGCCTTGGCCATGGTGTCCAGGCGGCTCCATGGCCACTGACTAATTCCACTTACACAGAATGGCTGGTTGGGGAAAATCAGAGTAAGTCCCCTCAAGATGGCTGCTGGCTCCCTCCATCTCTCTGTTCATGAATTCATTGATATCAATAACATGCTCTTTTGATATAGTTGCCACAGAATATATTCAGCATTGTTTTTCTACCTGATCTAGAGGCTAAATTCACAAGTTGGTGGATTGGAGACCTCATTAATTTCTTTCTTTATTACCATTTTCTCCTTAAGAACTAGTGATAGTTAAAATGCATAATCCACAACTGATCATCTCTTTCAGATATAGTGACATTCTCAATGGTTCAAAGCAGTTAAAAAAGTCATTCCAACACATTCGTCATTGTTTCTCCCCATTACTCTACTGATTTCTCAGCCAGACAAAGCAATTGAAAACCAGAATGGTTTACAAGCACAGATTTGCCCTATATTTTCTTTCTACCCCCACCTGCAAAAAGAAATGACATCATTTTCTCAGTGAGAATGGAGAAATCAAGCTACTTTCCCAATCACTCTGTTCCTGTGGTCAGGAGGGCTTACCTGCTGTCCTCTTTCCATTATGGATTAATGCTTTGGAAGACGGTGCCCTAAGGTGCCAAACCTGGAATCAAGGATCTACTTCTAGAGAACACATTGCCTTGTGACATCCCATAGGAAATGCAGTTTAGTCTTAATTGGCTTAAGTGAAGTTCAGGCTACCATATGATATGATATAATTTATTGCAAAGACTTCAAAAATTCAGGTTCTAGAAAGTTCAGTGTTTCTGGTAGGATCCAGTTGCAAGACACAGAAACCTTTCTGTTTATCTATTTTTTTTCTTTTTAGGTTAGACTTTATTTTATCACCCAGATTTTTATTTATTTTTATTTTTATACTTATTATTTTTATATATTATATTTTTATTTTTATATTTATTATTTTTATATATTATATTTATTTTTATTTCTGAGGATTGGGGTTTTTAGGATGTAGGGGTGCTAATTAAGTTTATTTATTTTAATGGAGGTACTGGGGATTGAACCATGGACCTTGGTCATGCTAGGCATGCATTCTACCACTGAGCTATGCCCTCCCCCCTGTTTATCTTAAGTTAATTTAACAAAAGTAACAAAGTGGTGGCATGTGTCAGAGGCAGGGCCCTGAGAAATGACCTCCAGGACAACACTGGCACATTGGCTTCCCAGGGGTGTCTACCAACCAGGGTGGTGGAGACACCCCCGGAACACACACTTTGCCCCCTGCTTGGCATCCGTGAAGGCAGAGACTGGAAAGCTGGACATTATTGCAGAAAAAGACCACAGTTCCAAATTTCACACAAGTGCATCAATTTGATAGAACCTAATTTTCAATCAGAATCCTAGCCACAGGACAGCACAGAAAATGACATTTAGTTTTGCAGCCTCTGTAGTTCAGGAAGGCACAAGAAAAGAGGTCACTGCAGACACAGAAACCAGTTCATCTCCTGTACTGTGTAATCCCAACCCCTCCAATTCTGGTCTTTAAGATCTTCTATGATTTTACCTCCTTTATTTCCAACTGTGCCTCCCACCCACTATACCTTTAGAAAACATTTTTAAGATCAACAGTCTCTAGTTTATTACTAATAGAAAGAAATTTTCAGAATTTACAAATACTTATATCATTCATTGCCAGGAAAGTTTTGATTTGAAGGCATTACCCATGTCTTCTTTTCACACTGTATACATTGATTTATTGAAATATTGAATATTGAAATATTGATTTCCTTTTCTTGTGATTTTGCTTCCATTCAAATGCCAGTTTTAAGCTGACACTTGAAAATACCCAGTGGAATATTTCCTTCTTCGGTTTACTTAAGATGGCTTATTGCCTTATGGAGAAAATACAAAATTAAGATTAAGTATTATAAGGATCTCAGCTTAACATCCAAGCTATAGTACAAGAGATAGTATTATTAAATATAACTGTATGATTGAGAATCATCTATAGCACTGTGATTCGTGTTATATTATATTTTGGAGTTACAAGCTTAAAATAAGAAGCCACCTTATTCAGCTCTTCAGCCTTTCTTATGAATTTGCTCCACTCTTTACAACAGAACATTGTATAATTCAGTTGCACATTCCCAAAGTATATGTGCTGTAAGAAAACTTATATTTTAATCTAAAAAAACTTACACAGATAAATCAAAACTCTTGTCAAATATTTAATACTCCCTCCACCCAACGTGAACAATTTTGTATGAAATAACTTACAATGATGTTTGTTGTACACAGTTTCAGCAGCAGATGAAATTGTTAGAGCAGGCAGATAGCTGGATACGAGCAGAGAAAGAAGAGACACAGGCCAAATGCAGGAAACCCCACATCATGGAAGCACCAGGGGTCCCTGGGCAGAGAAAGAAAAGCAGGAACCTCTGGGCTGATAAGTGGTCACAAATCTGGGGATGATAAGTGGCCCAGAGGTCGGAATGGAAAAGTGGGAAAAGGCAGGGATCTCTAGTGTCTGAATGTAAACTTTTGCTCATTATGCCCTCATTTCAATAAAATTAGCCTTGCAGATAAGAACTACCCATCATGCACTGATTCCATGACACTTCCGATCCAGACTAAATAAGAACAAAAATCCCTCCTCCCTTTAGGAAGGTGGGGTTGGGATGAAAATCAGGGAATACGACCTCAGACCCTTCCCTCCCTAGTGAATATTCCACCCATTCATTTTTACACCCTCTGTAACCAACTTGCCAAAGAAATTTGGGGCAGCCGCTCGCCTGAGCCTGCCCACTCTCCCCTTCAGAGTGTGCTCTCCAACTTTTAATAAATTTTCACTTCACTGTTTGAACCACTACGTCTTGTCTCTGAATTCTTTCTAGGATGAGACAAGAACCTGGAACACTGGTTACATCCACCGGCAACATCCTCACAGTGCGTTTTTCTTGGCGTGATGCAGAATGCACAGACACCTAGACTGTGTGAAACAAACAAACTGAAATGACGCCTCACATCATTGACTAAGGAGGAAGAAACAAGGTCCTGGTTGTGAATCATAAACTATTTAGGGTCTGGGTAACCAGGAGTTAGAGGAGGATCTGCTGACGGCATTTAGGTCTTCCTTCTGCTGTGATATTGAAGGAGTAGGAAACAAAATAACAAACTGGCTTCATGGCCATTACGGTCCCCTCTGCCTAGACAGTCTTTACTGAGAATAGCTTCACCCCAGATGCCACACCCCAGGAAGGAGGTAATGGGCTGATAATCTCATAAGAATGGACAGACCCTCTGGAGTTCCTCCAAGAAGGAGGGAAGATTCACCAAGGCTAAGAGGAATGTAGCACCCTGTAAAATGCCCTGATTCTTATCACATTTTCTGTTCCATCCAGATTTTCAATAAAACCTCAGGACCCCAATCCAAGAGGGCTTCTCAGTTTCTAAGGCATTAGCCTGTTGCGACTCCCCTTTTCCTGGCAAAGCAATAAAGCTCTTCTTTTCTGATTTCCCCAAAACTCTGCCTCTGAGTCCTAATTCGGTTTTCAGAGTACAGAGGCCAGTTTTGCAGGATCGGTATTCACTGAAATACTGGAGCGCCTCTCTCAGGCAAACTGAATTCCTTTATAAGGTTTCCTGAGTATACTGCAAAATTTCCTCTCTCTGTGTCTTTGATTATCATTTTTCCTTTTCATCTGTCCTAAACCTACCCTTTCTTTAGTGCAAAAGTCTCTTCCTAATCACTGGTTAAAGTTTTATTTCTCTTAGAAGATCATTGACCTTTGAAATCAGTCTCTTTTTGATCATCTTTGTCTCTCTCACTTACAATTGTAACACAGTGTCATGAATACGGGAGCCCAATAAACATCTAAAAATATAACAAAAGCAATTTTGTAATTTGTACCACTAATTTCCTTCACACATACTTTATGTAATGTGAACTTCACTGTTAATAAACAAATACCACTCCTAGGGAATTGATTTTCAAAATGTTTTCAAGGTTCAGGGCATTTTATTCAAGCAAAAAAATGTACCCAGATGACTAGTAGACTTCAAGGATTTTCTGATTGAGGCGGTATCCACAATCCCAGTGTTAACCCATGGCCACCCCCCTAGACACACAGAGGCCCTGATGGAAATTCCTTAGACCCACTCAAAATACAGTGTTATAAACCACATCCCATGTGAGTGTGTGTGTAAGTATTCTTGAAGGCACAGTAACATCCAGGAGCATTGTGGAGTTATTACTTAACTGGATTCACAGGATACTCTATAATAACTAGGACCTAGATACTTTAATTCCATACATTCTTACCTGTCCTGCATCAAAGCTGAGGAAGATGGAGGTAAAGAATGGATACATAGAAAATAGACCAGACAGAAAAGAAAGGAAAAAGAAAGGAATGAAGAGAAAGAAGAAAACTAAATGGCTGTGGGAATTACGGGATGGAAGGATGGGACTTCCTGCATGGGAGAAGGGAAAAGAAAAATAAGAAAAGAAATATGATACAGATCAACACCTCATGAAGGAAGCTTCCAGAGTCCCTAATTCATCCCCTGGACTAGGTTAAATACTTCCCTTCGTTTTCCTTGTCATATTCTGAATAGTCCTATTATTTGGAAACAGTCATAGAATTCATAGAACCATTCATAGTTTATAAAACAAATTAAATTCTCTTTATATATGTACAGAGAAAACACACCTCACAAAGAGTGGACCATTATTTCTAGTCCCCATCATACTCAAAAGGCGAGCTGTTCCAAATCTGACACCATTTTCCTCTCATCTAAAACATCTGTCTGTTGTACTTTACTTTAAAATTGTATGTAACGAAACACTACAGGTTGATGTTATCAGGATTTAGTAAATAAGATAAAATAAAATGGTTACTACTGAGCCCACAAGATTTCACATGTTGTTTCAATTAGGAAAAATGCTATTGGTTTTATGTCCTATTCATGTAGCCAGATTTTTTTTTATATTTCTTCTTCCATCCACAGAATACAATATGTTTTTATGTAGCCCCAGTATTCTTCACAAACTGCCTAAAGTGTGATATATTGTGAACTTTCTATTGTATTTCTTTTAAATATATATATATATATATGTATATAACATTTATTTCATCAAATTGATATTGCTCCTTTCTGAAATGTTATATTGGTTGAGATTTGCAGAAGGAAGACAAGATCATCCTATTTGCAGGATTTTGCACACATAATAATTGCTACTTACTATTATCTGGCTGTAGAAGGTAGAAAACCAGTAAGTGTGGTGCTGTATTCTTGTCAAGTATGTTTGGGTTATCAGGTGGTTACAGTAGGGGATTTACAAATGGAAAGTGCTTTCTTTTCCATTTTATAACCAACCACTGATTCATCATCTGACCTTTCCATTGACCTCTCTGTATCTCAGTTCAGCTGGGGAATTAGGGGAAAATTAGAATTTTGCTGACAGCTAGATGTTGCATCGTATCTGAATATATTACACAGAAATTACACATAGCTTTCTTATCTTTCGCTATGCAAAAAACTTGACAATGACTAAAAAATATTTCTGCTTCACTAAGTGTTTACTGTTCTATTAAAATGTGTCTCATACCTAAGGAAAAAACCTTTAAATAATTATTACATTTCAATTTAAATGAGTGACTTATTAACTTAGAATATTTATCTTTAACATAAACATGAATGCATTCATTTACTATTAATGTAAAATATACCTTATATTTGTCTTGTTATATACACCTTGTAGGTGTAACATTGATGTGTATGTGCACGTACAGGGAGGACCAGACTGAGCTGGAACTTTCTCCATGGCTGTGCTGCCTGAACCGAGTCAGCATCTGATACCTAGTAGGGACTTAATACATATTTGTTGAATGAAGGAAGGAAGGAATGGGCAAAATATCTATCGTTACATCGACAATTATGTAAATAATGTCATACTTGAATATGAAAAGGAAACGTGTCTTTGTTCATGTCACAAAAAGTCCTCAATACACCCTCATTCTACAGGGCAATGAAGGAGTGATACGGAAATTGAGGAGGACACAGTGGGGCCTTCCCAGAAACAAAATCCTCCCCATCATCCCCATTTCTTATTTATAGAAAAAGACTTTAGTCTTCAGGGTCTTCTCTGAGTTGTAAGAGCAGACTGAAGCAGTAATTAATTAGGGAAGTGAGGAAACCCAAAACAAAGGAAACACAGTGGCCTTGAAGGTAACAGTGGGGCCAATTGGGAATTGAAATTCTTCATCCGTAACATAGGCTTTAAGTAAATAATAAAACGCATCAGTCATGGCTTTTGTTCTCTCGTAGAAACGAGCTAAGAGAGCACAAGACCCTGACTTACTGGTGTGCTTTGCAGGGACACACAGATCCATCACAGGTGCCAGTGACACCTGGACTCACAAGCTGGTGCCCAGAGGTCTGCAAGGGAGATCTTAATCCCAAAGCTGAAATCACAAAATCCTCCCTCCCATTGATCTTTGTGCCTTTAAAAATCTTGTGCCCCAGCCAGGAGGCCAGTCAGCAAGATGGATTTGAGAGAAAACTAAGTCTCCCATCTTCTGGGTTGGTGGCCTCTTGATCAATAAACCTTGCTCTGCTCCAAACTCTGATGTTTTGTTTTGCTTGGCCTCACTGTGCACTGTGCACTGTGCACTGTGCGGGTGGAGGGAGACAGAATAGCAATAAAGGCTGCTATTTCAACATGGAGACTACTAGCCCCACTTCAAGGTCGATTCCACTTTCAGAACCCCTGCGATGCCCCCTTTGAAACATGTTATTCTTTAGTCACTTAAGAAATTAACAAAGAGTTTTGAGCAAAATTAACTAAGGACTTGAGTTCCTATTAATGTTGATGGATAGTTTGGGCCAATTAACTTACATCCTAATATTCCACTCTCCGTGTGTGAGATACAGGTACAGACAACTGTGAATGAAAAATCTTGCCAGACATATCAGTAAACAGAGGATGTGACAGCCATCAAGCCATCAGCTGCTGCCACCACCCCGTACAGTGAGTGGGGGGAAACTCAGGATGCAGACAAGCAGGCAGCCCCAGTGGTGCCCCCTGAGGGGACCCAGGCTGCAAAAGGACAGGACACTGGTCCTGGATCACTAAAGTGCACATCAAAGGAATGATTCCAGTGAGCCCAGAACTTTGCACCTTCTCATACATAGAAAAGTGCTACATTCCTTAACTTCATATGTCTGGTTTTCTTTAATTAACAGTAATCTTTTGATGTTCCAACTACCTGGTCTTTGTTATAAAAATTCCTATATATTCTGGCTCACTCCCACCTCTTCAGAGCAGTCCCGCAGAGCGATCTGAGAGGCTGTTATCCCGGGCTTAAGTCCTCAGAAATGTCCACTGAATAAAACATAACTCAGCTTTTAGATTGTGCACTTTATTTCAGTCAACACAACAAATTTGGGAAAGAGCAAGCATATTTTACAGCATTGACATATCCCTGGAATCCACTAAGGAAATTTTTAAGACAAATAATTAAATATACACAGAATCAGCTACTAGCCCATGTCAAAATATCTGAAAAATTTGATCTATTCATTTGGATTCCATGAGGGAAAGTTCACTCCCACCGTTTGTTTTACTGAACAACAGAATAAAGAGTCCAAGGCAATAGCCCACATCTGCAGGTCTTCACTATTTGATGGTTGCTGACTCCACTGAGGCTACAATTAAAGCACTGGACTCCCAGAAAAATGCATCCACCATGTACACACACGGGCACATGCACAACATTTTCAGGATATCCTTAAGCATCTTGAAATTGGACTTCAATTCAAAAGAAGTCAGAAACCCATCTACTGAGCAGAAGACACAGAACATGTCTTCCCCACTCCTCACTTCTCCATGTCAAGAAGCACCTGTTAGAGCAATACTACTGGACCCCTCACTCGCTCCTATATGCATCCTGAGCCTTGGGGAAACGTTAGTTCTTGGATTGTTTGGTGACATCCATTGCAACATGTTCCCTACTTGGGTGCGAGGTTTACCTTATCAAACTCTGCAGAAACTGAGTAGTTATTTCCTGTTGTTGCATTTGCTCCCCAAGCCTCCATGAGGCAAAAGTCCAGGATCTATGTATTCGGTCTACAAACTCTTTTCTAATCTCAGATGCATTATGCCAGTGAATAACTTAGGAAGGGTAAGGGGGTGAGTGTGTTGGGGTAAACAGGACGCAGTAGAAGGCCGTTTTGGTCATAGATCAAAGACTTTTCTTTAAGCAGCTCTATCCATAAAGTAGCTCCATCAGTTGCAAACTTAGAAAGTAGACAAAGGTGCTATTTATCAGCCTCCTATTACCTTAAAACCAAACATATAAGTACTTCTACATGGCAGAATAAAAGGAAGAACATGAAGCAAATTATAACTAATTTTATGATATTTGGTGAAATTTGTGAAACTCTTTTCTTTATAAGCTCAAGCCAACACATTCTGTTATACCTAAGAATTTTTAAAAAATTCTAATTGATTTTCTATCAATGGTACCCATTAAATCAAACACTTTAAAACAAAAAGTTACTTTAAATTTTATTAATTTCAAGTTTTCATTCACAGGTAAGTAAAATGAAAATATAAAAATAATAATGTATCACATAGATAGATAAATGCTAGTCCTAGAGTTCAGATCTAATGCATCTCAGTTATATTCTTTCAATTGTCTTTTAAAAAAAATCCTTTCATTCTGTACAGAAAACAAAGTGGAGGATAAACTCAAGTTGTGTAATTACTAGTCTCATTCAGCTGGGCTACTATAACAAAACACCACAAACTGTGTGGCTTACACAACAGACACTTATTTCTGACAGTTCTGGAGGCTGGAGAGTCCAAGATCAAGGTGCTGGCAGACTGGGTTCAAGGTGAGAACCTTTCCCCCTCCTGGCTTTTACTGTAGACAGCTGCCTTCTCGTGGGCCTTTCTTGGAAGCTTGCATGCTGAGAGAGATTTGTAAGGGCTCTCATCCCCTCATAGGGGCCACACACTGTTGACTCCACTAAACCTAAAGGCCTCAGCTCCTCAGAGCATCACATTGGGGGTTAAGGTCTCAAAATATGAATGAAATTGGATGGGGACAGAAATACTCAGTCCATAAAAGTTACCACTTCCATTTTAGATTATATATAAAATCCTGTATTTACCCACACTCATATATATGCATGTGTATGTACGTACCTGTGAATCTATTCCTATATTCTGTCAACTGAAATAAATGCACAGCCTAAAAGCTGAGAGTTATGTTTTATTTGGTGGACATTTCTGAGGACTTAAGCCCAGGATGACAGCCTTTCAGATAGCTCTGAGGGGCTGCTCCAAAATGGTAGGGGAGGGGCCAGGATATATAGGAGTTTTACAACAAAGACCAGGTAGTTGGAACATTAAAATGTCACTTGTTACCTAAAGAAAACCAGGCATCTCCAGTTAAAGAATTTAGTGCTTTTCTATGTAGGGGAGGAAGCAAACATTTGGGCCCATTGAATTCATTCCTTTGACAAGCACCTAGCCATCTAGGGCCAGCGTCCTGTCCTTTCTTATTCTGAGTCCCCTCAGGGTGCACCACTGTGAGTGGCTGCAGAGGCTGGGCTGCAGGGATGTCCTCACTAGGAGGTGGGGCAGGCGCTGATGACTTGATGGCTTCAGCCTTCTTTGTTTACTGATACGATTTACAGTATTTTTTATTCACAATTCAGATACCTATATATGCATATATATGTATGTGTGTATATATACCCGTATATGCACCCACATATATACATGCATATGTACTTGTGTGTGTGTGTGTATATTCCGATATTCACACACATACATGCATGTACATATGTACATATATATGTTTACACACACAATGACTCCTTTCACACCATGTTTATTCTTGGTGTGCTGTGACTCAGATTCTTATAGACATTGGAGAATAAACAATTAAATAATATTGACTGCCACCTGTAGCAGTTTGGCAGTTAGAAGAATAAAGTCCTAAACATCTATCTTTGAATTCTTCTCTTTGTTTCCTTTTTGTACCTAGCCTTTAGGATTGACCATTTAAATAGATATTTTTGCTCTGCCTTCTGGGCATCACACTTAAATTGTTCAGTAAAATGAGTTGTCTATGAGAACTGCATCAGAATCATGTTCTAAAAGTGCCTCTGTTGTTTCTGTTTTATTAACCCTCATGTGGCAGCACATGGAAAGAAGCTAGTTTACTTCCCCTACATCTTCCAAAATCCTGGGGGTTTTTTGCAGTTACTCCATCTTTCAAGCTAGACAGTCATTTTATTACACTTATGCTGTCAGTTTCAAGGTCTAAATTATGTGCAAAACTTGAATTGTTGGTGTTTACATTTCAATAGACATGCAAGGCTTTTTCAGTTTTTGAATATACTTAATCATATATTTCTTGGTTTTTTTGTTGTTTTTTTTTTTCATTCTAAATGATATGTTAGTTGTCAGGAAGGTCACCTGATTTCCTAAGTACACTGAGGGAGGCACTGCGTTATTTTTCCCAAGTGTTGCTCGTGTATTTCCATTTGAAATTAATCACTTAGTACTAATTCACATAGATGCAAAATGGAAGAGAAAGTAACGTGATCGGTTCAAAGTTTTGACCAAAACAATAACCAATTTCTTCTCTAGTCAAACAAACTGCAATGGTAATCAAATCATTCCATGGATTGATCAGACTTTCCAGCCTCTAGCTACTCAAAAATTCAGACTCACTTAGACCTTACCTTTACTTTGAACAGATCAGTTAGTTCCTGCTGATTTCCAGAATGTGGGGAAGCTGGCTAAATGAATCGGACTCTGGCGTTCGGTTTGCCCTTTTTAGAAATAGTCAAAAATCGGTAATTAGGATATCCAGCTGAGAGGCATATTTTTCACTGCTTAGAATAGTCTTATTTTTCAAATTTTCTAGTTAATTGTGCAATTTTTAGTACCTCAATTTATTGAGCACAAATAGGTTTAAATGAAAAAAATGTGTTTTGCAAACTCAAGAGTTGTTGCCAAAAGATCAGCCCCTTCCCTGATGAGACAAATAACTCAGAGATCAGGTCTCAGAGCTTAGAAGGAAAGAGGCAGCTTTACTACTGTGCAGGGCAAAGGGGACTCACAGCAGGCTGGTGCCTTCACAACTGGAGCCCACCTTGGGGATGGGGTGGGGTGGGGTGGTTACAGAGCCATAGTTCAAACAATAAAGCATTGGGAACAGTCAACAGAGTCATTTTCTCATCAGGAGACTTAGAGAGGCATCATGATGCCTCCAGGTGACCAGTTCTAAGGAAGCCAGTTGTCACCTTTTCGATCTCTTTGTCTCATAAGCACTCAAGGTGCAGTCTTCTTGGTATTTAGGCTACTTTGTAAGGTTACTGTTCTGTGACCTTCTCCCCGGAGATCAACTCAGAGACCAAGCATGATTATAGCTTCTGATACTGGACTGAAGTAGAAACAGTAAGATCAATAGTTTTAGTTTTAACAGTGAGCCTGGAACTGTGAGTAGCAACTGATCAGGCAGGTCAGTTGACCATTTTAAGGGCAAGCATAAGAATAAGCCATCTGTTAGCCTAAATGTGGCCATTTAATTGTTCCCCCTTCACTGTGACCTTGTCCGATTTGGGCTGGTTGGTATTCGGGTACAGAATGCCCTGGGAAGCTTCTGCTCTCTTTGTTCAAAGGACTATATAATCTTTTAGTATCAACCAAATTTAAAAATGAGAATGGGGAACAATGAAATCCTTTTAAAAGGACAGAGATTGAAGGTAAATTTTTCTTACCTATTTAAAGTGTTCCTGCTGAATCATAAAGTGAATGTTCTAAAAATCTGTCTTTTTTCCTAATATTCAGTGTTGTGGATTTTAGCAGCATCACCTGTGGCTCTGTGACTCAGCCATCTCTTTCCATCACACATCACACCTCCCGATGTGGGTTCATTACTGTGAGCCATCATAGGCTGAAATCCACTGCTATAATCTTGCTATTTATTACCAGCCATTTAGAAGTTGCTTAAGATTAAAAATATTTATCTTAAAGTCTAAAAGTATATTTTCATCGTCCCCTTAACACAATCAAGATGGAAATCTTTGGACAGTGAAACTAAATGGCAATTTTTTTTTAAACTTCTTTCTCCTAAAATTGATTTTACACTAAGACCACATCATCACACAACACTTGCAGGCTTCCTAAAAGTGGTATGCTATGATGTACAAGTGGAAAAGCTTTCCTGCTGAAATGCAAGACTTAAAACTAGAATTTGAATGACATTAAAGAGTCAGTTTCCATGAGAAACACCACTCTGGGCTACTTTATAATTCTCCACCTTATGTTTTCTTTTTCCTCTTTGAAGTGTGTTTACTTTTGGCATGTGCCTTTTCCCAATGTATTGAATTTTCCTTATAGGTCCAAGATAGATTCTTGTCATAGGTTAATTTTGACTTAACAAACCTGCCTCTATGCTTTAACTGAACTAGGGTGAAGGCCATTTCCCAAGCCCATGTCTGCATTAATTTTGAATTTACATTAAGTCATACATGCTTCAAAAAAGCATCTTTGTAAATGAACATGTCTGGTGGCTGTTGGTCACTAGAGGACTTGCTTTATAATTTAATGAACTCCATTGCTTTTATTTAATGAATCCAAACGTTATATTTCCAGGTTAACACTGGAATCCATTATCCAAATGCTGTGGTGGGTGTCCCCAATGCATGATTCCTTCTTTGAAAGATGACCGGCAGTTGAGCTATAGAAATGTGCTGTCATAAGTCATCTGTGCTTGTAATTGGTTTTCAGAACTGGTTTCACTATTTTACCTTGTTTTGTTTCATATTTTGCAATGTATCAAATATATTATGTTTAACTGTCTTTTTGACAACTACACTTTTATTACTTTTACTCTTTAGCTCACTTACCTTCTTTTTCCCTCATCGCTTTTCCTAGGTATCCTCCAAGGAAAAGAAAATGTTTTTATTGAGGCTAAAATATGGATATCAGAAGGTATTTGGCTGCCAGCTAATTCCCACCCAGGAAAGAGTTTAGTGGCTCAAGTAACAAAATGTTATGTGTACTCAGGACAACTTCCAGTTAAATTCCAATGCCATTTTGACTTTTCCTTCTGTAATAGTTTACTCATCATCTCATGGCTCTCAGATTACTGGGAGAAAAGCATACAAGTTTATTTAATATAAATTTTATGTGACAAGGTATTGCAGGAGAGAAGTTCTTGTCTTGTTACCGAAAGAATTCAGAGAAAAGATGCAGAGGTTATGAAAACAAAGCAGGACTTATTAAGGGATGGGTAGTACGCTCTCAAGGAAGGAGCGGGCAGACCCGGTGGGTGGCTGCCCCGAGGGTCCTTGGCAAGCTTGTTATATGAGTGCAAAAATGAACGGGCAGGATTCATTGGTGGGGAGGGGTTTGGGGTCATCTTCCTGACTTCCATCCCAGTTCTACCTTCCCAGGTGTGAAGAAGGGATTTTTCATCCTTATTTATTCTTGATTGGGAAGTTGGATGAGGTCATAATGATCGAAAGGTTACATTCAGATGGTGGGGATTCCTGTCCTGTCCCACACTTCTGCCTCCAGGACACTGATCAGCACAGAAGGTGTAGTTTTTTAATGAGTCCAGTGTATCCTGTTTTTCTTGGCCTGTCCAAGAACCCCCATTGTTCACAAGATGTATCATTTTCTGCCATTTGCTTGTGTCCCCCTTTCTCTGCTCATATCTAGCTACCTGCCTTCTCTAACAAAGAGAGCCTTCCTAAAGAAATAAAGACCCCGAGAAAGAGACCCACATATTTTATGTGGGGTTTGGTGAAGAATGGGCAGTCACGTGGAGCTATGATAGGTTAGGAAGTGGGGGATAATTGTAGTAAAATGTTGACTGTTGTTTGGTTTCTTCTTGACATCCCTTTGTTTTCAAGTATAAGGATGCTCCTTTCCTCCGGGAACAGGGAGGGCGCCTCTCACATGAGGGTTTTAGGACCTGTTTCAGGGAAGAAGGGCTGGGGCAGGGAGGGGGGATGTCAGTGTAGCCTTCCTGTTTCTGCTCTTTTCCCAAAATCCTTCAGCTTAAAAAAATGTCATATGCCAAGTTTCTGTATATGGGGGTCGCATGTCCTGAACCTCATCAATGATACCAGTCCAGGAAAGAGACTCCTTTCTTCACATTGATCTCTTTTTAATACCTGAGCATCCTTCCTGGAAGTCTATCCCTAGACGTCCCCTCAGATCTCATGGTCGTGGTCAGTTGACATGCTCGTTCTGTAACCCTGTTGGCTAGAGAGACGGCATTGCCGTAACGGGCTATGACTTTGCCACGTTTTCTTATTGTGATTTGAAAGGAGTACAACACAAAGCCATACAACACCTCCAAAAAAAAAAAAAGATTCTTTGTGCAAAACATACAAGGATATGTGGATAGGATGTGGCTGAGTGACTTCTCCACAGACTCTAAGCTCCCTGAAAGCAAATTCTATGAGTCCCTTATTCAGTGCAGAATCTCAACAGCTTATGAATTTATGAATAATGCAGATACTACTATTGATAAGAATACGATGTCTAGTCCTTGAAAGGCAAAACAGGAGGCATACAACCCAATCTCAGAGGCACTGTAAGAACAGAACACAGTCTTTGTTACAACGGGATGCGGTATCTAGAGATTCTGGGGCTTGATTTTAATGTCACTGACGACCTCCAGTTTGATGAATCTAGTGGTCAGTTTTGAGTTATGTTACTTGAGTGAAGAGCAGGGTTTGACCTGTGGTCATTTCTTCCTCTGTATGTACGCTCTTCTTTGGACCGTCAGGGTTTCACACTGTCTTGTTTATTCCCTTTCACAGGCTACTCACTTCAAACTACTTTAATTGTCCTCCTGACTCACCTCTTAATCCTGAGTGCCCCATGGCTCAGTCCTCACCCCCCCCTTACTTTTCCAATTGCATTCATTCCCTTGATGGTCTTTCCTGTCTCTCAACTTGATATATTATCCTATTTGCTAAAGAACATCCAAAATCCAAAAATTTGCTGATGTGTTTCTGTTATTTTTCTTTCTTTCATTTTCTTTTCTTTCTACTTCATATTAGTTTTATTTGTTGCAGACCACGGTAGAAACAAATGAAACAAATTTGCTGCTGGGATGGCAGAATTACTCACAGCAGTCTTGGAAGAAATATGCCCATTGGGAGAAATGACACAATTCGATTCAACAAATATTTGTGTTGTGCCTATTCTGTGAATGACACGGAGCTGAGAAGCCAAATGGGAACCAGTCTCACTCTCAGGATGCTTATCTCAGTGCCCAGAGACTGTCAGCACACCAACAGCTATAACCAGGAAAGAAGGCAGCGTAACCCTACATCTGCTCCTTACCTAGAAACTTGCTCCCTGTCTCCGCTGCCTGAGAAAAAGCAAAACAAAACCAAAACAAACTACAAGAGCAATTTTTTCCCCTCAGAACTGCTTCCTCCCCTGCTCTTTAATTCCAAAAGCTTGAAGGAATTTCTCATACTTACTCTGCTCACTCCTTCATCTCTTAACATCTGCGTTAGATCAGCTCATGTGTGCTGAAGTCAACCCTGTAAGTGTGAATGGACACTAGCCCCTTCCTTGGGCAGCCTCCCTGATGCATTGGTGCTGAACCCGCTCTTCCTTCTCAGATGCCATCTCTTTGTTCTCTGTTCTCTCTTCTTTGTTCATTGCTCATCTCTTAACAGCAAAATGAGAAGATCTTGGCTTGGCGTAAATGTATGTGAAAGACTTTTGTTTGATACAAGCCATACTAACAGTCAGCAGTATGAAATATTCATGGAAAACCCAAAGCAAGTAGTAGTTTCTAGGGACACTTGATACAGGAAAAATGGGGCACACAGGAAAGAATTCAAGAGCAAGCCATTGTTGAGTAAAAGTAGATTTATTCAGAGAGAGGAACACACCATAGACTGAATTGAAGCCATCTCAGAAGGCAGGAGAAAGGCCACAAGGTGTTTAAAGCAAAAGTAGATACACACTCCATAGATAGAGTACAGGCTGTCTCCAAAGGCCAGGGAGTGAGAGGCTGTGAGGTGCGGAGTTGTTAGTTTTTATGGGTTGTGTAGCTTCATACACTAACAAGTGGGAAGATTGTTCCAATTACTTTGGGGAAAAGGCTGAGATTCCCAGGAACTGGGCCATTGCCCAATTTTGTATTTTTATGGTCAGCCTCGAAAGTGTCATGGCACCTGAGGAAGTGCCATTTACTGTGTGAACATATTATAGTAGCATATAATGAAGCTCAATGTCTACTCAAAGTCAAATCTCCTGCCATATTGGGCCTTAAGGCCTACTGGGAGTTGATTCTCCTGCCATCTTGATGTTGATGGCTGTGTCATGCCTTTAATGGCTGTGCCCTGTCCCCTTCCCTTCTGAAGCCAAACCAAAGCATTTGGTTGACTTACAAGTTCCATGTTAAAGAGTTATGAACCAATTAAACAATGTGCCCAAGAAGGCAACTAAGTCAGACATCAAGGGGGCCTGTAAAGTGAGTCACACAATGAACAGTTGATGATACAGGTTATATTTAGACAAAGAAGGGAACATAATTACTGACTTTAAACATTTGAAGGCCATGTGTGGTGGTGAGACAGGAGGAGAGTGGACAAGGCAAAACCATTAAAAGAATGACGCAGCCATTAACACCAAGATGCTGGAGGACTTGGACCTTTAGCTTCAATAGATGCTCATTGAAATACAACAGCTGTTAAATGGTCCTCCTGCAGGTGCCAGGACAGGTTGAAGGCTGGTCATAAAAGGTCAAAGGGTGAGAGATGGGAATCACATCCCCTTCCCCAAAGTAGCCAGGATAATCCTCCCACCTGTAAGTGTATGAAGTTCTGAGCCCCTAAAAACCAACAACCCCCACACCTCATGGCCTTTCTCCTACCTTTTAACACAGCCTGCACTCTGCTATGGAGTACGTATCTTTCTGAATAAATCTACCTTTTCTCAACTGTGGCTCGCTCATGAATTCTTCCTTGTGATGAGCCAAGGACCCACTGTTGGTGGGGTGTCTTCTAGGGACTCAGCTGAGACCTGGGGCTCAGCCATCCTCTCCCCCCATGTCTTTCTGTATCACTGGTGGGATTGTGAGTGGTGGGCAGAAATCTCTTTAGGAGAGATCCAAAAGACTTCCTAATAATTTGGACTAGATTAAAAGCCTCTTCTAATGTGGAAATGCTACAATTACTAAAGCAAAATCAAACAAGAGTTTAATAGAAAACATGCATGGGAAAGACTCAGGAAAGCTACGTAGCTCACTACAGTGGCCGAAGCCCTCCAGTTGAACGCCTTAAATATCATCTTTAGCTAAAGACAGAAGAGGGTTTGGGGGGTTGCGGTTTGGGATTTCAAAAAGAAAGAAGGTAATTCACATGAAGTTGGAAAAGCAAATGTTTGGTAAACAAATGTTTGCTAAGCCAGGCAGAGACAATGGAACGCAGAGAGGAATTTTAACAAACGGACTTTGCTAGGCTCCTCCCTATTCATCCTCACCTGTGCTCTATGGTGGTGCTCCCTTCATGGATTAGGTCCTCTACCTATGGTGTTTAGACAGGTACAGTGAGGGAAGGAAAAAGACTTCCTGAATCTTTGGAGCCTTGATTGTTTTTAGCTCAAAATAACCCACATGCCAAAGATATACTTTCGGGTGGCAAATTTTGCTCCCCTACAACATACATATCCATACATAGATGGATGTGAGCATGTGTGTATATATATGCATGTGCACATGATGGGCTTGCACATGTATATTCATCATACATAAATTTTACACACTTTCATATATAAATCCATATAGGTGTCAACTGAAAAAATGCACACCTAAAAATTGATAATTATGATTTACTGATTTATTCAGTGGAGGCCTTAAGCCCAGGAGACAGCCTCCCAGATAGCTCTGAGGGACCGTTCTGAAGAGACTACGGAGGAGGCAGGATACACAGAAGTTTTTGCAAAAACCAGGTAATCAGAACATCAAAAGATTACTATTAATGAAAGAAAACCAGACATCTCAAGTTAACAAATTTAGCACCTTTCTATGCGTGGAAATATACAAGAGTCTGGGCTCACTGAAATCACTCCTTTGCTATCTGCCTTAGCTATCCTGTACCAGTATCCTGTTCATTTCCATCCTGAGTCCCCTCAGGGGGCACCACGGGGGGCGGCTGCAGTGGTTGATGGCTTGATGGCCACAGCATCCTACGTTGACTGATATGGTAGGTGACACTCTTTGTCTACATATGTAAATATATATATGATATGTATACTTAAGCTTGCCAATGAAAGAGTACAATTCCAGTTGGTACATAGTTTCTCTTGACCTCTTCTTACCCTCAGGTCCTCTTACTTGATATAATTCTGTGTCTAAATTTAATTTTGAATAAAAACTTACTGCATTTAATTGATTATTGTTTCAAGTATCTTATAGCATGAAAAATACTATGCACAGCTTTTGCTTTTAGAATAATTTTAAATGTTTATTGCCTGTGGTGTGAAGAGGGAAGTTGGGGTGTTAAGGTCAGAGACTACATTCAAGGCTATTAATAGAGCAGTCTTAATGAATCAGATACAGCCTGTAATCCATGAAATAATAGATTATCATGGAATAAGTGAGTTAAGTACTAATTAAAAGCGAGCAACAATAATTTAGGGAAACATAATTTCATGGTAACATTTATTCCTGCCAAGAAGCATTCTCATCTTTAAGGAAACAAATGATTGTCATTAACTCGGTGTAGGTGTCTATTATATGTTGTTACCATCAAATGATGTATGTTGGGAATGCGAGGTTATCTTTTATGTACAGATGTTTTTGCTTCTATTAAGATACAGTTCAATATAGAAATTACAAATTGTTCATATTGTGCAAGCCCTTCAAGGTCATGGTTCAATTTAAACATTCATTAAGTTTTGTTTATGTTTCCAAAGTAGATGTGAATGTTCACCACCAAGCTACAAAATTAATAAGAACAATTGATGGTGAATCCTAGACACACACCATTAAAATGAGAGTTGGGCTGAATCATTCCAAGCAAAATAAAGTGCAGCCAGTAGAGCTAAGGTAAGATTCTAAAATGGAAACAGTAGTGTTCTCACAGATCTTCTTAGACTCATCTTTCTCTCCTGCCCCAGAGACTGGTGCTGGGTTGCAAGTTCCCTGAAGGCAGAGATGAAGTGGTTTGAACATTTAAATGTCACCCAGCACCCAATACATTACTTAGGGCAGAGCACAGGGTGGATGAATCACTAATCTGATTTCCAAAGTTGTGGGTGGAATGTGTTTTGTATTTTCCCTGGTAAGGTACTCCTATTTTTTAAACCCATATCCAAAAAGTATGTGAAAATATATAAAAATCGCACAGTAAAAATGAACCGAGAGATTTCCCAGTATTAGTGAGGTACTCTGTGAACCTCCTGTGGCTCCAGAAAATCCTGTAAGTAGGTCTCAAGATCTTTTCCCACGAGAGGATGTGAAGTCTGTTCCCGTTCAATGATCTTATTCTCCAAGCCACTGGAGAACAGCACGTGGAATTTCAGGGACTGGGATAAAATCCATGAGGTCTTTCTTCCCAGATATTTCACCTGATAATCAAGCATTCAGAATTCATGGAGCCGCTACTGAAAGCCCTTTGAGTCAGGGAGGCATATACTGAGCTTTCCCGCAAACTGCGATGTAATCATTACCATGTGTTTTGAGAACAATAATACATTTTCTTTAGCATATCTGACAATGAAGAATTTTTCTCCTTTTGCTATTTTTTTAAGTTGGATAAGAGCTTCTGTTACCCCCAAAAGGGGACCCTTGTCATAACCGAAAAATAAGAATTCAGATGGGAGACAGCAGCTTTGTGTAGTGAAAGAGTTTAAAGGGGAAAGTATACCTCCAAGGGTGGGAGGTGTGCTGCTCCAAGGGCAGGTAGCAGTGGCCTTTGTTGGGTCCCCTCTCTTATACCCTCGCCTACAGGTGGTCTCTTGATTAACTGTGGACTCTTCCCCCAGGAGTGCTAAGGCATGCTCATCCCCTTTTGTGCATGTCTTTACCCACGATGCACACAGAAAGACCCATTGAGGGGACCTTAAACTGCAATGCTGATTATATTACAGTGAGCATCGGGTCATGACTGGTTAGGTCCTTGTCACTACTACGCAGTTGCAGCTGTCAGATTCTAACCAGTTTCTTGCTGGCTCTCATTCAGAGGAAGTAAAGTTCCTTTATGCTGGAAGTGGGCATGCCAGCATCGTCTAGATCATCATCTCTCTCCTCCACCTTACCTGCCTGATGCCCCCACTTATCCAACTACTTAACACTTCTATGAAACTTGATTATTCACTATTAATTTTGTTGAGAGGATTAGATGAGCTCATGTTTTTAAGGTACACAGCATTGTGCATGACACATACTGAATATTCATATAGCTATGCTGACCGTGATAATGATGATAATAATCATCATTATTTTCAGCTCACTTTTCCGTAGCTGTCTGATCCTCACCAAGTCAGTGACAGGTGGTCAGTCACTCCTGTCTACGCTGCAGTTTGGCACAGCTCTCTCTTCATCCATCTCTTTCATGTACACTTTTCCTCTTTACCTTTATCAGTTTATTTTTTATTACATGATGTGAAAGATTAGACCCTCATACAATTGATATCTTAAAACATCTTTTCACAATCTTAATACTACCTCTTTCTTTAGTGTGGATTTCATTATCTTCGTTGAAAATGCATTAAAAATGTGTTAACCATTATAAGAAGAGGGGGTGGATGTGCTTTGCAGCTCTACCCAGGGGGGTTTTCAAACGAAGCCCCTGTCTCTCTCCCAGCTCATCCCTGGAGAATCAATGTAATAAAAAAAAGTTAAGAATGGACATGTGTTGTAGAAATAATTAACGAGTCTTCATCAGATAAGACAGATTAAGAAGCACTGCTCTCAGCCATAGGGGCATAATGTGTGGGTCTGAGCATCTAACACTGGTACTGACACTTCCACTGTGTTACCGTGTTAGCCACAAGGGTGATGACTCAACCCATGTACACCTGTTTCATTACCACACATGGGCATGACTCCTCTCACATAAGGCTATTTGGAAGAAATTAGCAAAAGATGTGAAACATCCACAGAATGCTGAGGCTGTAGTAACTGGTGAAGGAATGATCTTTCCCTTTTGTACCCCTCACCCCCCACACATCATGGGTCCCCCCTAACAATTTCAATGACCTATTGGCTTTGTTATAAATAACAGGCACACCCAGAAGCGTTTTTATTTTCTGACTTTCTTGCACACCAGTCCTTTTGTCTTCTCTGCTTGGAACTGTTTTCAAGTCTAGAATTTCAACAACAACCAGAGATGGAGAAGGATGGACTATTTTAGAGGAAAGAAAGTTTGCAGTGACATCTACCAAAGTTCGTAGATACTAAGGCACATTTTTCTAAATGTTTTAACTTGTTGAAATTGGGCTGCATCTTCTAATGAACACCTTACAATTGGTGCAGAAAGGCAACAGTCTCGTTAATTTTCATTTCTGGAGAATCGCTCAGGTATTGGACTCACTAGCATCAGATCCAGCCCACTGTGCTTCAACATATAAAACTGTCCAAGAGGTGACGTGAAGTCATCCGTGAACCCTTAGAAACCCAGTGGTAGTGACAAAGGGATGAGTAATGTGGTGATAAGATGTTTATTAACACTGCTCCAGCAGGAATGGAAAATAGGCCAGCTCTTCACTACTGTAAATCCTGCTTTGAGCCCACACCACAATTAAGTTTAGTATTTTTATGGGCATTTTTAAAGAACTGATGACAGCCCAGATAAGATGATGTAAAAAATCACCAACAATGTGCATAAACTGAAAAATGATTCAGACTCTGAAAATTTAATCATAATTTAAGCAGTTTATTTGCTTGTTTTTCCTTTTTCTGTATACACAAAAGCATATAATGAAATGTATGTTAAATTAGGCTTTTCAGCTTCATATATATGTGAAGTTCAAATAAATATAAAATTTCTAAATAAAAAGAAAACATGTTTCGTGGTTTAACTGAAAACTGTTTATTCTTGAAAATGATGCTTACAATTCTGTCTGCCTTCAATTTTGAAATAAATGGCATTCAACTTTCTCTTCTCAATATCAGTGAAAGTTTTATTTTTCTGTTTATTAGTTTTCATCCATTTTCCTTTCTCAGTACCCTGTTTTATATAGTTTTAGCTACTTCTCAGTCAATAAATGAGCAAATTTATTACAGTGGATTCCAATTAGAATTCCTTAAATGAGTCTTCTGTCTCTCTCTCTTAAAATATTAAAAAATGTAATGCAAGAATCTGAGCTATTCTGACTCTATTTACTTGATTACCCCCCTAGCTCTTTTACATACAAACACAATATCTAATCTGCTCTGTGTCACACTTCATCTCCATTCTTGCCTTCTTAACCACTGGTTCCTATTTCACATAATTATTCTCAATGGTAGTGGCTTAAGATGAACTTACTCGGGAATGCAATTTGAAAATACCAAAAAGTTACAAAGATCAAATATGCATATGCTAGAATTTCTCATAACGGGACATTAAAATTCAGGAAGTACCACTATGATCATTTTCTTAGTAATCTCAGGCTGACACACAAAATATCACAGATGAAATGGCTTTTAAAAAACAGACATTTATTCTCAGTTCTGGAGGCTGAGAAGCCCAAGATCAAGAACATGGAATTACTGGCCAATCTAGACCTTGACAAGAGCTCTCTCTTTATGTTGCAAATAGTCAAGTTCTTAAGTGTCTTCCCATGACCCTTTCTCTGTGCATTCACTTGGAGAAAGAGACAAAAGAGAGAGAGAGAGAGATTTCTCTCTTTATAAGTTCACAGACCCATGCTGAGTGTCCCATCATTGACTTAATCTAATATTAATTACCTTCCAAGGCTCTTTCTTCAAATACCATCACATGAGGGGAGTAAGGCTTCAATACACTAACGGGGGTGGGGCCACAAGCATTCAGTCCATAACAGTCAGTAAAGAATGTTAATTAGGTAGTAATACTTGAAAAAAATCAGAAATTGGAGCTCTTTTGAACTTTTTTACAGAGTGGAGTAAAATGATGAAAATGGTGTTTTAGAAAGATTCTTTTTAGGATACAGGACGTAATAAATCAGGAGACTTGAAGTAAATCCCATTAGAAAAACAGTCTTATGAGCTGCGCAGAAGGCAATGAGGAATTCACATTAGGATGGTGACATCTCTAAAGCCCCAGCCCCTGCAATGATCGGGTCTCGTCTTTGGTATATTCACCCTGTGCGGAGTACTTTAAAAAGCACGATGAATGCACTGTTTCATTTGATTTTCAACAATCCTATGATGCAGGTGCTATTATGCTTTTCATTTTTATAAATGAGACACCAGTTTCAGAAAGATTAGTAATGCCCTGCTTCTCCAAGGGAAGGGTTAAATGAACGTAAAAAGAGGGTAGCACATGATAGTTACAAGATGGTAAGTTAGGAACTACTCAATTACAACTGAAAACTGAATTCTCAAGTTTATTGGAGAGAAAGCAGAAAAAGAGAGCTTTAGGGTAAGGGGACAGGCAGGAAGATATGAGGAGGGAGGGTAAGAAGCCAGAAATGAGACTGAAAGACTTTCAAAGTAGGTAGCAATGAACAAGAGCATGTTATGTATGGAAAACTAATAAGTAGGATGAGTTTTTAAATGGTAGATGAATTCCCCATATCATAAAAACGTCATGGAAGATAAAGACAAGGGAAATAGAGGTTCTGAAAGAAGTTGTCCAGGATATAAATGGTTGCTTCCAATTTTTTTTTATCAGCAGATATATTTCAGTTTAAAAAAAAGTTGCCTTCTAGAAGACTCAAACTAAATTTTCTTAAACTAAAATAAAATAGATACCAAGCCTGGAGTGCGGGTCTAGTGTGTCTTACTCTGGATGGAGTGTAAATCTTGTTAGTCGCTCTCAACTGAGCTCAGATCAAAGAGCAACAGAACTGAACTACAAAAGCTGATTCTGTTAAGAAAATAAGCCACAATCTTCAATTAAGAGAGAGAGGCTTGTAGAAAGTGCAAACAGAAAACAAGCCGTTAGGTACAGTCACGTTGCTGGTTCCCCGTCACCACTATCCATCCACACAGGAATTTTCATCCCGCAAAACTAGACTCATGAAATAATAGCAGTCCATTTTCCCCTGTTGCCAATCTGTGCAATCACCATGCATTTTTCTATCTGCTTTACCATGAATCTTCTCATTACTTTTTTTTTTAAACTCACAAATCTAATTTTAATTTTTATTTTTTTGGAAAAGAACCATAAAATCCAGCTACCCCACTTCTGGGGACCTACGCAAAGGAAATGAAAACAGTTTCTGGAAGAGGTAACCACACCCCATGTTTACTGTAGCAATATTCACAATAGCCAAGATATGGCAACAGCCTAGCAGACTGAGTGTCCATTGATGGAAGAAGGTCTAAAGGCAGTGTGGTGTGAATGCACGATGGAATCATACGTAGCCTTAAAAAAGAAGGAAATTCTACCATTTGCAACAACATGGATGAACTTACAGGAATCTGCTAAGTGAAATAAGCCAGACACAGAAAGACAGATACTGCAAGACCTCACTTACACGTGGAGTCTGAAAACTTTGAGGTTATGCGTAGCGTAACTGGCAAGCCACTAACCCAGAGCCTTTTGCAAACCCGTGATGGGGAGCTGCTTGAGATGCTTTTGTATTATGGGGGTGACTCCATCTTGACCTCAAGAAAGAGAAATCTGATGACTCTAGATTTATCAGGAAAAAAATGTATGTATGTATTAAATGCCCTGGGTAATGAATATATTCAATAGGATATTTCAATTTTTTTTCACAGTGCCATTAAGTGTAGTCACTTATCATTTTTGAAGAAGATGACAGATTCGGACACATTTACAATGTTGTACCAGAGAAAGAGCTCTGACAGTCGTCCCCAGTGCTCAAGTGTTGGCTTCACTGTTCTTCAAAGCACCCTCTAACATTTTAATATATTTCAATTGTTTGATGTTTCTTCCTTAGAATAAGCCTAAACAACCTCCACTGAACTTCCTATTTCTATATGTATGAAGCAAAATAGAGCATCGCCTGACACCCCTTCAAACATTTGAAGATGGCCACATTTCCTTGGGGACTAACTCCTTCCACTCCCCACTCCACACCACACTCTGAAAGCCTCCTCCTTATCTCTTCTGTGGCCCTGAGAATCTTCACTATCCCTTCCTAGATCAGTGTCTCTCAGTCTTGGTTGCACACAAGAATTACAGAGGGACATTTTGAAAAAATCCCAGACCCAGACCCCTGCCCTGAATCAGGTAAATGAAAATCTCTGGGGATGGAATTAGAAGTACCAGCACTTTAAAAGCTCACAGATAATTTCAACGTGCAGCCAAGATTGAAAACTGCTGTTCTAGATGTGCTCTGCTCTGCAAATTTTACTTTTAAAATCTGACACTCTAAATTGCTCTAACAATGTGTTTCTACTCCAGAAAACTTAATCTGAATTGAAAAGTGAATCAAGTGGGGAAAAAATGTTTGATGTAAGGGAACCCTTCCAAAATCTGACTTGTTGAATTACAGCCTTCCTCAAAGTTCTATTTTCATCCTTCTTTTCCTGCTAAGTCCAGTTTCCCTGGGAGTTCTCATCTGCTCCCATGAATTCTGGTGCCTTGTACCTGCAAACTGCTGAGATCCAAACTCTCATGTCCGATCCAACTATGAATCATGTTAAATGATAATTTTCCAAAAATGGTAAAATCGTGACTCTTGTAAAGATATAAAAATAAACCCATGTTAGAGATTTTATTTCACTCATGAGACAACCAGAACTAGCAGACATTACATATAATATATCAGTTCACAAAGAGGTAAAAATAATGACAGTGTATAAAGAAATGTTGAAATAAATGTGTAAATAGAGGCAAAAGTCATTTTTGCCATAGGAATGGAGATGTGGAGAGTTGGGAGTGGAAGGCACTTGAAACTTTGGCGGCCAGGACAGAATCTGTATGTCAATCAGTTCCGTCCAATTTAGTTCAAGACTAGAATTCTTTAATCAAAAGTTGTGCTCAATGGAGTCAACACGTAGCATCTCACTGAGAGATTTTTTTTTGACAGTTGGAATACCCACTTTTAAAGAAGTGAACTCATCATTGCCTCTTGCTCCCCAGAATCCATTGCCAACACATCTTTCAAGGACAATCACTTGCTGGAGAGGCTGTGGAGAAAAGGGAACCCTCCTACATTGTTGGTAGGAATGTAGTTTGCTGCAGCCATTATGGAAACCAGTATGGAGAGTCCTCAAAAAACTAAATACAGACTTACCATATGACCCAGCAATCCCAATCCTGGGCATATATCCAGAGAGGACCCTAATTTGAAAAGATACATGCACCTCAATGTTCATAGCAGCACTATTTACAATAGCTAAGACATGGAAACAACCTAAATGTCCATCGACAGATGACTGGATAAAGAAGTTGTGGTACATTTATACAAAGGAATACTACTTGGCCATTAAAAAGAATGAAATAATGCTGTTCCCAGCAACATGGATGGACCTGGAGATCGTCATTCTAAGTGAAGTAAGCCAAAAGGAGAAAGAAAAACACCATGTGATATCACTCATATGTGAAGTTAAAAAGAAAAAAAAGAAGATGACACAAATGTACTCATTTACAAAACAGAAACAGACTCGCAGACACAATAAACAATCATGGTTACCAGGGGAAAAGGGGTGGGAAGGGATAAATTGGGAGTTTGATATTTGCAAATACTAAATACTTTATATAAAATAGATAAATACAAAACTGTATTCAGTATCTTGTAGTAACCTCTAATGAAAAAGAACATGAAAAGGAATCTATGAGTGTATATGCATGACTGCGGCACGATGCTGGACACCAGAAGTTGACACATTGTAACTGACTATACTTCAATTAAAAAAAAAAAAAGGACAGGCACTGTGTCTCATCTGCCATTATATCTTCAGTGCACAACATAGTGCTTGTTACACTGTGAGACTTCAAAAATGTGGAGCAGATGAGTAAGTAGAAAATGCTCTTTAAATTCACTAACCTACACGTACAGAAATTTACAGCCATATTCCACCATCTTCCTTCCAATCTGTTCTTGTCCATGTAAAATATATGAGATAAACATACATTCACACCCCCTCAAGTTAATGATGACTGCTTGTTTGAATAAGCAAGTGGCTGTTTCTCACACCTATTTCACGCTAATAGTTTCATGCAGAACAGGAACGAGGGAGGAGGGTTGGACTAGAAGGAGTTTCAGGTTCAAATTCTAGATAGTGGAATTTGCGGGGTTATCTTAGAGATGCTCAGTAAGTCCTCGATTTTTGATTGATTAAATCGTGAAACTTGCAAGACCATGTTAATCCCATACCCACAGTTTCAGCAACACTGGGAAGATTAAGAAATCAAAAGGGTTATCAGCCTGGTGATTTACAGAGAAACTTAGAACTGATTTGTCATTTGAAAGAGATAGAGGCTTTTAAGTTTTTAAGAGATTAACACTGTAAGGGGTACCTTCTCTTGATCTAAGCTGTAGACTTCTGTTTTTCTACTTATTATCTTAAGATAGATCTTTCAAGCAATGCAATTATCTGCTCTTAGGACTGTGACTGTCTGTGGCTATTTCTGCTACTTTTGTAGTACACTGTGATCATCTTTTACTAAAACCACAGAAATAATCACCACTATTTTAAATAACATGATTAAATAAATTAATGTTTCAGTTAGGTTGTTTCAAAAATCATAACAACACAATATTTTTCTTATAGACTTAAAAGTGGAAAACCAAATGGAAGTTGAAAATCAACTTTTTTAAACATAGGGGATCATTTTAATTCTAGGAGTTATAGCTGCACTTAATGTATTTCTTTATGGTGAGAGAGTACTTGATTCCTGTAATCATATAAATGGCTTATAAAAAATCAGAATTTTAATATTAATGGAACTAGAGGTATCTGAGGCCGCATGACTAGACTGTAGGATTTATTTTATTTACAGTTTATTTTTCTTATGCAGTCTATCTCAATAAAATCCCTAAATTATTTTTATCTATTTGAATTAGCACTTGTGATTTTTACTGTAACAATTCTTTACATCTAATCTACTAATTTCAACTAAGTAAATTATTTTCTTTAATATTCAGAAGATAATGAATTAAGTCCTGCTAGCACAATCCACAATAGTGTGGATTTTAGTTGCTGATTTAAATAAAGTGAAGCATTCTAAATTTGATGATTTCATAAAGGGCATTTTCTAACCAAATGGCCTGCCTAGATTATAGAGGTAAATATGATGGAAATATAACACTGCATTTTGACTCAAAGGTTTAACCTTTAGGCTTAAAAATAAATGATCTGGAGACAGATATTTGTCACATAGACACCTTTACAATTCAGAAAGGAGACTGATTTTTACACTATATGTGGGTAGTGCCCCCTGGTGGAAATATGCTAAAAAGAAAAACTTTAATAGTTAAATGCTGTGTAACTTTTCTTTTTAATCTAAAATCTGACTCAAAGATTTGAGTTGGTATTATGGAAATAATAAACGCTATGCTAATTATTAAAATGAATTAATTAGTATTTGATATAAACTTCAAGGTAGTACCTTAAAATATTTACAGTAAAGCAGCTGGATTGCACATGGTAATAGTTCAGTAGAAGTTCCTTGTGGCTCATTTCATGGATTCTATCGAGACACTGGATAGTGGGACCTACACTAATTTGCACGCAGAATCTGCCTTGCGAACTGAAATCGATGCATTAAGTACTGCAAAATATTAATTAACTCACTCACACTGGGATATTTGCTGTCATGCCCCATTAGTCACAAAGCAACACTAGTGAACATTCTGTATTCTTCAGCCACACCCCCAAAATACTCAATATTCACACGGAGTATGTAGAAATTTGCACCGTAAAGCCCTGTCAAAATCTGAGTAAGTGGCATGAAACTCAATTTAAAGGATTAAAGGTAAAGTGTTGGACCTTCTGGTTCGAGGGAGTTAAATTATTCTGAAGCAGTATCAGTAAGTTAATTCGATAGCAAACTGTTTCACTGCTTCAAAGGCTTATTTGTTCTTGTCCCTGGCTGTGGAAGGCAGAAATTTAAAATATATACTGGAAGTCTGAAATGGTATACCTGTATCAAAATGTAAACATTTGGTTGGGGTAGCCCACAAATATTTTTCATATATAAAAAAAGCAATGCTCTAAGGTCTTGGACTTTGACTATATAACATTTACAATAGAAGCAAATTTCCAGAAGCTGTGAAGTATCTATTGTGAAGAATCATTATGTATGACTATCAGTCACAGATTATATGCAAGAAGGAAAAGTTTAAAAAGTGCATTTTGGCTTCTTCATAAGAAAAGGTTTGAATATGTATGTATGCGAAAATGTTCATACAGAGTGACTTCAAAACCTTTATTTCAGTCTTCTATTCTGATTATACATACAAGCACTTGAAAGTCAATGATAAATTCAGCTACTATATTTTCAAGTGTTTATTTCATATTCTGTTTAAAGAGCCATAAAAATAATACAGTGATTTGAGGGCTAAATTCCTTGGAGTAAATCAAGAGGCATGCAGAAATGAATATCATTATTCCAAAGTGAGTATTTAAATACAAAGTGAAAATTAAACATGCTTACAAGCTCTCAGATCTTTGAGGCATATTTTAGTGTGCATCACTTTCCAAATGTAGGAATAACTTTTTTATATTATTGTTTAAAAAGTTATTTCTGTGATGATGAAAAATAACAATAGATAATGTTATTATCCAGGACATACATTCCCTTTCTCTCTCTCTGTCTCCCTCTCTGTGTGTGTCTCTCTCATGCAGTAGAATCTTTCATTGAATTCTTTCAATTGATGTCAAATAAAGCTAGAATATGTTAGTGATTATTAAAGAAAATGAAGCTTGTGTTTACTTTTACTTTCAAACTGATCTGAAAATTCTTTTGACTGTGGATATTGTAAATGAAATCGATCCATTTGAAGTGGATAGGACTTTAGCAAAACTCCATTTGCTGTTACAAAAGAGCTAAGTCTTGAGGTAATCTAACTATTTCTTTTTCTGTACTGCCAAGCAAGAGAAGTCGTATACAATGGGAGCTCTTGGTAAGACTATATGCCCTGGATATAGTCTTATAAGTGCAGCTAAAAGCAAAGATATTAAATTGTAACAATGCCTTTTGGAGGTAACATTTACTTTGGGCTCAATGATAAGTGTTTTCTCATCTTTTGAAACCGGTCAGTTGGCAGCTATAGCATTTTTATTTGGCACGTAAGTCAATAAAAGTACTAACTTTCCCAATATAGCTAGCTCCTGCTTTTCATCCATTCTGAGAATTTTTGATCCCATCAAAGAAAAATTCTTATTTGACAGATTCCTTTCGTAAACAGCAAAGCTGATCACAAAGTTGAAATTTGATTAACAAAATTTAGATCAGGAAGAAAATATCCATGCTTTATGCCCAGTGCTTGGGAATGCATCCAGGTTCATTTGACTTGATTTAGGTAAAGCTCTACCTGAGATTCTGCCACACTGCTCTGGTATCAGAGAGTCTGCTAATAATCTACGTGGAGTCTTACCCTTCACTCCAAACATCATTAAAAACATCATACTCAGCAACGCTACACAGGTTTTCTGCACTACAGCTTTTGCATCTGTATTTATAAGTGACATTGGTCCACAACTTTTCATTCTTATCTTGTCCTTGTCTGATTTCAGTTCAACGGTTATTTCAGCTACATAAAAACAGTTGGGACATATGCTATCACTTATGTATGGAATCTGAAAAAAGGACAAAGTTATTTACAAAACAGAAAGAGACTCACAGTCACAGAAAACAAATTTATGGTTACTGGGGGAGAAGGGGATGGGAGGGGATAAGTTGGGAGTTTGAGATTTGCAGATACTAACTACTACATGTAAAAGAGATAAACAACAAGTTCATACCCTATAGCACAGAGAACTATATTCAACATCTTTTCATAACTTATGGCGAAAAGAATATGAAAACAAACATGTATGTTCACATATGACTGAAGCATTATGCTGTACAACAGAAATTGACACAACACTGTAAACTGACTAGACTTCAATAAATATATACACTAAAAAATAGAAGATAACAAAATAACAACAAAAAAAAGTTCCTGACAAGGATGGCATAAATATATGCAAATACAGTTCTTTCCCCAGTGGAAAAAAAAAATAGGTGGGAGATTTTTACCTCCTTTTCTATCTCTAAAAGAGTTTCTATAAGATGAGATTATCTGTACCTTAAATGATTACAGAGTGTGCCTCTAAATCTGGCATATTATTTTCTAATAATTTGTATAACCTTCACTGCTTCTACGAAAGCAGGCATTCTTATTTTTACAGATTATACTGATGTAGCCAAGCTGAATCTAATACAGCTCTGAAAACTTCTCAATGACTGATTTTTGAATCCTTGTATATCTTGACGGGGTAACAAACATTTTGCAAATATAGCAATGTTGTATATTAGTACCAGAATATTTTCTAAGTAAATAATAGAAAGATGACGACCTGCAAAATGAACAAGCGATTCACAAAATAAATACAAATTTTAAAAAACACATTTAAAAAAAAAACTCTCCAAATTGAGATATCTCTCTCTTAGAAAAAGTTAAATAATGGAAACAGTGCAAATAATGTGCCAATAGCCACTTTTTATATACAACTAGTGGCAATATAAATTGATACCATCCTATTTTGTTACCTAGTCCAAACTCGGTCCACTCACTGCACAACAGGCTAGTAAATCAGGAGACAATTGTTGAGGCAAGGAATAGCAGCTTTATTCAGAAAGCCAGCAGACTGAGTATATGGCAAGCTAATGACTTGGAGAACCATGTTACTCAAGTCAGAATTCAGGCTTCTTTTATACTAAGAAGGGGAGGGGGTGTGGTTGGTTGTTGCAAACTTCTTGGTGCAGGCATACTTTGTTCTTGTAACTGTCCATGTGGATCAGGTCATGGTGTCCCTGTAAAACCTCTAATACAAGAAATATTATTTTCTATTCTGCAACTTGTTATCTTTATAGGAGTGCAAAAGTGTTAACATCCTTAAAGTTCAGAGCCTTGGGAACAGACTCTCCTGTCTATTTCAGGCTAAAGGCAATATTCTTTTACAAAATATGTGGAGCCAGCAAGACTGAGCCTAGAAAAAAGGACATAGGGTTAAAGCCAAAGAAACAGACCTAATCTGGAGTCAGACTTGTTCTTTTCTATTATAATTTCTTGTAGTTATTGGTGAGTTTTTTTTTTAATATCTCTAAGGTCTTGGAGGAAAGATAATTATCACTATAATGAAGATAAGAATATTAGCATCAATGCTGGCTTTGTTATCCTTCTAACACCTATTCTAAGCTTTTGAAATGGAGTAGGATCTAAGAAATGCTTAATTGTGTCTGAATCCCTGAAGTATACCAGCATTTCACATATTGAAAAGTTACATTTGCATATCTGTCCTTCTAGTTAAGTTGTAAATGTTCAGCATCTTAAATTATTCCACTTATAATATAATGTAAACCAAAAAATTGACATCTTCCAGGAGCACAAAGTTACAGTAGTAACTGAACTCAAGGGTAAACTTTGTGGACAATGAATCCTTTGTCCAATAGTCTATGGTAAACTTCACTTTTTCCCATCTTCCTGGAACTGCAGTCTATGGAATACCTTTCTGGAGTGTTAATATTGGGAAAGTTTCTCCAGCTTGTTAAAACTAGTCCTTTGACCTTGTTTAAGGAAGCATGGCACCTATTCTAAATATCTTGATATGAAGGGTAGAACTTGATGATTAATTAGCTTAGCTCAACGTAAAATATAGATTTATTTGGAGAAGCTTCAATAAGAAAATTTGAAAAGAGCTTGCCATCATATTTTTTTTCCACTGGACCTGAGGAGACAAATGTAGCCCGTGATGGTGATTTAATGAGGCAATCAGCAGCGTGTCACACCTGACTGATGTGTCCTTTCAAGAGTCTGGCAGGCAACGTGACCACCAAATCTCAGACAAATTTTTCCCAAAGACCCTCTGACTAATCAGCCCCCAGAAAATTCTTTCAGTCAATTGTCTTTTCTTTTGTCCTTGAAACAGTGATTTTTGTTGTTGTTGTTCAGCCCCTCTGTTTTGAATTGAACAGCACACAATGACCTCAAGATGTTATTTATGATACAGAGCTACAGGTACCTTTCAAAATGTCAAATGTGGAGTCTGGTGGCAAACAGTGATTTCTCCGTGAAGAGCTAGGTAAGAAAATAATAAATGCATTTTTTGCAAAGTGCCCATCTTAATAGCTACCAACCTATCCTAAACACCATGAAGTGTATGATTGTACTGTGTCAGAGTACAGTTATCCCCTCTCCTTAACCCTGACCTCCGTGGGTGTGGACTTGGTGCTGCACACACCAGGTACACACATCAGCTGACTCTCACTGCAATTCAAAGGGGGAATCAGACGATGCAGTCTCAAAGTTAACATGTGGCTTTTCTCATCATCTGTGCATTTTGGAATGTTTTTACTCAAAGTTTTACCAAGTTAAAAGACATATGTGCAATTCAACATGTGATTCCTGCACTGCCTCTGAGGGTCCTCCCACATGGGAGAGAGGTCATGTAGACGGTGGTGACTGACAAGGTGCAGAAATGACCTGTGGTTCCTCTAAAGTCTTGCGGCTCAGAGGCCAGTCCATGAATCAGCGATCCGGCCATCATTTGGGAGCTTGTTACAAATGCAGACTCTCAGGACCCAAAACTACTGATTCAGAATCTCCTTTTAGTAAGATCGTCAAGTGAATTGCATGAGCATGAAAGCGGGAGACACTAATTTAAAATGTTCCTTTGAAGTGTTTGAATATAGGAAACCAATGGCTGCTTGACTTACCAGCCACACAGCTTATGCTGATCCCATAACCTTTCTAAGCCTCGGGTTTCATATCGGTTACTCTTGCAACATCATCTGTGCTGACACTGGAATGGAGTTGTAAGATCAAATCATGGCCCACAGGAAGGTGTCTGACCCCTGGAGATAAGGTCATCAAGTATGTCATCATTATTAATTTTTCTAGTAGGGAGCTCTCTTTCCATCAGTTGAGGAATATTGATTTTCCAATACCTTAAGTATTTCCAATACTTAAGTTAAACGTAGTTTTTCTATGAAAGTATAGTAAAGCTTTTTGTCTAATGCTCTTCCATATCTGCTCCATCTTTGCTGCCACGCACGTGGAAGGATTTTACGTCACTGCCCCCGACGCCTTCTGTTGGGCAAAGTCACGTGACCAGTCTGGCCAGTGGCACTGGGCTACAGTGTCACTTTCAGGTAAGAACATTTATTTATCAATGTAAGACTGTGCAAGTGTCGCTTCTCTCTTCAGTGTGATTCTTTTAAATGGTGGATGTTTGATCAATCTGAGTCCCCGAGTGAGGAGGATGTGGGGTGTCCCCTGTTGGCATTTGGTGAACATGCATCATGAGTGAGAAATAAACGTGTCTGGCTTTAAGCCCCTGAGATTTTTGAGTAGGTTGTTAATACACCATGAAGAGTCGATTTGACGACAGAAGCATCTACTCTGCAGTGCTCACCTTCAAGAATGCAGGCTGGTTTTAGACATCAGGATATCTTCACAAAATAAATACTCTAGAAAAACAAAAAAGATGTTGTGAAAATGTTTACAAATACTCAATCTGATTCATTTGAACAACCACTTACTCTCTGATTCAGCCTTGCCACATCAATCTACCCTATAGAGCTGACCTAAATCTATCTTCCTTACGACTCCTGAGACTAAGATTTCTGTAGTTCCTCTTTCTGACTGTATAGTCTAGCTCAGAATTGCATACACAGCTCATGAGTTCTTCCATATTTCAAGGAAAACATTGATAATTGATGGCAGTAAGTTTTCTTGAAGAAACAAGACGCATGCTCTTACAAGCATTTTTAACTCAGAAATTTTGCAAGCCTGTAAATAACCCATCAGAGTAAACCAGAAAGATGTAATAAATTTGCAATCATTGGTCCAAATTCTTCAGCTTAATGTCCTAAGTAAACACCCCTAAAATCTGGTCTCGCTCCTTTAATTTTAATTTGTTTCATACAAGTCCTCAAAAAAAAAAAAAAACAAACAAACCTTTTCTCAAACCAGAACACCTTCCATACTATTCTCCAGCAAGTAAAATACATTAACATGAGGTCTGATTGAGAATGTCTGTCAAGAGTTTACTAAGTAGATTACAGTGCAGCTAGCAACCTGTTGAAAACTGATTTCAAAAACTACCCAGCCCTCGTCCTGAGATACTTGTGGTCCCAGGTATGAAAAGACTAGGTGGTTCACCCAGCCTTATTAATGAGAAGTATAAGAAAAGTTAAGAATGGGCAAACCAGCTAGGTTTCTCAGAGATCACAGCACTCAGAGAACCTAAAATACCAGGCCAGCATGACTCTGAGCGTGTGAGATTGTGGCTCTGCAGTTGTAACAGTCAAGGGCTAAGAGAAACAGAAATGTTATTAACAACCATGGCAGTAGTGACTATTACACGTTGAGTTCTTACTCTGCAGCAAGTACTGTGAGAAAGCCTTTCCTTGCATTTACTTTTCCCACATCCTTATGAGATAGGTTTTATGATGATTCCTACTTTACGGATGGGGAAACTGAAACTCAGAGAGTTTGTTAAACTTGCCCAAGGTCACGTAGCAAATAGATATTGAAAACTGGACTTTCTGTCTCTAGGACTTACATGCCTAGCACCTTTCTCCAGATTGCTCTAGGCAGAGAGAAAGTTGCAGTCAACCTCTGGAGTAACGGGGGGAAAATCAATAACTGAGGAAGAGTTACACCTCAGCTGTGGTTGCAATTCAGTTTCAAGTGTACACTTGACCTTGAATAGGATCTCTAAAGTGCTTTTCCAGCCGAGATCTGGTGACAGTCACACATTTCACCTTACACTGACACTCTACTGAACAGCAACTGAGTAACTCACTTTCTATGTCTGCAATCATTTTATGTGTTTCAAATATTTGCCATTGGCTGAATCTCTGCACACATATGTTTTCTAAAATAAAGAATCCTTTTCTCATGGAAGCAGTAACTTGCTATCCATCTTTGTTATTTGTGATTTTTATGTATTGATTTTTCTCAACAGCCAATCTTCAGGAAAACTGGAGTTCTCATTTTTCTCAGTTGGCTCTAATTATTAAATCTTACAAAAATATTTCTAAGTAGTTCATCAATTATTCAATATTTAGTTCCAATTAGTAAAAAAGTTTTCCACGGTCCAATTTTCAATATTTATACATCTTGGAAGTTGAGAAACTAAAGATGGCACTGAAGGAGTTTGAAAGTGACACTAAGATTAGAACTAAGGAATTCTGAAGGCATTTGGAGTATATTTTATGTTTGTGAGCAGAAAGAATGTTTATTAACATAATTTTACTTGGTATATTTCGTGATATGCCACGATAAATTCAGAAAGTAACTAGTGTATTGAGAAAACATTACTTTGGTTATTAAAGGCTACAATTTACATCTACCAGTTGATACAACTTTGAGTGTTTCCTGTAATTTTTTTGGAGGTGTCAGTTACTCATCTCTAGAACTGCCCTGACAAGTGCATGAAATTTTATACAATGAGATTAGTTACATGAAAGCCCTTAGACGCTAAATTATTATTAAAAAAAAGTTTTGCTCTTATTGTGAATGCTGATTTTCCTTTGAATATCTGTTGTTAACTCTACAGGGACTAAAAAATATGTGTAGCCCAGAGTAGTTGTCTTATTAATTAAAAAATAACCAGATTAAGGCCTGTTCACTACTTGCCTATTTTGCCTTTATGAACACAGTATGCGATGCATATACTTTGTCTGTCTCTGCACTTGACTGCAGTCTGTAAGATCTGGTAAGACCCAAAGAGGAAATAGAAAATGTGTGTGCGTATGTGTGTAAGATTAGGTATAAAAAGAGATGATAAGATTACTAACTTTTGACAACCTCAATGTAAATCTTTTCAATGTTACCTAGTGAATATTTATTCAAAGGGAGCTTATTATTACAATTGAATGTATAAAATATAATTATTCATTATATTTTTCTATGATAAATTGTTAGTAAACTGTTGTGAAGTAGCCGAATACAATGAACTTTATAACGTTATGTGTATTCCTTTGAATTTTTTTTAGTATGTGACAATTTTAAGGACTGTAATATTTTGGTGAGAAATGACTATATGCTTTACTATTAGGGTAGCAGTATTTTGAAGTCTCATAATTAGATTCAATTGACTCTTCAGCATCCAAACCATGGGATAAGTTCCAAAACAGAGAAGTATTGTCACTAATTTCATTCACAGAAGCAACTTGAATAGTTTTATTTACTTTGTGTCCATAGTAAACAAGCTTCTAACCTCAGAGCTATTTCAGAATGTAATTACTTAAAATGCATTTCCATTAATATGGGTTTCATTACTGAGAGTATATGGGGATGACTAGATAAGAGACGGATTTTTTTCAGGTAATTCATAGTTATAATTAACAATATGCAAAATTAGGATCACCTAATTTTGAAAATAATGACAGTTTCTTAGCAAAATTATTCTGCTTTATAAAATGTACTCAGTGTGATTCCCAAACCAAACCACACCCTCTTTGTAATAACATTTAAATTTTTAATTACAAAATTAATTTTCCAGACTAGCAGGCTGAAATCAGATACTACAAAATTTATGTTGCCTTTTTCCCCTGGGTTAGTTATCTAAATAACTCAGCTGTTTGCCATCTTTAGAGATAGGTAGACTGACAGCAAAGCAGAGCCAGAAGGTGACCTCTAAAGGTCCTCTTCTGAAATGGCTTGCTGTATGTTCTCAGGATGTATCATTGTTTTTGAATAATTTAAGTCATACTTTAGTATTTAAAAGTCATTTAAAATCGTTCATTGAATTATAACAAAGTTACAGAAGAGTAAATGAACCATAAGTAAGCAGTTCAATCAGTTGCCACAATGTCAAGTCCCCAGCGTAGCAAACTCACAGGTCAAGGACAGGATGCCGTGTGCCACGGTGCCGGTTTGTGCTCCCTCCCAATTCAAACTTATCTCATCTCCAAACTTCTCATATCTTAGAGTGGTTTTACTGTTTTGTTTTGTTTTTTCAGCTTTTTAATACTTACACAAAAGTGTGCTTTTTTAAAAGGCTTTTTTTCGCTCATTATTTTCGTGAGATTACTGTGTGATTTACACGTAGCAATTCATTCTTTCTCATTGTTTTGCATCATCATGAAGAGTCTCTGCTTTATCCATCCATCTGATTTTTTGATCCACTTGCTAATCTTTTTATGTGTTTTAATCTTCTATTGGAATTCTATTTCATATCCTCTGGTTGTGTGTACCTAGGAGTTGAGTTGCACAAATATATTAAGTCATATGAGATGCTGACAAGCAGCTTCCCAAAGGGATGGAACATAATTTACACTCCCAAGAGTGTCTAGTAATTCCTCCATTACTACAATATTGCCAATACGTGGTCTTAACAGCACCATCTTTTTCGTCTTCTCTTTAGTGGATGGTGTATGCTGGTGGCTTGCAATGGGTTTTGTTGGCATTTCCCAAATGACTAATGAAGCTGACAGTCTTTTCACACTCTTATTGGCTTTCTAGAATCTTCACCTATGAAGTTGCCTGTTTAAGATTCTTGCCCATTTTGCTATTAAATTGTCTCTATTTTCCTAGTTACTTGAAAAATTTCTTAATATATTCTAGATGTGTTTAATTTCAGGTCAAAGTGTTCTCAGCATCTTCTGTAACTTTGTGCCTCGATTTTTCACTTTCTTCATGGTGTCTGTAGTGAAATGAAGTTCTTAATTTTAAAATAGTTCAACACAACAATCTTTTCCTTAAGCTTTAGTTGTGCTTTTCATATTTTGCTTATGAAATATTTCCCCATTCCAAGGTAATGCAAGAATCATCTGTATTATCTAGATGTTTCATCCATGTGATATTGATGGTTTTAAGATGGGGTCAGATTTATTTCCATATGTACGTCCAATTTACCTAGCACAAGTTTTTGAAATTCTCAACTTTCTTAACTCCTCTGCTCTGATGTCCTTGTCATAAATCAGGTGTCCATATCATCTGTGGGTCAGTTTATGAACTTCATTCTGTCATATATGAGTCCATTTTCATGACAAACATGGACCTGTATTTCTTGTTTTGTAATATTTTTGTTAGGGTTTGTTATCAATATTTCTGCTGGATCATAAAGTGAGTTGAGAAGTTTCACTCTTTTTCTAATAATATTCAGAAAAGTGTGGGTGTGTGTTTTATTTTTCCTACATTGTTTGCAAGAATTCAGCAATGAAGACAACTAGAACAAGAGTGTTCTTCATGGAAAAGCTTTAAATTTTAGATTCAATTATTTTTACTAAAAATAGAAAACTATATATATGTTCCATTTTTCTTCTTCAATTGTATTTTTCTAGGATATTTTCCTCTAGGATATTTTTATTTCCTTTACTATTTCTTATTTATTGCTATAAAATTATTCACTGGTATTAAAAAGTCTGTCAAAATTTATGAACCATGTAATGCCTATATTGTCTGCAGTAATATCTCCTTTTCATTCCTGATATTAATAATTATGTCTTCCCTCCAATTTTTTTCTCACCAAATCAATCAAAGTTTATCAATTTTATTGGTCCTTTCAAAGAATGTCTTTCTTTCAATTAATTTATCATGTTTGATCAATTTAATTACTTTTCTCTATTATTTTTACCACTCCCTTTCTTTTCTTCTAATTATGCCTCTGAATGCAGTTAATTTTCCTCTAAGCTTTGATTAAGCTTCATCCTACCAGTTTTGATATGCTGTTTGCATATTATTATGCTGTTGAAAGTATTTTTTGATTTCCATGGTGATTTCTTTTTGACCCACTGGGTTTTCAGAAGTCTGTTGCTTTCTAGTTATTTGTGGATTCTGTATTTGAGAATTTGCATACTCACTAAAATGTATTCATAACCCCAAACTCAATACTCTGATTGATTTACTGGTCATCAGCAGACTTGCACAGATTGCTGAGAAATTTTAGACATGATGCCTATGTCCCATCCAAGGCAGAACCAGGGCGCATGCTGCCCTTTTGTTTCAGGTCTCATATGGAAATGACCAGAGGACAGATCAGGGAGGAAGTGAGGAAGCCCTGGTTCGGGGCCATTGGACCACATTTGAATCCCACCTCTGACACCTGTTAGTGGGGCAGCCCCTGGCAAGTCACTTAACATCTGAACATCCCTTGCAAATAAAGAAAAAAGAATCTACCAGGATAAGTATTTTTGGTATTTAAGAGTATAATTGATGTGAGGGATGGATAAATATGAATATATTCCCTAGAAGCGATGATACAGTATTTATTTATCCAGTGTTCATTTTAAAGAACATGACTCTTGAAAATAAGGAGAATTGATCTGTTTCTTTTTCTTAAATAAATTTCTAGCTTCATTGATTTGTCTCCCAGATTCTTTTAATTTTGTTGTCATTTTATGGCCCCTATGTTTCAATCTTGGTGAATGTCCCAAGCACACAGTTGTGTTGGTGGTGTGTTATGGGCTGAATTATGTCCCCTCACATCTTCACCCCTTCGTGGCTACCTGGTACCCCCTCTCTGGCACTTTACTAGGTGTTCTCAGTAGTGGAGCAACTGCTCAGCTGTTCAGCTGTTGGTCTTTAACTAGCCCACTGTTGCTGGAAGATGAATTCAAGTTAAATTTTTCTTATAATGTCATCTAATCTGTCTATACTGTTATAGTTCTACATAATTTGGCAAAACAGAACAAGAGAATTGTATTTACTCCCTCTGCATACGCCTGAATGTAAATTTACACCGTGAAACTGACTGCTGGGCTATTATTAACTCCAGAACGCTGGGAGAGCTTTTTTTTCTTTTTTTTTGGATCAGCGTAACAGTCAGGGTTGACAAGGTGGGCTGCACCATGGAAATAAACCCCAAATGTAGTGACTTCAAACGAACAATTTTTTTTTTTCCTTCTCAATTATTCACACTTCATGGGTATCTAGTTAGTGGGGAACTCTGCTGCTGCTTGATTTCATCAAAGACACAGACAGATATGGAACATTTCTAATCACAGGGAAGAACTGAAAAAGACCCGACAGGTGACGTTCTGGATGTAGCACGCCTTTGCTTGCATGCTGCTGACCAAGTGGCATATTTGGACCTTACTTCAAGGAGGCAGGGACAGTAAACCTCATTATGTGATGAAGAGAGGAAGCAGAACATCTGTGAACAGCACTAATGGCTGGTAAACCAGTTTTCCTGTGACCAATGGCCACCATTTCCTAGGAACTGAAAGACGAAGGGTGGAGAATCTGTTACGTCCTTGTTTTCATAGTCTCTGATGGAATTGTATTCATTTTTTATTGCTGACATAACAAAGTCCCACCAACTTGATTGCTGAAGACAAAGCAGATTGGCTATTTTCCAGGTCTCTAGGGGAAAATTCACAAGTTTAACCAAGCTAAAATCAAGGTGTCAGCAGGCTGTGTTTCTCTCTGGGAGAACTAAGGGGGAACCCATGTCTTGCTCACTTGAGTTGTTGGCAGAAGTTAAGTTCTCTGTGGCTGTAACACTGAAGCCTCTGGTTTTGCACTGGCTAAAAAGTGAGGGCCACTGTCAGCTGCTAAAGGCTGTCACAGTCCTTGGTTCATGGCCCTTTCTTCATCTCCAAGGCCCACAAAGGGAAATGGTAGTAGAGATCCCCCATCTCTCTCCCCCTCTCTCATTCTCATGTTATATATATATACACACATACATATAATTTATACGTACACTTTAATTTACAAGTACTGAAATAGAATTTTTTTCGAAATGCTATTTGTGCTTGATTAATCTCAGTTAGCTGAGTGAGGGCTATCTGGTCCTATGTATGGAGAAATACAACCACAGTCAAGCACTTCATTCTTTTCCTTTGATACTGATGAATCCTGATCCTTTAAAAATAAACTTAACATTTTATAAAGCATGAAATAGAATAGTCTACGTTAGTAAATGAAAGAAAGGGTTTCAATAATGTGCTTTTCCCCCCATGATTCAAGGAGTCTGGCTGAATAATCAACTCAAATATTGAGGAATGGATTCTGTGTAGGGTGGAAATTGTGGCTAGAGTTCTCAGGCATCATGTGGCTTCCAGACAGGTCTCACCCACATTAGTCCATAACATTTCCACAACTGCTCTGTGATGCAGGCAGGGCAGGAATAATTAACCCAGTTTTGCAAGTGAGGAAGTTGAGACTTGGAAGTGGACACACCCACGGTTTTAGAGCTAGCTGTGGCAAAGTAAGAAATCCCTTAATTCAGGTCTCTGTTGTTTTGCTTAAATCTTTTTAGAAGACATTTTCCTGGACATTAAAGGATAACAAATAGGCTGATATTTTCACTCCAAATTCTGTGGCCTTTGTTTCAGAGAATTGTCAGCTGTACAGAAATAGCAGAAGATGGTTCCTCACCTCACATGAAGGGTTAGGGTTAGAGTTAAGGTGATGCATTGTCTGATTGGCACATGGTCAGTTCCAATGCAGAAGATCTCAGAACCCACTGCAGAAAGCTGTGTTCTGCTTTGTGACTTACTAGCTGTACAATTGCGGGTAAACAATCACCACTCTGGAAAATACATGTTATTGATATCTTACCTGATTTATTGTTTCACGACTATCAAAATGTCTATGTGGAAGTGAGTTTCTATAAGCTGAGATAAGATGTAGTGAGAAGCCCTTGCACATGGCATTGCTGAAGCTGATCAGCATTCTCTTTCTATTAAAACAATTAAATCCTTCATCTGAAGATAAATCATCTCGTGGACCATATGACATCACCCTGGTGGATAATCTGCCAATGTTCTGCTAGTTCCAGACGTTTCACACATCTTCCTCTGATAGAAGGGAACTGTGGGTTATGAGACAGTACCTTCCATGGGTCATTGGTGCACGGCACCATCTCTGAAAGCCTTGTCACCAGGAAGAGGACAAATGCCTGCCCTCCCTCCATGAGTGCAATGGATCCGTGTAAACCCAGCCACGCCACTCCTCACAGCGTGTGTGCATCAGACTCCTCGCACTTAGTTTACGCTTTTAGTGTTCATTACCTACTGTTAGTCTAACCCCTGTTTTGTGGGTTTTGAAGCTTCATCTCACATGTCATCCATCAGACATCATGAAATCACCATCAGGTATACTGTGTCGGAACTCCAGAAATGGTAACCGTTTTCTTCTTCTCATTTTAATTCATCTCATTTTATTTCATTTCAGAGTAACAGTAAAATTTAGAACTCATTCTGATCGAGATCAATTCACTGCTTGAAACTAATATATTCATGTCCAACTATCATTTTTAAAAAGTTATCCGTGACTGGGACATTGTGCTGTGCACCAGAAATTGACATGTAACTGACTGTACTTCAGTTTAAAATAACTGAATAAAAAACACAAATGTAGTTGGATAAATAAATAAATAAACAAATATTTCTTGGGTCTAATAAAATGCATCAATTTATTTTTAAAAAATTATCCTTTAAGATGAAATTTTGTCTCTTATCCCTGAATTTTCCCAATTTCTGTTCTCTCCTTTTCTAAGAATTCTACTTCCCTCTCTTTTTTAAAGCAAAGTCTTCTGAGATATTTAACAGATAGTTCAAGTACCATAAGAATCCACAAAATTGTGCTCATAATAACAAATGACATTAGAGCATCTAATGTAATATTAATTATTATTTAAATATTGTATTAAATATTTATATTATTTAAATATATTCAAATGCATATGCTGAGTGTTTGCTTAGACATGAAGTCTCCTCTCAAGGAAATCATTTTTTAACTGTAAGAAACATATGTGTAAAATCAAATTCTAGTTTAGCATGTTGAGTATCAATAAGGATTTGTAGAAAACACTGAAAGCACAGAGCAGGTGTAATTAACCCATGCTAGTAAGTAAGAAAATGATTCACAGAAGAGGTGATATTTAGGTTGATTCTCAAAGGATTATTTTAGTGAGATGCAGACCTGAGTAGAGAGTAGGGTGAAAACATGTTGCAGGCAAAAATAATTGTATGATTTATTGTTATCTATTGCTGCATCACAGAGCATAACCTGTTAGGTGGTTTGAAACAGCACACATTTGTTATCTTACAGCATCCCCGTGGCAGGAGTCTGGGCATGCCTAGCTGAGTCCGTCTACCCAGGGTCTCATGTCGCTGCAGTCAAGGTGTTGTCCTGGTCTGCATTCTCATCTGGAGGCACGACTGGGGAAGAACTGGTTTCCAAGCTCATTCAGTTTGTTGGCAGAATTAATATTCTTGTGGCTGGTTGGCTGATGTCCTGATTTGTCACTGGATGGAGCCAGGGGTCTGAAAGCTTCCTTAAGCTCCCTTCTCCATGGGCATTTCAAACGTGGATGTTTGCCTCTACAAAGCCATAAAGGTAGCCACTCACTTTTAAGGGCTTTCATCTGATTAAGCCAGGCCCACCTGAGACAGTCTCCCTTTTTATTAACTCAGAATCAACTTATATGAGACTTTAACTACATCTGCAAAATCCCTTAACCTTTACTATATAATGTAACTTGATCACAGGAGTGATAGCCCCACTTTTGCCAAATGTTATTGATTAGAAACAAATGAGTTTCCAACCACAATCCAGGGACAGGAGTTATACAAAAGCATGCCCACCAGAGTTTGGGAATTATTGGCAGTACCCTGGGGTCTGACTGCCATAATGAGCAAAGATCGGTGTTCAGAAATGATATAATATTGCACACCTGCAATTACTACATGCAGTAGAGAGAGAATGTAAGAGGTGGAGGAGGGTGAAGATCACAGCCTATGAACTTTGAGTGTCTTGTGAAAGAGTTTGGATTTGGTGCTTCATGGGATAAGAAACCATTGCAGAATATTCACAGAGTAGAGCTTGGGTACAACCAGCCTGGAAGCACTGAGCAAGGCAGAGGACAGACCAATTTGGAAGGAGGGAGACCACTTAGAACATCCTCACAATTAACCAGCCGAAGGAGGATATACAGAAAAAGAGAAACCAGATATACAAATCTATTTAAGAAAAATGATTACCAGGGGCTTTGAAGATGGGAAAGAGGGAAGGGTGCGAGGTGACTAATTTTTGTCTGAGCTGGTTATAATCTCTGGAACAGGGGCCTCCCAACCTGAGTTTGAACATTGACAAATTGTCCTATCATTGTGTCAAAAAGTACTTAATACAAATCACTCTGTTGAGAATTTCACGTAAATTCAAATATTTACTAGATGCATCATCCAACTCAAGGAATGTATCAGACACAGAATGTAAAAGACTGGATGCGTAAGGCTGTGTGCAGTATCGTATCTGATGGACTGTAATGGCGAGATGTCTAGAGTTTATGCTAGCTGTAATTTGGTTTTAAAAGGATAGTAAGTAAAGGCTAGATTCAGATATGAAAATTGGGGGTAATACAGGGATTTTTGAGTGAAGGTTAAAGAACTTGCACTTTGTTTTATAGGCAGTGGAGAAATCGATGGTTTTGAAACTCAAGGGGGACACTACTGAAACAGTGCTTTCTGAACATTAATTTGCAAATTGATGAGCAAGTTTTAGGTTTGATGGACAATGTCTGGAGACAGGAGAATATTTTAAAGAAAATATTATAATCTAGGGTTGAAGACATATGGATTCGGGCCAGTGGGATTGGAAAATGATTGTCGAGAACCTTCACCCAAACTGCACGAAGTTTGTGGTTGCAGGAAATTGCCACAATGGGTCCTTCTTACTTGGTATCTTCACTTTCTAACCAGCATTTTAAGTGCATCCCCATCATACAGATCAGAACCACCATCAGTACACGTTCCACTTGTCATATGCTTTGGGCTTTACCCTTGTGGTCAAAGAATAAGAGTTGATTCCTGTTGTTTCTTAGAAATGCGTACCCTTCTTCACCCAAAGGCTACAGCATCCTGCGTTAGTGGATAATATTTATTTTACTAATAGTACTAAAATTGCTATTGAATGTACATTACCTGTAGATAATATTATGAACACTCAATAAGAGTTATCCCTTTGAATAAACCATTTGGTTATAAACCCAATGACTGGAGAAGAAGCTGAGGTGAAATAACTTGCTAAACTCATAACTCTGGTTAGTAGCAGAGTCTGGATTCTAGCCTGCAACATGCGCAGATGTCTACTGCAGAGACACGGTCTTGACCGCTATGGGACTCTCCTTAATTTGACACTGTAATCAAAACACTCATGCAATGGAAACATTTAATGGGTTCCATTACTTTAATTGGTTCTCTGTATCCTTCCTGTGGGATTCTCATCCCACTAACTCTTTCTGCAGATGAATTATATGGCCTTTCCACCTTATGTTATTTCCCCCAAGTGGGGAAAAATTAACTATTAATAAAGATGATTTAATATAGTTTTTTGCATAGTAAATTGGAAAGGGGAGGAAGGAATCTGTCATCTGAGAAGAAATCTATTCAAAAATATATTTCTGTGTTGACAAGTTTGAAACATAATAATAATCTAATTTTGATTATTATAGTTGTCATGGGCCAAACTCGCATACAGCCCATTCAGTGAAATGCTCCCCGTGTTATAATCTAAAGTCGCTAAGAAGTCACGTATTCAATGATAAATTTCTCCATTGTCTACGAAGCCATGATAGCCTTCCTTTTCCACTTAGAGCATTTTCTCTAAGAGCATGTGAGGACATCAAACCACATCATAAGCAGGCAGCCTCAAAGGTATAGACAGGATGAATCACTTTTAGTTACTCATTCATTCAATCATTTGTCCTTTCCATGAGGATATCTTGAGCAATGGATGTGATGACTATATTGGCAGTGCGGAAGTGAAGACAAGCTAGCCAATTGCTTTTGTCTTCCTCGGGGCTGACTTTGAATTACCTTACTGATTTAGAAGAGGAGGACAGAGAAGGAGGTGACTCCAATCCCTGCAGAGTTTCTTCCCTCATTTGATAAAGGGAGCTGTCAAGAGAGATGGCCAATATCGGGGCTGTGGCAGGAAATCATTTCCTTGTGAGGACTCACCTGGTGCAAAAACTCATTAGGGAGTCTGGGCAGAGGATGAGAAGAAAGTGTGGAAACTCCCTGAAAGGCAGGAAGATGCTGAGTAGATTGATAATTGTCCACTGATTTTCTGTTTGTTCAGTGAAGAATGTTCCCTTACCCCAGTTATCAAGCTAGAACAGACTTAAAACAATATAATACTTGTTATAAAACAAAAAACAAAGAAAAAGATTTAGGCAATGGGAGAATTAAGGTGAAAGAGATGTCTGTTGCCCACATTAACTCAATGACCAAAAAGAGTGAATTAATGTAATTAGCCAAGGTATTTTGACAAGACTGTCAAATGGCTTAATTAAAATGAACTTTTTCTTATGTTTGTAACACTCAAAATGCCTTGTTGAGGTAAATCGAGTTACACTCCTCTCCTCTTCACTTGACAGGTAAGGAACACGAGTTTATTACCATATTTTTTGTGGATGGATAGTAACACTTAACTTTCCTAACAGTTGCTGGTCCATTTAACCTATTTCTTGTTTCAAGAAGGAGATACTTTTATCACTAGTCTCAATAACCCTTATTGGTTTATATCATACATAACCTGGAAAAAATGGAGATTCAAAAACACAAAGAGATTGGCAAATTAACTTTTCAGCTAGAACTAGTCAGTGGGGCATTTTCTGTCTTTAGAAGGGTTTGTTTTCCAGCAAGTGTGAAAAGTGCCCTATGCCTTCCTTAAACCACCACGGAACATCTCAGTCCACTCTTGGGAAAAACAAGACTGCCCTAGAATGTAAAGAATTTTAACAGGCTTCTTAGTCACCATCATCTGTGTGAATATTATGAAAAATCCACTGAAATTCATTCACTTATTAAAACTTTTTTTAACTTAATTATAGTTAGTTACAGTGTGTCAATTTCTGGTGCACAGCACAATGCCCCAGTCATGCAAATATATATACATATAGTCATGTTCATATTCTTTTTCATTAAAGGTTATTACAAGATATTGAATATGGTTCCATGCTAGACAGAAGAAATTTGTTTTTATCTATTTTTATATATAATGGTTAACTTTTGCAAATCTCAAACTTCCTAATTTATCCCTTCCCATCCCTAATTCAAAAAGACATATGCACCCCATTGCTCACAGAAACACAAGAACAATAGCCAAGACGTGGAGGCAACCTAAATGTCCATCAACATACGACTGGGTAAGGAAGTCATGGTATATTTATACAATGGAATACTACTCAATGATTAATAATAATAATAATAATAATAATAATAATATTAATAATAATAATGCCATTTGCGGCAATATGGGTGGATCTGGAGGTCATCATTCTAAGTGAAGTCAACCAGAAAGAGGAAGAAAAATACCATATATCACTCATATGTGGAATCTAAATCAAAAAAAGAAAAGAAAAAAGAGGCCACTAATGAACTCATCTACAAAACTACAAAAATGTAGCTACTTATACTGTTTATTACTAAATGAGGCATGTGTAATTAGCCATTCTCTGCATTATTACCTTAAAACCATTCAGTGCATCCTGTTTCCCCGTGATTCTCCAACAGATCCTGGAGGTCTGGGGACCATAACCTATAATCTGGAAAACATGAATTCTGAATCTGTACTACAAAGGATTTCTGTAAGGAAAAATTGAGACAATTACACAAAATATGTAAACATAGGGCACTGCTTCATCCATCCTTCCATCAGCAGACAATTTATACTAGTCTCCCACCTAGGATTGTACCATCTGAGATTGTTTTAGTGTAGATGTCTGTCTGGGTACTTTGCACATCATTTTACCACCTGTCATTATTGGAAGATATGTTGACTTTTAAATTAATTTCATGTGGTCCAGACCCACAGTTTTGTAGGAGCAATGCTCCTTATCAAATGAAATTGAATATTAAAGGGGCTTTTGTGTACATTTTTAAGTGAGTTTATTGAATAGCATATTGAACTTTTTTTACGTATAATGCACAATCGATTTCTCACGAGTAAACTACATCTCAACACCGAAGCTCTTAGACAGCCCCAGATGTGGACTCTGCCTCAAAACATTAAGATCTGGCATCCTTTTATGCTTATAGTATTGGAAACTTCGTCATGATACACTGTAAACAGATGAAAGATGATCTACCAGTTTTGTGAAAAATACAAACAAAAGGGATAAATATATAAATAACAGAGCAGTCACCTTGGCTCTTCCCTTCAGTCTGGTTGGCAGGAACATGAAATGTTTACACATCTGGCCTTTAGATGCACCTAGAACATTTGTTTAAAATCTAAAGAACCAGTTTAGTCCTCCAGATAGTGAAAGCTATGTGTCTGCTCTATTTTTCTGTCTGGGGAAATTTTGCAAGTCAGTTTTTTCACAACCATCCCAGAGTGAGCACAGTGGGCTGAGTGCCCGAGCACCCCTGTTTCAGTGACTCTGACTCTGAGGAAAGAGGGGAACTCCATACATTTCTGGGCCATTTTTTCTAATACGTCGAGGCTGCCAACTCAGCATGGAGCTTGGTAGTGCAGCAAAGGGTACCATGTGTTTGAAACTGTATTTTTACCATCTCCAGTTTTTAAGATCTTTGCCTTGGGAGCATTTCATAAGTAGGCACTAAGCAGTTTTTTGGGGTTTTTTTTTTCCTTGCCTGCAATGGTTAGATAAAGAGGATTCTAACATTTTTTTAGATCTTAAAGCTGCCTCGATGACATTGCTCTGCATTTTAAGGAGATGCTTGGAAAAATAAAGCACTATAATTTTTAAAGATCCACTAACATTCACTTACCTTCTATAAATGTGCTGTAATAGTTCACGGAAACTGAAAGGTTTCAAAATGACTTCTGAGCATTTCTTGGAAGGGTTCAGAGTAACTTTCATGTTTGAATGAAACCTACTTTCTGAGACGCTGTCTACAGATTCTGGATGTAATTTTCTAAGGTGGAATACTTTGTCCCATTTTTTTGTCTCCATTCTTCCAGCAGTAATTTCGTCTGTGAAGGATGACACACGTCTGTGGACCCACACAATAGGAGATGATGACAATGGGAAACTACCCTCATGGCACAATGTATTGCTCTGCGTCTCCTAAACTCCAAGAGTAAAAGACCTTTTTTTCCAGCACTGTATAATTTTCACACATCTTCCTCTTCACTAAATGCCTCATTAGCTTTATCTTAAGTGGGTTTTGTTTACCTAGAAATTTGTATGCTTCGTGAAATAAGATGATTTTTCAAAGTGACAGAAACGCAGCATTCCCACTGTGCTACTTAGAAATCTGTTGCTAAGAGTGTTCTGTTTGAAAATCAGAGCACAAATTGGGTCCTTCCTCTCAGTGCTGTTGGGTTAAAGTCTTCCTCAGACCTCTCTCCGTGTGACATCCCATTAGCTCACCCTGGTTTGGATTAGAGCCAAGCTGCCGTCTCCAACCCCATGATTGATTCTCTGCTTCCCGGTGCACAGCATGTGCCCCTGACCGGCTTCAAGTGTTTGTTTGACCTTCTGTGTCTGTTCCACGACAGCCCTCACTTTGGGAGTGTGCACTGTCTACTTTGTATGCTAGGTGTTAACCAGACGTACAATAGGAAGGTGAGAGGATGGCTCCAATCTTACCTAAAGCTTGTACGCCTGTGGTGACCGTTTTTCTAAACCCAAAATTGAGACAAATTGGTTGACAAATATGAATAAACTTGTGGGCACAGAGGGAGATAATATTTTAAGATAGAACAATCCTGGAAAAAAGCCCACAACACTGAGTTCAGACACAAACAAACCCAAATGCAGACACACACACACATCCTTGGTTCCAAGCACAGCCACCCCATCCTCCTCAGCAGAAATTACCACTGATCGATGGTAATTTTACAAGTTTACTCTGCATAGAGTTATCTATACACTGCGTGCAAATTCCTTTTCAGCCAATTTAATTTACTCACGTTTTTGAACGCATCTCAAAGACACAGTTAAATATTAGATACTTTCCTACAAATTCCATGAGCCCCAATATTTTAATCTTATGTTTATATATAGCATCTTATAAATTTTATAAATATTTTAATTTTATGCTTATATATAGCAATTTATGAATCTTGTAGTCAATAAAAATCTGAAGCCCTTCATTAGTAGGATTTCACACTTATTTTCTGATTTCCAAACACTCAGACTTTGTGTAGATTCCATAGTATTGCATTTTGTTCAATAAGACAGTAGACAAAATACTGTTTTGCACAGGTGATGTATAATCTCACAACACATTAAGTATTAAAAGAATAATTGCTGGCATCACCCTGACATATTTTCTGTAAGAACACACACATACACCCCACACATATACACATGTATTTATATATTCTATTTAAAATTGTAGATCAATTTTTGAGTTTTTATACTGCTTTTAAGTAACAAATATTTCCAAGTAGCTTAAAAAGCAGTTGCCACAATCAAGACAAGGATTTCACAGTGTATTTGCCAATAAAAGCATTTCAAATAATTTATGTTCAGTTGTGCAGGGTTTTTAAGGGTCCACGCAGACAGCTGCGAGTTATCTTGGAGAATCTATAACGAAGGTAACTCTTATGAGACTTACTCCCTCCCATATGGAAAAAATATTACAGCCTTGACATTGATGCACGCAATATATTTCTAAGATGACATTTACACAATACCGTTCTTGCCAGTAAAAAGTAACACTCCAAAGAAGAAAGTGTTTCTATAGTATGGTACAATATGCCACAAGAGGTCTAATGTTCCAATTTCTACACTTTTTCTACTCATTCTCTGAACAAGTCAGTATTAACCTGATGGAAATATTTTTTAAATAATCCAGTATGTGTAGCACTAAAATATTCATTTAATCTAAGGAAATTTAAAAGGTGATCAAATGTGATTTGTGTGAAAAATACAGTGCAATGTTTATTACCTTCATGTTTCATTTCACCTTTACGTCTCTGAGCTGTTTGCAACTATGTGCACAATGCTGTGACTCTGACCTCCCAGAAGCACTCTTGGCACCTTCCGCCCTTGCCAGCCCCCGATGCTGAACTAGATGGGTGGCATCTCCAGGCTCTTTTGCTGTCTGGCTTCTGAGGTGTGTTTGGACAATGGGTGACATGGGGTGGAGCTCAGAGGCAGTAGAATGAGGTGGGAAGTGGATCCCAGCTCCCTGCCTACTGGGAGGTGCACCTTTATAGGAGGTTGCTGGGTAGTTCCCTGCTGGAACTGGAACCTCTCCAGTCCCCATAACTGCTGTCTTCCTGGGTCCTGCAGCCAAGGGTAGAGGCAGCTCCCTGCTGTGCAAGCTTTGAGAACACCCATCCCTTACCATTGTCCCATAGCCTGTCTATGAATCTGTAAAGAGTCCCTTCATTCAATCTGTCTGTTTTTTTAATTAAGTATGGTCAGTTACAATATGTCAATTGCTGGTATGCAGCATAATAGTTCAGTCATACATATCAATACACATATTCTTTTTCATATCAGTTACTACAAGATGTCAAATATAATTCCCTGTGCTATACAGTAAAAATATGTTGTTTATCTAGTTTATATATAATAGTTAGTATCTGCAAATCTCGACCTCCCAATTTATCCCTTTCTACCCCCTTTGCCCTGGTAACCATAAGTTTATTTTCTATGTCTTTGAGTCTGTTTCTGTTTTATAAATAAGTTCATTTATCTTTTATTTAGATTCCACATATGACTGATAGCATATGGTATTTTTCTTTCTCTTTCTGGCTTACTTCACTTAGAATGACAATCTCCAGGTCCATCCACGTTGCTGCAAATGGCATTATTTTATCATCTTTTATGGCTGAGTAGTATTCCATTGTATAAATATATTACAACTTCTTTACCTAGTCACCTGTCAATGGACATTTAGACTGTTTCCATGCCTTGGCTATTGTATATAGTGCTGCTATGAACATTGGGGTGTTCATATTAAAATTAGAGTTCCCTCCAGATATATGGCCAGGTGTGAGATTGCTGGATCATAGGGTAAGTCTGTTTTTAGTCTTTTGAGGAATCTCCATACTGTCTTCCATAATGGCTGCACCAAACTACATTCCCACCAGCAGTGTAGGAGGGTTCCCTTTTCTCTACACACTTTCCAGCATTTATTGTATGTGGACTTTTTAATGATGACCATTCTGACTGGTGAGGAGTGAGATATTTATACAAAGGAATATTACTCAGCCATAAAATATTAAAAAAATGCATTTGTGGCAACATGGATGGACCTGCAGATCATCATTCTAAGTGAAGTCAGCCAGAAAGAGAAAGAAAAATACCATATGATATCACTTATATGTGGAATCTGAAAAAAAGGGGGGAGAAAGGACACAAATGAACTCATCAAAACAGAAACTGACTCATAGACAAAGTCAACAATGTTATGATTACTGGGGAAAAAGGGGTGAGTAGGGATAAATTTTGGTGTTTGAGACGTGCAAATGTTAACCACTATATATTAAAATAGATAAAAATCAGATTTCTTCTGTGTAGCACAGGGAACTCTATTCAATATCTTGTAATAACCTTTAATGAAAAAGGATATATGCATGTATATGCATGACTGGGACGTTGTGCTGTACACCATAAATTGACACACTGTAACTGACTGCACTTGAATAAAAAAACTGCATTCACTTTTGAACCACAGAGTTCTTTAGTGTCTTTCATCCTCACGTGTCCACTTTAAAGTGCACCAAACTCCAGAGATTCAGAAAAAAAGAATCTTTATTTCCTTTATGCAAAGTTTCAAATTATATCTTCTCTTCAAACAGAGCCAGAGCTTTCCATAAATGTTTCTAAGTGAGACCAATCTCAGGGTCAGCAAATCAGTATAGTTTAAATCTTCTGGGACAGAAATGGAGAAAAGTTGTTGTCTTCATGGACGTTAACAGGTATATTTTTAGGGTTTTTTTTTAAATATGGCAAGAGTGTATCTATGAAAATACTCTAAATTTATTTTTCTTAGTCCTGTCTGTTGAATTTGGCTTCCTACAAGTTTGATCATTCTTTTCCGTACTTTCTCTTCTCCAAGTTAACTATTTACTGTTTCATTATAATACTAATCAAATCCATTTAAGGCACTGAGTTTCCCTCCAAATCATCCAAAACTCTTCTTAAATCATCCAAAAACCTGATGATCATTCCCTTTATTCCTCTGGGCCACATTCAAGAGACATATTTTCCTAAGAGCAAATTTTATTTGATTCTTTGAAAGTTGGGCTTACTCTATGACTTACTGCTTGGTAAGTTCCTGCTGCAAATATTTAAATTAAATCATCATGGACTGTGGACCCAGCAATAAAGTATACTGTTTAATAATAATTTCCCATTTTAAAACCTGTTATAAAATACATTTATTCCATTTATTTTTGTAATGTTTAGAGGGAGACAAAATGATTGTCCCCGTCTTACATCCATACAAAAATTGAAAGGTTATGAGTGGATTAAACCAAGGCCATCTGATTGCTGAGTGGTAGACAGGGAATCTAAGACTCAGGGCTTCCTTCTCAGAGTCTTCTGGTCTCTGTCTGGTACCAGCCTCTGGTTGGTACCACTGCATCACTTCAAGGTGGTAACTGGGAACAGTATGGTCCGGTCTGTTTAATGCCTGGTGATAACTTTAGTGAACATATAAAGATGTGAAGTAAATAGTACATGGTAGACACAGATGAACTCTAGTGAGGGACATTCAGACATCTGACCCCAAAGTAGAGTTAATCTGAGTTGTTGGCAGCTTTTAGGAGAGATTGTATTTTAGAAATAGTCAGCTACTGAATTTGAACTCTATCTTGCCCCTAATACAATATTTTATTGATGGGGAAACACAGAGCAAAATGTTCATCCAAAGCAATGGGATAAGTGGTCCTAGGATCAGACACAGGACCCTGGGTTGCTAACTACAAGAGCTCACAAGGTAGCCCACAGCTAAGTGGTTGACTTAAATGAACTATAGTAGCAGACCTAGAATAAATCCAGTTTATCCTGATTGTCTGAGTCTGTTTAGAGTGTCAACTCGGTGATTATCTCAGATTAAAAACAGTATTGCACTGTAAAGAGAACACAGGTTGGAATGCACACAGACAGGGTCCAAAACCCTGCTCAGTCCCTTTTCATCTGGAGACCTGGAGCAACTTAATGTCACCAAGACTCAGATTTCTTAACGTTGGCGCAGATACAATAACTTTGTGTGCAGGCCAGATACCTACCATACATAAGCTCGTTCCTATTTACCATGGGAGTATTTCATGTTAGTTTCTTTCACGTAGAAAGACCATTGTGAAGACAAAACCTCCATCCTGGCTTTGCTGTGAAAAGGCCATTTAGCCTTAAATGAGTCACTGCCTCTCTCTGGGTGTCATCGTTAAAATGAAGTGGCAAACCGACACCACAGGGAATCCCATCTCACACCTGGCAAATGTGTTCTCCTCGAAAGACAGCAAATAGCAGGTCTTGGTAAGGATGTGGAGAAAAAGGAATCCTCCTGCACTGCTGGTGGGAATGCAAATTGGGGCAGCCACTATGGACAGCAGTATGGAGGTTTCTCAAAACATTAAACACAGAACTACCATATGATCCAACAATTTCACTTCTGGATATTTACCTGAAGGAAACAAAAACACTAACTTGAAAAGATACATACACCCCAATGTTCATAGCAGCATTATTCATGATAGCCAAGATAAGGAAGCAAACTAAATGTCCATCAACAGATGAATGGATAAAGAAGACTTGGTGTATGTATGATAGAATCTTATTTCACCATCAAAAAAGGAATTTTTCCATTTGTGACAACATGGCTGGATCTAGACGGTGTTACACTAAGTGAAATAAGTCAGAGAGGGAACGACATATATCATATGATCCCACTTGTATGTGGAATAGGAAAACAAAACAAAAAAACTGAAAACAGACTTGGGGTACAGACAACAAACTGGTGGTTACCAGAGGAAAGGGGGTTGAGATGGGGGTAAAATTAGTGAAGGAGACCAGACCTCTAGTTACAAAATAAATAAACCACAATGGCATAACATACAGCATAAGGAATATAGTCCATAACATGGTAACAGCTCTGTGCGGGGACAGATGGTTACTGAACGTATCATTTCACAATGTTTGCAAATGTCAAACCACTATGTAATACACCTGAAACTCATATAATATTGTGTGGCAACTATATTTCAATTAAAAAGAGAGAAAAAATGAAATAAAATTACCTTTTAAGACTTTAGATTTAAACAGAAAAATCAAAACAAAACGAAATGGCCTCTTTTTCCAACTAGGCAACTACTCTTCTTTAATGATTTGCTTCTAAGTTGCTAGAATTTAGTTCCATAATCTTTTAGTCTCTTTACACAAACATTTTCAAACACTTGTTCTCAGTGTATCCATAAATAAATGCTCCATAAAATCAGCTATATTCCTAGCTACTAGCTCTCTACGGACTTTTACATCTAAATAGCATAATCTCTTATATCAGCTCAGCTGCGAACTAACCAGACTATTTACAGCCTAAACTATAAGGAAAGATCATTTGGTGTGAGAATAATTTACAGAAGAGTAAGATCCTCTGTGTTCATCAGAGTCGGTGCTGCCTATCTGTTCTTAACAGATTCTGCCACATGGTTTAATTGACTTTAGCTCAAAACACCCAAATGGGGAGACTTTAACAAAAGATACAGCTGCTATATCATCTAGTAAGTGCAAAGTCAATAGCAATTTAAGGGAAATATCTGGTAATCAGAATAAATTATAACTGGGATTATTTTTTGCAAAGTTTGCCCAAGTTATCATTCAGGGGTGGAATATACCTGTATTTTTAAGACTTTTATTTTAAAGTTGGAATAAACTCCAAGCACAGGAAATGCTTGTTTGCTAAGAACAGAAATAAGTCATGTTTTGTCCATCACAAGCACACTGGGCTATGTGATCCACAAATCTCACATTCAGGCAAGGTCAAAGCACACATTCTCACATCAACTTCGGAAACTATGTAGCAGGGCTGGGTGTAAATTCACCTTTAGGTTATGAGCAGGTAATTTGTCATTCCTCTTAGAAAACAGAAAATGGTTTTTGGAGGTTGGTTCTGTGCTGTGATAAATTTTTAACCTTTACTGGGACCTCACCTAGCACAGAGCCGTGTGTGAGTAAACGTCCCCATAGTTTGCGTCGCACAGCTGTCATTGTTGGGCACCAGATGATTATCCCCACAGCTGTTTCCACATTTTAAGAAGGAAGCATGGAAACTGAAGACAGTTTGTAATGAAAGAAAGAACAGAAGAAAAGAAGTGGGGAGGGCAAGAAGGAGTTATAAATTAGAGCCTAAAATGACAGATCAAGAGATTAGAATCATCTGGGTTTGCGTGCCCCCCAAACTCATGTATTGACATTCTAACCCTAGTACCTTAAGAATGTAACTGTATTTGAAGAAAGGTCTTTAAATAGTAACCAAATTAAAATGAGGTCATTAGGGTGGGCCCAAATCCAATGTAATATGTCTTTATAAAAAGATTAGGACAGAAACACAGGGAGGGAAGACCATAGGAAGACACACGGAGAATTCGGCATCTACAAGCCAAGGAGGGAACTTTCAGAAGAAACCAACCCTGCTAACACTTTGACCTCAGACCTTTAGCCTCCAGAACTGCGAGAAAATACATTTTTGTTGTTTAAGCCACACACCCAGTCTCTGATACATTTTCGTGGTAGCTGGACCAAACTGAAACACCGAGCAATGGAAGGGATACTGTGTGTCAATTTAATACTTGTGTTTGACTATCAGAAGTTTCACTTAATGGATAACTTTCATCAGCTGTCTTAGATGTACATAATTAGATGACGTGAAAGGGGCAAAGAATTGGACTTTCTAGTCATTTTGTTAAGTTGAATACATTGTAATAAATTAGACTGAAATATTCATCATAACTTTTTGTTCATGAAAGTGTTGATATCAACTCATAGACAAAAAAAAAAATACTGCCATTCAAAGATCAATCAAGTGATATCACCGAATAGATACATGGACAATGTCTTCAGTCCTGATTGTGAAAATCACCTTTGAATACACAACAGCCTGACTTGAGTGAGGGCTTTATCTTAAGTCTCAGTATGGATAATGGGATCTTCTCAGGCCCTACTCAAACGTCACCTAAAAAACCTGAAGGTCTTCTACACTTGCCCATTTCTTAAATATGTAATGGAAAATAACAGAACCATTAAAGTGAGGGGAAATTTACACAACAGTGAATCAAGCCTCTTAGGAGATTGAATTCTTGATGTTGTAAATATCAAGATTTAAGTGAAAAAGACTTTAAATTCAAGAGGATTTATTGGCTTATTCAACCAAAAATTCTAAGGAAGGAGTTTAAGTGTGCTTTGATCCTGAGGGTCCCTAGATTGCCAGATTTCTGTCTTTAGTTTACAATAATTCTCTCAGCACGGTTATCCTTCGTATGCCAAATATATCCTCTAGTGTCTTTCTACATCATAATAAAATAGGTGCCTCTGTTACAAGCTTTATGTTCAGAGAATATATTCTCATAACATTCAGACAACTGGTCCAAGTGTGGCCATCAACCAGCATCATGAGGAGATGGTTCTTCTAAGTGAAGTCAGCAGAAGGAGAAAGAAAAATGCCATCTGATGTCACCCATATGTGGAATCTAAACAAAGAAAAAAGAGGACACTGATGAACTCATCTAAAAAGCAGAAACAGACACATAGTCAACAATCTAATGGTTACAGGGGGTAAGGGAGTGGGAATGGATAAATGGGGAGTTTGAGATTTGCAAAGGTTAACCACTATATATAAAAATCGATAAACAAGAAGTTTCTTCTGTAGAGCACAGGGAACTATATTCAATATCTTGTAGTAACCTCTACTGAAAAAGAATATGAAAATGAATGAATATATGTATATATATGTATGACTGGGACATTGTGCTGTACACCAGAAATTGGCACATTGTAACTGATTGTATTTCAATTAAAAAAAAAGCATCAGCATAATTCCCTACGTGACTGTGAAAAGTTCAAATTCTAGGTAATTTGTCCGGTAATTAGAAAAGGTAACTTACCAATTTATCAGATCTCTGAATAAGAATTTCTGGGATCGGGGCTCCAAAATCTGTCTTAAATCCTTCAAATGATGTTGATAAACACTACATTTTGAGAAGCTCTGTTCTAGAGCAATTGTTTCAAACCTGGTTTTATATAAGCTATCACCTGGGGGAGGTTTTAAAATAATACAATGGCCTAAGTTGCATCTCAGAGATGCTAATTTTGTTGATCTGAGGAAGGGACAGGACCATGCAGCCTTTGCTCTGAATGCAGGTTTCATTTACACATTTAGTTAAATAACAAGAGTCCCCAACAACTAAAATTTCTGGTGCCACGACTTATTAACTGCCTGTCATTGCATAGAAAGTAAACTCCACTGCCACTTCTTCAGCCCACAGATCCCTATGAAGATAACAAATGCGCATTAGGATCAGTGACCGGTCACATCACTCTACAGCAGCTCTGTGGTTACTGCACATCTGTTACTCAGGTCACAGACGTAGACTGCAAAGTGGTCTCTCAGTGATAACCCCACATAGTGTCATAAAGACGGATAATCAATGCAGGAGATTGGCCAACAAAGATAAGAGGGCAGCAAAGAAAGGAAAAGTGAAAATGCTGAAAGTGAGCTATAGATCAAGTGTAAATGAATAGTAAGAGAATTAGCTGATCGTGGGAATGTTGAGTCCCGCTATTGCTCCAGATTCTATTCAATCTTTCTTTTTTAATTGAAGTACCATCAGTTACAATGTGTCAGTTTCTGGTGTACAGCATCATGCCCAGTCAGGTATATACATACATAGATTCATTTTCATATTCTTTTCCATTAAAGGTTATCACAAGCTATTGAATGTAGTTCCCTGTGCTCTACAGAAGAAATTTGTTGTTTTATCAGTTTTTATATGCAGTGGCTAAGATTTGCAAATCTCTAACTACCAAATTTATCCCTTCCCATCCCCTTTTCCATAAACTCTAGACATGAAGTCAGAGGAACTTACCGAAGGCAAAGTTATAACATAAATGAGGAAAATGGTTGTGGGGAAAAAAAACCGGATGAAGGTGTCCCTGAGGAAGTGTCAGTGGCACAAAAATTCACATTAAATAAACTCCTGGAGGTATCTCACAATGTGGAAAGTCCAAAGGCTAAAACATTGGAAGCTGATCTAAACTCGGAGAAGGGTATGAAAATTTGCCAGAGCACAGAAAACTGCACGTTCCCTAACATGTTTTAGAACGAGAAGGCAAGCACTGTTCCAATTACTTCTGATAAATTTTCCACAAAGAAAGAAAACATTATTCTCAATATTTATGACACTTAAAATTGCAGTGTCATAAACATTAGTTTCACTTAAAAAATGTACCCAACATTAAATAAACAGTAAGAGAGTTTTATAATATTTTGACAAAAAATGGTTAAAGGTCAGGGAGCCAGTGTAATTTTTCCAATGATTGTTAAGACCGCTTTGCACTGAGGGAGCTGAGTGGGCATTTCTGCAGGTCTGTGCTACCATGTGAACTGGGGACTGCCTGCACCCAGAACTCCCTGGCAGTGGGTGGGGGTCCTCCAAAGTAGGGCGGAGGACCACCGATCCGAGCAGCAGCTCTCACAATGAGCTTCTTGAATGTTAGCATCGATATCAGTACCTTATCATTTACTAGAAATGTAATGTCATGGGTTCCAGCCCACTAGGGGTGGGGCCCAGGAATTTGTGTTTTATTTAACAAGCTCTCCAGGTAATCATCATTCAAATGCATGCTAAAGATGAAGGATCACTGATGCAGAGAATAGAGTGCTTCCCTTACCCAGAGGTCAGCATGAGGGGCAGCCTTTTCCAGGCATCCTGTGTGGTCCAGTCCTTAACTGAGACACTCAGCACTCACTATTGTCACTGAGAAGGTGGCCGCTGGGAGGAGTCCAATAATATCTACTCTAACTCTTTTCTTATAAGCTTCTCAAAAAAAAAAAGAAAAGCTTTAAAATTAAAAGGGAAGAAAATCTAAGAAAGGCATGGTTTTTAAGTAGGCATGCAAGTTATTGAAATTTGATAACTGTGTTTCATAAAAAATGTTTCCTGATTCCACTGAACTGAAAGTGTAACGGAGGTACTGCTTAAAGGAACTGATCCACAGACAATATACTGACCTAGGAAGCTTCCTTTCCAGGATCCTTGTGTCAGGCAGCATCTAATGTAGCAGGGAGAGAGGAGCTCTGAAGAGCTGTGCAAGGTGAGAGACGTTTATAGGTCATGCATGAACAATGAAGTTAGCTGGGGCCTTGGTGATGGGTTAAAACAGGGTTACCCTATGGAGAAGGGCCTTCATGGCACGAGGTCCTGGGTTCAATCCCCAGCACCTCCATTAAAAAATAAATAAATAAACCTAATTACCTCCCCCACCCCCCCAAAACAACAACAACAACAAAATTTTTTAAGTGCACCAGGAAACTTTTGGGAGTGAAGAATGTTTATTATCCTGACTGTGGTGGTGGACTCACAGGTGTATACCCATATGCCAAGATTTATCAAATAGTACTCTTCATAACCAGTTTGTTGTAGTCAGTTTTACCTCAGTTGAAGTTTTATGAACTAGAGAAAAAGAGAGAGAGAAAGAAATAACTTTGTCCCATAAATTGACACATATTAAGATGATGTTAACTCTCAATTTTCTGTTATTTTTGCTGTTTTTTCTCCATCAGCAATTGAATTGACAACTTACGCCTAATTTTTATGAAGATTATTTACCATACACCCATAAGTTTTGTAATTTTTTCCCATAATTTGCTAGTAAACTAAAGTATAAAATAGTACTAATATCAAAAATAATTTCCAAATTCTTTAGAAACAAATGCACTTGGTTTATTTCTTGGATCTCCTGATTTCAAAAGAATAATTAGCAAATTAAACAGGATTCTGAAGTAAATGTTAAACATTTTAACATACATCAGCCTTCATAGTTTCACAAAATTATATTTTAAAAATTATAGTTGGATATTTAGATGAAGATAAATTAAATAAGATGGTATTAAAATGATCCACAAATAGTCAAAATATGAACCAAAGTATACTAGTATATTTAATATTTTCCCTTAAAAATTACCCAATAGACATGTAACATTTTATTCCATTCCTTTCAAGCAAACGAATGACTGGTTTTCAAAAACTAACACGAAAAGCCATCATATGTAATCATTTGCAAAACAAGGAAAAGAAAAGTAAAGAAGGAAAGGAAGAAATTAACCTGGACTGAGCGCTCATCAACTGCCAGGAACCATGTGAAGTTCTTTATACACGATGTTTCATTTAATCAAGAGTCAATCCAGAGCTTAGTCAGCAGTTTAAAATTTAATACCAAAGCTTCAGTCTGGAATATTGGTCATGTTCAAGATCCAATGACAAAAGAGTAAATATTGTTTTTTTTTTTACCATAACACAGTGCTTAATATAGTGCCAGATTTATTGTGGATGCTTAATATGTTTTCTCTTGATGAATGCATGTATTGTCCACTTACCCTAATTTTTAATTCCCACTAAGAATATTACAGCAAGAGACAGATAATATGTGTCTACAGAATATTCCATTTAAGAGATGAGAGAACCCTAACTGGTTGGCTGTCTGGTCACAAAAACAAAGACCAGCTCACCCTCACCCCCCAAAAAACGAAAAGTACTGTGAAAAGAGTCCATTAGAAAGCCCAGTGGCAGCGGCTGCATCCCCATGCCCAGGGAAGGTAATTGTAGGACTTCCCCCTAACAGGGAACACCTGTGACTGAAGATAGCTTTGTGGACGTGTCTCTCGAGCTCCCCCAAACACACAGAAGGGTTCCGGAATACTGAGCGTGGGGAGGTTCCACTAAAGGTCGGTAGCACGTGGTTTCTAATGGAATAATTTAGCTCATCTCCCCTGAGTGTTTTCCTGAGTCTGGATTCCAGGGAAAGCTAGGGTGTTGTGCTGGAAAGCCCAGTGGCAGCGACAGTGTCCCCAAGGTCAGGGAAGTTATTTATCAGAATTTCCCCTGAGAGAGAACCCCTGTGAATGAAGATAGCTGCGTGGAGTAGTCTCACGTGCTCCCCCACACACAGCGAATGGTTCCGGAATCCTGAGCGTGGGGAGGTTCCACCAACGGTTGGCAGCATGTGGGTTCTAACGGGAACCCTTAGCTCATCTTCTGAGTATTTTCCTGATTCTGGCTGCCAGGGAAAGCTAGGGGTTGTGCTGGAAAGCCCAGAGGCAGTGAATGCATCCCCAAGGTAAGGGAAGGTATTTATCAGAATTTCCCCTAACAGGGAACACCTGTGACTGAAGATAGCAGTGTGGAGTTGTCTCTCGAGCTCCCCCTCTCACAGAGAATGGTTCCGGAATCCTGAGCGTGGGGAGGATCCACCAAAGTTCGGCAGCACGTGGGTCCTAACGGAATCCCTAAGCTCATCTCTCCTGATTGTTTTCATAAGTCTGTCTGCCAGGGAAAACAAGGGGGTTGTGCTGGAAATCCCAGTGGCAGCGGCTGCATCCCCATGCTCAGGGAATGTAATTATCAGAAGTCCCCCTAACAGGGAACACTTGTGACTGAATATAGCTGCTTGGACGTGGTCTCAAACTCCCCCACGCACACAGAAGCGTTCCGGAATCCTGAGGGTGGGGAGGTTCCACCAATGGTCGGCAGCACGTGGGTTCTAATGGAATACCTTAGCTCGTCTCCCGTGAGTGTTTTCCAGAGATTGGCTGGCAGGGAATGCTAGGGGGTTGTGCTGGAAAGCCCAGTGGCAGCGGCTGCCTCCCCAAGGTCAGGGAAGGAATTTATCAGAGTTTCCCCTAACAGGGAACACCTGTGACTGAAAATAGCTGCGTGGAGTTTTCTCTCGAGCTCCCCCACGCACAGCGATGGTTCCAGAATCCTGAGCGTGGGGAGGTTCCACCAACAGTCGGCAGCGCATTGGTTCTAACGGAAACCCTAAGCTCGTCTCCCCTGAGTATTTTCCTAAGTCTGGCTGCGAAGTAAAGCTAGGGGGATGTGCTGGAAAGCCAGTGGCAGCGGCTGCATTCCCATGAGCAGGGAATGTAATTATCAGATGTCCCCCTAACAGGGAACACCTGTGAATGAAGATAGCTTCGTGGACGGCTCTCTCGAGCTACACCACACACAAAGAAGCTTTCCGGAATCCTGAGCGTGGGGAGGCTACACAAACGGTCGTCTGGGCGTGGGTTCTAATGGAATACCTTAGCTCATCTCCCCTGAGTGTTTTCCTGAGTCTGGCTGCCAGGGATAGCTAGGGTGTTGTGCTGGAAAGGCCAGTGGCAGCGGCTGCGTCCCCAAGATCAGGGAAGTTATTTATCAGAATTTCCCCTAACAGAGAACCCCCGTGACTTAAGATAGCTGTGTGGAGTTTTCTCTCGAGCTCCCCCACGCACAGAGAATGATTCCGGAATCCTGAGCATGGGGAGATTCCACCAACGGTCTGCAGAGCGAGTGTTCTAACAGAATCCCTTAGCTCGTCTCCCCAGAATGTTTTCCTATGTCTGGCTGCCAGGGAAACCTAGGGGTTTGCTGGAAAGCCCAGTGACAGCGGCTCCCTCCCCATGTCCAGGGAAGTAAATAATCATTCTTCCCCCTAACAGGGAACAACTGTGACTGAAGATATCTGCGTGGAGCTGTCTATCGTGCTCCCCCACGCACACAGAAGTTTTCCGGAATGCTGAGCATGGGGAGGTTCCACCATTGTCGGCAGCGCGTGGGTTCAAATGGAATTCGTAAGCTCGTCTCCCATGAGTGTTTACATGAGTCTGGCTGCCAGGGAAAGCTAGGGGTTGTGCTGGAAAGCCCAGGGACAGCGGCTGCCACCCTAAGGTCTAGTAAGGAATTTATCAGAATTTCCCCTAACAGGGAACACCTGTGACTGAAGATAGCTGCGTGGACGTATCTCTCGATCTCCCCCACGCCCACAGAAGGTTTCCAGAATCCTGAGCGTGGGGAGGTTCCACCAACGGTCGACAGCTCGTTGGTTCTAATGGAATCCCTTAGATCTTATCCCCTGAGTGTTTTCCTGATTATGGCTACCAGGGAAAGTTAGGGGGTTGTGCTGGAAAGCACAGTGGCAGCGGATGCCTCCCCAAGGTCAGGGAATGTATTTCTCAGAATTTCCCCTAACAGGGAACACGTGTGACTGAAGATAGCTGCGTGGAGTTGTCTCTCGAGCTCCCCCACGCACAGAGAATTGTTCTGGAATCCTGAGATTGAGGAGGTTCCACCAACTATCGGCAGCGCGAGGGTTCTAATGGAATCCCTTTTCGTCTCACCTTAGTATTTTCCTATGTCTGGCTGCCAGGGAGAGCTAGGGGGTTGCTGGTATGCCCAGTGATTACAGCTGCTTCCCCATGTTCAGGGAAGTAAATTATCGGTCTTCCCACTAACAGGGAACACGTGTGACTGAAGATACCTGTGTGGAGCTTTCTCTCGTGCTCCCCCACGCACACAGAATGTTTCCGGAATCCTGAGCGTGGGAGGTTCCACCAAAAGTCGGCAGCGCGTGGGTTCTAATGGAATCCCTTAGCTCGTCTCCCCTGAGTGTTTTCCTCAGTCTGGCTGCAAGGGAAAGCTAGGGGGTTGTGCTGGAAAGCTCAGTGTCAGCGGCTGCCTCCACATGTCCAGGGAAGGAAATTATCGGACTACCCCCTAACATTGAACACCTGTGACTTAAGATAACAGCATGGAGGAATTTCTCGAGTTCCCCAATGCACACAGAAGGTTTCCAGATTCCTGAGAGTGTGGAGGTTCCTCCAACTTTTGGCAGCGCAATGGATCTAATGGAATCCTTAACTCATCTCCCCTGATGGTTTTCCTATGTGTGGCTGCCAGGGAAAGCTAGGGGGTTGCTGGAAAGCCCAGTGACAGCGGCTGCTTCCCCATGCTCAGGGAAGGTATTTATCAGACTTCCCCCTTACAGGGAACACCTGTGAGTGAAGATAGCTGCGTGGAGGATTTTATCGAGCTCCCCCACGAACACAGAATCTTTCCAGAGTCCTGAGCATGGGGAGGTTCTACGAACGTTCGGCATGGCGTCGGTTGTAATGGAATCATTTACCTCGTCTCCCCTGAGTGTTTTCCTGAGTCTGGCTGCCAGGGAAAGCTAGGGGTTTGTGCTGGAAATCCCAGTGGCAGCGGCTGCCTCCCCAGGGACAGGGAAGTTATTTATCAGACTTTCCCCTAACAGGGAACACCTGTGACTGAAGATTGCTGCGTGGTGTTGTCTCTCGAGATCCCCCCAAGCACAGAGAATGGTTCCGGAGTACTGAGCATGGGGAGGTTCCATCAAAGGTCGGCAGTGCGTGGGTTCTAACGGAATCCCTAAGCTCGTCACCCCTGAGTGTTTTCCTATGTCTGGCTGACAGGGAAAGCTAGGGGTTTGTACTGGAAAGCCCAGTGGCAGCAACTGCATCCCCATGCTCAGGGAAGCTAATTGTCGGAAGTCCCCCTAACATGGAACAACTGTGACTAAATATAGCTGCGTGGACGTGTCTCTGGAGCTCCCTACGCACACAGAAGCATTCTGGAATCCTGAGCGTGGGGAGGTTCCAAACACGGTTGGCAGTGCATGGGTTCTAACGGAATCCCTAAGCTCGTCACTCCTGAGTGTTTTCCAAATTCTGGATGCCAGGGAAAGCTAGGGGGTTGTTCTGGAAAACCCAGTGGCAGCGTCTGCATCCCCAAGGTCAGGGAAAGTATTTATCAGACTTTTCCCTAAAATGGAACACCTGTGACAGAAGATAGCTGCGTGGAGTTTGCTCTCGAGCCCTCCACACACAGAGAATAGTTCAGGAATCCTGAAAGTGTGGAGGTTCCACCAAAGGTCGGTAGCGCATGGGTTCTAATGGAATCCCTTAGCTCGTCACCTCTGAGTGTTTTCTTGAGCATGGCTGCCAAGGAATGCTTGGGGGTTGTGCTGGAAAACCCAGTGGCTGCGGATGCCTCCCCAAGGTCAGGGAATTTATTTATTAGAGTTTCCCCTAACAGGGAACACCTGTGACTGAAGAGAGCTGCTTGGAGTTTCTCTTGAGCTCCCAAACGCACAGAGAATTTTTCCGGAATCCTGAGCGTGGGGAGGTTCCACCAACGGTCGGCTGCTTGTGGGTTCTAACGGAATTCATAAGCTCGTTTCCATTTAGGGTTTTCCTATGTCTGGCTGCCAGGGATAGCTAGGGGGTTGCTGGAATTCCCAGTGACAGCGGCAGAATCCCCATGTTCAGGGAAGGAAATTATTGGTCTTCCCCCTAACAGGGAACAACTGTGAATGAAGACAGCTGCGTGGAGCATTCTCTCATGTTCCCCCACGCACACAGAAGGGTTCCGTAATACTGACACTGGGGAGGTTCCACCAACGTTTGGCAGCACGAGGGTTCTAACAGAATCCCTGAGGTCCTCTCCATTGAGTGTTTTCCTAAGTCTGGCTGCCAGGGAAAGCTAGGGGTTTGTGCTGGTAAGCCCAGTGTCAGCAGCTGCCTCCACAAGGTCAGGGAAGGTATTTATCAGACTTTCCCCTAACAGGGAACACCTGTGATGGAAGATAGCTGCATGGAGTTGTCTCTCAAGCTCCCCCACGCACAGAGAATTTTCCTGGAATCCTGAGCTGGGGGATGTTCCAACAACGGTAGACAGTTCGTGAGTTCTTATGGAATCCCTCAACTCGTCTCCCGTGAGTGTTTTCCGAAGTCTGGCTGCCAGGGAAAGATACGGGGTTTTGCTGGAAAGCCCAGTGACAGTGGCTGCATGCCCATGCTCAGGGAAGTTAATTTTCGGAAGCCCCCCTAACAGGGAACACCTTTGACTGAAGATAGTTGCTTTGAAGGTTTTCTCGAGCTCCCCCACGCACACAGAAGCGTTACGGAATCCTGAGCGTGGGGAGGTTCCACCAACTGTCGGCAGCAGTGGGTTCTAATGGAATCCCTTAGCTCGTCTCCCCTGAATGTTTCCCTGAGTCTGGCTGCCAGGGAAATCTAGGGGATTGTGCTGGAAAGCCCAGTGGCAGCGGCTGCTTCCCCAAGGTCAGGGAAGCAATTTATCAGACTTTCCCCTATCAGGGAACATCTGTGACTGCAGGTAGCTGCGTGGAGTTGTTTCTTGATATCCCCCATGCACAGAGAATTGTTCCAAAATCCTGATCGTTGGGAGGTTCCACCAACGTTTGGAAGCGCGTGGGTTCTAACGGAATCCCAAAGCTCGTTTCCCCTGAGTTCTTTCTTTTCTTCTGGCTGCCATGAAATGTTAGGGGGCTGTGCAGGAAATCCCAGTGGCAGCGGCTGCCTCCCCAAGATTAGGGAATTTATTTATCGGACTTCCCCCTAACAGGGAACACCTGTGAGTGAAGATAGCTGCTTGGAGGGTAATCCCTTGCTCCCCTGCACATACAGAAACATTCCGGAGTCCTGAGATTGGGGAGGTTCCACCAAAGTTCTGCAGCACGTTGGTTTTAATGAAATCCCTGAGCTCGAATCCCCTGATTGTTTTCCTTAGTCTGGCTGCCAGGAAAATCTAGGGGGATGTGCTGGAAAGCCCAGTGGCAGCGGCTGTCTCCAGAAGTTCAGATAATATATTATCAGACTTCCCCTAAAAGGGAACACCTGTGACTGAAGATAGCTGCGTGGAATTGTCTCTCGAGCTCCCCCACGCACAGAGAATGGTTCCAGAATCCTGAGAGTGGGGAGGTTCCAACAACGGTCGGCAGCGTGTGGGTTCTATCCGAATCCCTTAGCTCATTCCCCTGAGGGTTTTCCTATGTCTTGTTGCCAGAGAATGCTAGGGGTTTGCTGGAAAGACCAGTGACAGCAGCTACCTCTCCATGTTCAGGGAAGGAAATTATCGGTCATCCTCCTAACTGGGAACACCTGTGACTGAAGATAGCTCTGTGAATGTGTCTCTCGTGCTCCCCCACGCACACAGAAGCGTACCGGAATCCTGAGCGTGGGGAGGTTCCACCAAATTCGGCAGCGCGTGTGTCCTAATGGCATCCCTTAGCTCGTCTCCCCTGAGTGATTTCCTGAGTCTGGCTGCCAGGGAAAGCTAGGGGGTTCTGCTGGAAATCCCAGTGGCAGTGTCTGCATCCCCATGGTCAGTGAAGTTAATTATTGGAAGTCCCCCTATCAGGGAACACCTGTGTCTCAAGATAGCTGCATGGAGTTATCTGTCAATCTCCCCCACGCACAGAGAATGTTTCCGGAATCCTGAGCGTTGGGAGGTTCCACCAACGTTCGGCAGCGCTTGGGTTCTAACGGAATCCCTAAGCTCATTACTCCTGAGTGTTTTCCTAGTCTGGCTGCCACGGAATTCTAGGGGGTTCTGCTGGAAATCCCAGTGGCAGCGGCTGCATCCCCATGGTCAGGGAATTTAATTATCGGAAGACCCCCTAACAGGGAACACCTGTGACTGAAGATAGCTGCGTTTAGTTGTCTCTCGAGCTCCCCCACTCACAGAGAATGGTTCTGAAATCCTGAGCGCGGGGAGGTACCATCAAGGGTCGGCAGCACGTGGGTTCTAACGGAATCGTTAAGCTCATATCCCCTAAGTGTTTTCCTAAGTCTGGCTGCCAGGGAAAGTTAGGGTTTGTGCTGGAAAGCCCAGTGGCATTGACTACATCCCCATGCTTAATGATGGTAATTATAGGACTTCCCCCTAACAGGGAACACCTGTGAATGAAGATAGCTGCGTGGAGCGGTCTCTCATGCTAAACCACACACAGAGAATTGTTTCGGAATCCTAAGCGTGGGGAGGTTCCAATAACGGTCTGAAGCATGTGGGTTCTAATGGAATCCCTCAGCTCGCCTCCCCTGATTGTTTTCCAACGTCTGGCTGCCAAGGAAATCTAAGGGTTTGTGCTTGAATCCCAAGTGGCAGCGGCTGCCTCCCCATGCTCAGGGAAGTTATTTATCAGACTTTCCACTTACAGGCAACACCTATGCCTGAAAATAGCTGCGTGGGTGTTCTCTCATGCTCCCCCACGCACACAGAATGGTTCCAGAATCCTGAGAATGGGGAGATTACACCAAAGGTCGGCAGCGCGTGGGTTCTAAAGGAAATCGTTAGGTCGTCTCCTCTGAGTGTTTTCATGAGTCTGGCTGCCAGGGAAAGCTAGTGGGATGTGCTGGAAAGCCCAGTGGATCGGCTGCATCCCCATGCACAGGGAAGGTAATTATAGGACTTCCCTATAAAAGGGAACACCTGTTACTGAAGATAGCTTCGAGGAGTGGTCTCTCCTGCTCCCCCATGCACAGAGAATGGTTCCGGAATCCTCAGCCTGGGGAGGTTACAACAAAGGTCGGCAGCTCGTAGGTTCAAATGGAATCCCTTAGCTCGTCTCCCCTGAGTGTTTTCCAGATTCTGGATGCCAGGGAAAGCTAGTGGGTTGTGCTGGAAAGCCCAGTGGCAGTGGCTGCATCCCCATGCTCAGGGAAGTTAATTATAAGCGTTCCCCCTATCAGGGAACATCTGTGACTGAAGTAGCTGCGGGGAGTTGTCTCTAGAACTCCCCAACGCACAGAGAATGGTTCCTGAATCCTCAGCCTGGGGAGGTTACAACAAAGGTCGGCAGCTCGTAGGTTCAAATGGAATCCCTTAGCTCGTCTCCCCTGAGTGTTTTCCAGATTCTGGCTGCCAGGGAAAGCTAGGAGGTAGTGCTGGAAAGCCCAGTGGCAGCAGCTGCCTCCCCAAAATCAGGGAAGTTATTTATGAGACTTTTCCCTAGCAGGGAAAACCTATCACTGAAAATAGATGCGTGGGAGTGTCTCTCGAACTCCCACACGCACACAGAACTGTTCCGGAATCCTTAGCGTGGGGAGGCTCCACCAACTGTTGTCAGCATGTGGGTTCTAATGGAATCCCTTATCTCGTCTCCCCTGAGTGTTTTCCTGATTCTGGCTGCCAGGGAATGCTAGGGGGTTGTGCTGGTAAGCCCAGTAACAGCAGCTGCCTCCCCATGCTCAGGGAAGGTAATTATTGTACTTCCCCCAAACAAAAACACCTGTGACTGAAGATAGCTGCATGGAGTTGTCTCTCGAGCTCCCAAACTCACAGAGAATGCTTCTGGAATCCTAAGCGTGGGGAGGTTCCATCAACGGTCTGCAGCGCGTGGGTTCTAATGGAATCCCTTAGCTCATCTCCCCTGAGAGTTTTCCGTCTGACTGCCAACGCAAGCTAAGGGATTGTCCTGGAAACCCAAGAGGCTGCGGCTGCGTCCCCAAGGTAAGGGAAGTTATTTATCAGAATTTCCCCCATCAGGGTACACCTGTGACTGAAAATAGCTGCGTGGAGTTGTCTCTCGAAATTCCCCACACACACAGAAGTGTTCCAGAATCCTGAGAGTGGGGAGGATCCACCAACCGTTGGCAGCACGTGGCTTCTAATGGAATCCCTTAGCTGAAATCCCCTGAGTGTTTTCCTCAGTCTGGCTGACAGGGAAATCTAGGGGTTTGGGCTGAAAATCCCAGTGGCAGCAGATGCTTCCCCAAGGTCAGGGAAGGTATTTATCAGACTTTCCCCTAACAGGGGACACATGTGAATGAAAATAGCTGTGTGGTGTTTTCTCTTGAGCTCCCCCACGCACTGAGAATGATTCCAGAATCCTGAGCGTGGGGAGGTTCCACCAGCGGTCGGCAGTGCGTGGGTTCTAACCGAATCCCTTAGCACATCTCCCCTGAGTGTTTTCTTAAGTCTGGCTGCCAGGGAAAGCTAGGAGGTTGTGCTGGAAACCCCAGTGGCAGCGGCTGCATCCCCATTTAAATGAAGCTAATTATAGGACTTCCCACTAAAAAGGATCACCTGTGACTGAAGATAGCTTTGTGGAACTGTCTCATGTGCTTCCCCACGCACAGAGAATTGTTCCAGAATCCTAAGCGTGGGGAGGTTCCACCAAATGTCGGCAGCGATTGGGTTCAAACGGAATCCTTAGCTCATCTCCCCTGAGTGTTTTCCTAAGTCTGGCTGCCAGGGAATGCTAGGGGGTTGTGCTGAAAAGCCCATTGGCAGCGGCTGCATCCCCATGCATAGGAAAGTTAATTATAGGACTTCCCCCTAACAGGGAATACCTGTGACTGAAGATAGGTTCGTGGAGCCGTCTCTCGTGCTCCACCACGAACAGAGAATGGTTCTGGAATCCTAAGCGTGGGGAGGTTCCACCAACAGTCGGCAGCACGTGGGTACTAATGGAATCCCTTAGCTCGTTTCCCCTGAGTGTTTTCCAACATCTGGTTGCCAAGGAAAGCGAGGGGGTTGTGCGGGAAAGCCCAGTGGCAGCAGCTGAACCCCCATGCTCAGGGAAGGTAATTATAGGACTTCCCCCTAACAGGGAATACCTGTGAATTAAGATAGCTGCGTGGTGCGGTCTCTCGTGCTCCCCCACAGACACAGAACGTTTCCAGAATCCTGAGCATTGGGAGGATCCACCAAAGGTCGGCAACGCGTGGGTTCTAATGGAATTCCTTTGCTCGTCTCCCCTAAGTGTTTTCCTGATTCTGGCTGCCAGGGAAAGCTTGGGGTTTGTGCTGGAAAGCCCAGTGGCAGCGGCTGCCACCCCAAGTTCAGGGAAATAATTTATCAGTGTTTCCCGTAACTGGGAAAACCTGTGACTGAAGATAGCTGTGTGGACTGATCTATCGAGCTCCCCCACGCACACAGAAGTGTTCCGGAATCCTGAGCGTGGGGAGGTTCCACCAAAGGTCAGTAGCACGTTGGTTATTACGGAATCCCTTAACTCGTCACCCCTGTGTGTTTTTCTAAGTCTGGCTGCCAGAGAAATCTTGGGGTTTGTGCTGGAAGGCCCAGTGGCAGCGTCTGCATCCCCATGCTCTGGGAAGGTAATTATAGGAATTACCCCTAACAGGGAACACCTGTGACTGAATACAGATGTGTGGAGCGGTCTCTCATGTGACCACATGTACAGAGAATGGTTCCTGAATATTAAGCGTGGGGAGGTTCCACCAACTGTCGGTAGCGCATTGGTTCTAACGGAATCCCTTATATCGACTCCCCTGAGTGTTTTCTTGAGTCTGGCTGCCAGGGAAAGCTAGGGGGTTGTGCAGGAAATTCCAGTGGAAGCGGCTGCCTCCCCAAGGTCAGGGAAGGTATTTATCAGACTATCCCATAACAGGGAACATCTGTGACTGAAGATAAATACGTGGATGTGTCTCTCGAGCTTCCCCACACACACAGAAGGGTTCCGGAATCCTGAGCGTGGGGAGGATCCACCAACGGTTGTCAGCACGTGGGTTCTAATGGAATCCCTTAGCTCGTGTCCCCTGAGTGTTTTCCTATATCTGACTGCCAAGGAAAGCTTGAGGTTTGTGCTGGAAATCCCAGTAGCAGTGGCTGCATCCCCATGCTTACGGAAGGCAATTATAGGGAATGAAGGTGTGTAACACGAGGCTTGTTGTGGCTGGTGGATCTTAGGTAACCGGGCAGAGATCTGTGGGTGGATCTGTGTGATAGAGGGGCTGCTGCCCTCTGTGGAGCTTGGCTTAAGTCTTTGGTCCTGGAATCTGTGTAAGTTGGAGATACTGCTGCTGACCAAAGACCTGAGATCACGGGTCAGTTTCCAGAACCTAAAAGGGCAGACAGTGGAAGATCTGCCTGTAATCAGCTGACTGGTGAGGCTCCGAGGTATATTCAGACTTGCCCAGTCCAGTTGAAGTCGACTTTATGGGAGACACGAAGAGAAGCTGGCCGAAAACTTGGCTGCACGGATTGAGGAGAGATGCGAACACATTGATGAGAGATGTTCTGCTACAATGGAGAATACTGGCATGGAGACAGCTGTAGAGGATACAAGGTTTGAAAGACATTCATGAGAATTTTTGAACCTCGCTGATACTGGCAGAAACATACGGTGTGCCAATGTGGACTTGAGGATGTTCCTCAATTCTCTGCTCCAAGAACGGATCCAAGATTCATGACGTCTAAAAGAGAAGAGATGGCTGAGATGATCAAAACACTCATGTTCTTGGAAGAGGTCGTGAGAATCCACACGTCCCAAGGGGCATTTACAAGCTATTAAGACCAAAATGCACCATGACCTGGTAAGCCTTTCCCCAGGTTTCGGCCTAGCTAGCAAGCATATGCTCTTCCCTCCCCTGCACTCAGGCATCCATTTGGAAGGATCACAACCTGAGTTGCAAAGAAGCCAGTACTAGAAGAGCAAGCCCCTCCTAGAATCAGAGTTCCCCCAGAATCACACTCTGTGAACAACAGTGAACTCCTTAAAGGTCAAATAGTCTCGACTGAAACAGATAGGAATTGAATACTTAGCTCCCACAAAGAAACGATGGCCTTCCATTAGATTCAGCAAATGCTGGGTTTATGCCTACTCTGGGGTAAAGTGAGTGTGGTAAGTGAGTGGAATCATTGACTGAACCGTAATATGTATTAGACCTCAGTTTTTCAAGACAGTGTAGGTAAATATTATAAGTCAGATAGTGAAATGAACTGTAAAAGTAGCCAATGACATTAAAGACACTGCTTACGTGGACAGTCTTTCACTTGAGTCAAGCCCCTGGGGCACTATATCATGGGGGTGCAGACTTGGTTGCGTTAAATTGCTTTACACAACATGATCGAATGATTAAGTGTTCTCATCACTGATAGAAGTACACCTGGTTCTCAATAGACTAGCATAGCTACAGCAGGGTTCTCACAGCTATAACGGCTCTAGGTGCTTTTGGATTCAAACCTAAATGTATATATTTGGTTTGTTTTCTCTTGTATGTTAAAAGAGAGGATGTAACCCCTTGAAATGTTAACATTGTCCAGTAGGTGTCATTGGGAGTAAAGGGCACCAAATGAACAACTGAATCCTAAATTGGGGGTTATTTCATGTTTCCAATATGTATTTCATGGTTCCTGTTGGTTTCGGAGGCTTCAACAGTAAACAGCTGACATGACCCCTTTAACAGTTTGGACTGCTAGTTTGCATTCTATCTGTCTAGGTTTTCCTTAGAGATGACAAATTGTTACCAAAATTGACAAGTCTGGTTTCTAGGTCGATTTAGTGTGTTTCAAAAACTAACTTCATTTTCGTATAACACCCAAAACATGTAAATCAATTCTATTAAACTTTTTAAAGACTGCAAATGAGATATCAACACAATGTCAAAACTGGAGTCTTCGGAAAATCCCTCCCACCACGGCTGTATGGAAACAAAGAGCTAAACAAAAACCACATTTCTGTGAAATGTATCTGGAAAGTATTGATTCATCGATACCCAGTTGGCAGAGAAGCTGTGCAACCTGCACTCACTCGCTCCCATGTACACAGCAATGGAAATATCCACTCACTCAGCCCTTGGCACAGGACACAAGCCGAAGAGAGGTCTGTTACTTCCAAACACAGGATGAGGCCTCAGAACACCACGAAGCAGGAGAAGGCAAAGCAGGGATTGGAAACCAGTGTGGGTATGACACCAGGTGATGGAGCAGCAAAGGTGAAACTCTCTTTATCTTGGACGCACACTCTCAAGCGGACAGTAGACATGAGATTGAAGGTGATGCACTGAGTGTTAGAAGAGTGCACAGCAGATGCTTGGCTGACACAACTCAAAGAAACCAGTGCAAAATATCCCCACAGTTGATTCTGAGACCAAGATCCGAGCTGCCAAATTTGAGGTAGCAGAGGCAGCGGTCAGGTAGGGAATGGGCTACCAATGATGGTACACGCTGAGTCTCAGGGATCTGGAGTGCGTTGTGGGATGTGGTGGGTCCTATCAAGAGAGCAAACCGACCTGTGACTCCAATGAGAAAGCAGCCAAACTGGCGTGCGCCGTTGAGATTATCGATATGTCCCATGGCCACACCCAGTGCATCTGCAGGACCAGTGATCAGGTTGGCATTTTGCCAATACAGCACTTGTGGGGCTGAATCAGTGATATACTGTATCTGGTGTGAAGGATTCAGGGAGCCTAGGGTTTGAAATCAGAACGAAAAGCCTTAGGATCTGCTACATGCAAAACCTGGGCAGGGATTATGGTTTGGTTTGAGGCACAGGATGCACAACAGCTCTGTGGATGCTTTCGTGCACATGTGACTCAAGGATGAGAGGACAAGGAAGAGTGGCCGAAGTCCACAGAATGAGAAGAGGAAGCATATCCTTCAGTATTGTCTCCCAAAAGCCGATGCTATATTTTGGATGGCACCGGCACGGTACGGCATCGAGGACACCAAGGTAGGTCTGTGGGATCATTCCAGCAGGCCCTGATGTGTGACATCCATGGATGTGCTTCCACTGGTGTTTCAGTAGACAGAGAAGCTCTGGGAAGAACTGGTTTCACTGGGACATTCCCGTGGCACTACATAGCACAAGCTCAGTCCCAGTTTGCTGTTTTGGAAACACTCCAAAATGACACAGAGCAGAATGCAGAGTTGAGAACCTTTAGAAGCTTCATTTCAACAAGAGGAAGTGTCCTCTCTACTTTCAGAACTTTGAGATAAGCGTAATCAAATTGAGGATATGCTAATCGAAATAGTATGGGATGTTCATCACAACAAAGTTAACACCAGCAATTGGAGATTTACCAGTCAACACACACAGGAACAGGACATGGCATCAATGTCTAGGAAAAATTGTCCTCACAGAAATCCCATGGAATTACGTAGACACAAGGGTCTAAAATATTTACTAAACAAAGCTCTAAAAGTCTACATTAGATACCTGATATTACCTGACCAGAAGAGACGTAGAAGAACAGTAAAAGAAAAAGGAATTACCATTTTCAGTTCCTAAGATATTGAAGGCCCAAAAGATAAGCTTTCAATGATCTAGACTGCAAAACGCTATCCAGACCAAGTATTGAAAACGGAGGTGAGGGAAACACTGAAGAACAAAAGTGTCTCAGAATCACAAAAGGCAGAATACCAGAAAAGGGCAAGAGAAAGTCTAAAAACGAGCCAAAAAATATCAGGAAACTCAATGGATCTGATAGTATCAGGGCTAAAATTCAGTCCTAAGCAGACTAGGTAATGCAGAGGGACGCATGAATGACTGTGAAGACAGGGTAATAGAAATCCCTCGGGCAGAAGCAGACATAGGAAAGCAAGTGCAAACCGATGAAAACATTGCTGTTGAATCCTGGTGTAAGGAAAGGCATGAAAGACTAGGATTAATAAGATTCCCAGATTGAAAAGAAAGAGATAAAGAAACAAAAAATGTATGAGAAGTTGTCTGTAGAAAAATCAGACTGAAAATTGCTGAAAGTCAACAAAGAATCATCTATGCGAATTCAGGAAGTACACAGCATCCAAAGGAGTTGGAATCCCAATAGACTTACCAGCAGCTGTATGATTCAAATCAACAAAGTTCATGAGCATCCCAGTGATTTAAATTGCGCCTCGAGGATAGCAACATAGTCACAAGAGAACATCCAGAGGGATTTCAGCTGATATCTGGGCAGCAATATTGCAGGACAGGGAGGAGTGCCAGGACATAGACCATAGCCTGAATGGCAAAATACTGACATCTATGGAAAACTATGCCACATGTCCACAATTTCTAATAACGTCAGAGCTAGAGAATGCCACAGACCAACAAATCTTAAAAGAATTCAGCAGTTCGAAACATATCCTAAAAGATAGGTTGAGAATACTCCCCTGAATTAAAAAGTAGCAAGATGAAATGGAAAGAAGAAAACCATTATTGGAAATGCAAGAAGAGCATGAGTGGCAAAGAAGAAACAAGGAGAAGGAAAGGAGGACATCAAAATCCTACATATGGAGAGGGAAGCAGGAAATAGTATGTGATTGGAAGCACTATCTTAAGTGAATCAGCTTATATGACTCTCTGTTTGAAGTAAATGGAGAGATGCATGTCCTGACGTGTTTGGAAAATAAACGAGAAGCAGACCAACAAAGAATCACACAATTAAGGAAGCATCAAAGGGTACGGTTGGCTGACATTTCCCAAGGGATACATGATTATTGAAAATAAAATACTCAAAGTGATGTCAAGGATCATTCAGCACGCATCGACCCAGTATCGCGGCTTGCTTGTACTCAGCACACTTGTAATCGGAAATCAGAGGCATGCATTTCTATTCTTCATTATTGATTCATAAGAGCATATCGTGACCTAAACTAAATGCCAACTTGGAATCAAATGGTTTCCTAGTCGGTGATATAGTCTTGCAAGTCTTCCAACAGGATGAATGAATGACATACACTACCCTACGTAGAGAGGAAATGGCATAAGCCTATAACAAAAAAAGTAGCTCTGCAAAAGTGTACTAAGAGCAAAAGAGACAGAAAATAAAGTCCACATTGGGGTTGGATTCATTTCAAGGAATCCAGACCCCATGGAAAAAATGGATCCATGTCCAGGGAGTGCGGGTGTTTCAGCAGAAATCAAACGACGTATATGTATTCCGGGTGTACAGATGTTACAGGAACATAAGTTTCCTTTAATGGGTCTCTGTGTACTGTGCAGTGTTAGAAAGTTTAAAGAAGCGTGAAACCATCAACTGAAAATGGACACACTTCCCTCCTTTAGTACTGTGCATACAGAACTGAACAAAAGGAAAGAGGGAAGAACAAAGGCACATGGGACTTTAGTGGGTCGAATCACATTTAACTTAGGAACTTCTCGTCAGATGCAGCCCATCCCCCAAACACTGAAAAGATGCAGCAGCCATTGTGGATGGCAGATATCAGTTGGATTCCAGGTGGAATATTGGTGTGTACCACGAGGCGTGTGGTGGCTGGTGGATCCTAGGAAACCGGCCAGAGTTCTGTGGGTGGATCAGTTTGAAGTTTGCGCTGTCGCCCTCTGTGAAGCTTTGTTTAGGTCTTTGTTCCGGGAAGCTGTGTCAGTTCGAGATACTGCTGCTGCCCGAAGACCTGAGTTCATGGGTCAGTTTCAAGAACCTGAAAGGGCAGACAGTGGAAGATCTGCCTGTCACCAGCTTACTGGTGAGGCAACGAGGTGATTTCAGACTTGCCCAGTCATGTTGAAGTCAACTTTAAGGGACACACGAAGAGAAGATGGCCGAAAAGCTGGCTGAACAGATTGAGGGGAGATGCGAACATATTGAATAGAGATGTTCTGATACAATGAAGAATACTGGCCTGGAGACAGCTGTAGAGGATACCAGGCTCGAAAGACATTCATGAGACTTATAGAACCTCACTGATACTGGCAGAAACATACGGAGTGCCAACGTGGGCTTGAGGATATTCCTCAATTCCGTGCTCCAAGAACGTGTCCAAGATCCCTGACATCTAAAAGAGAAGAGATGGCAGAAGTGATCCAAACGCTCCTGTTCTTGGAAAAGGTCGTGAGACTCCACGCGTCCCATGGGGCCTTCCCAAGCCATTCAGACCAAAATTCACCAAGCCCAGGTAAGCCTTTTCCCAGGTTTGGGCCTAGCTAGCAAGCACTTGCCCTTCCCTCCCTTCCACTCAGGCATCCATTTGGAAAGATCAGTACCTGAGCTGCAATGAAGACAGTAAAAGAAGAGCAAGCCCCTCCTAGAATCAGAGTTCCTCCAGCTTCACACTCTGTGAACAACAGTGAACTCCTTAAAGGTCAAATAGTCTCGGCTGAAATAGATAGGAATTGAATACTTAGCTCACACCTAGAAACGATGGCCTTCCGCTAGATTCAGCAAATGTGGTGTTTATGTCTTCCCTGGGGTGAAGGGAGTGTGGTAAGTGAGGGGAATCTTTGACTGAACTTGAATCTGTATTAGGCCTCAGTTTTTCAAGACAGTATAGGTTAATAGTACATGCCAGAAAGTGAACTGTACTGTAAATGTCGCCAATGACATTAAAGACACAGCTTCTGTGGATCGTCTTTCACTTGAGTCAAGCCCCCGGGGGCACTATATCATGGGGGTGCAGACTTGGTTGCGTTAAATGGCTTTACCCAACATGATCGGATGATTAAGCGTTCTCATCACTGATAGAAGAACACCTGGTTCTCAATAGACTAGCATAACTGCAGCAGGGTTCACCTAGATATAATGCCTCTAGGTGCTTTTGGATTCAAACCTAAATGTATATATTTGGTTTGTTTCCTCTTGTATTTTCCTAGAGAGGGATGTTACCCCTTGAAATGCCAACATTGGCCAGTAGGTGTCATTGGGAGTAAAGGGCACCACATGCACAAGTGTATCCAAGGTTGGGGGTTATTTCATGTTTCCAATATTTATTTCATGGTTCCTGTTGGTTTCGGAGGCTTTATCCGTAAAGTGATGACATGACCCGTTTAACAGTTTGGACTACTAGTTTGCATTATATCTGTCTAGGTTTTCCGTAGAGCTGACAAAATGTTACCAAAATTGACAAGTCTGGCTACTAGGTCGATACAGTGTGTTTCAAAAAATAACTTCATTTTCGTATACTCCCAAAACATGTAAATGAATTCTGTTAAACTTCTTAAAGACTGCAAATGAGATATCAACACACTGTCAAAACAGGTGTCTTCGGACAATCCCTCCCACCACGGCTGTATAGAAACAAAGAGCTAAGCAAATATCACATTTCTGTGAAATGTATCTGGATAGTGTTGATTCATCGATGCCCAGTTGACAGAGAACAAGTGCAACCTGCACTCACTCGCTCCCATATACAGAGAAATGGAAACATCCACTCACACAGCCCTTGGCACAGGACAGTTGCCGAAGAGAGGTCTGTTACTTCCAAAGACAGGATGAGGCCTCAGGACACCTGAAAGCAGGAGAAGGCAAAGCAGGGAATGGAAACCAGTGCAGGGTCTGACCCCAGGTGATGCAGCAACAAGGGTGAAACTCTGTTTACCTTGGACGCACACTCTCAAGCGGACAGGAGACATGGGATTGAAGGTGATGTGCTGAGATTTACAAGAGTGCACAGAAGATGCTTGGCTGACAGAACTCAAAGAAACCAGAGCAAAATATCCCCACAGTTGATTCTGAGACCAAGATCCGAGCTGCCAAATTTGAGGTAGCAGAGGCAACGGACAGTGAGGGATAGGGCTACGGATGATGGCACACGCTGAGTCTCAGGGATCTGGAGTGCGTTGTGGGATGTGGTGGGACGAATCAATAGAGCAAATCGAACTGTGTACCAATGATAAAGCAACCACACTGGCCGCGCGTTTGAGATTACCGATATGTCCCATGGCCACACACAGTGCATCTGCAGGACCAGGGACCAATTGGGCATTTTGCCAATAGAGCACGTGTGGGGTGAATCAGAGCTATTGGGCATCTGGTCTGAGGGATCCAGGGGGCCTTGGGTTTGAAATCAGAATGAAAAGCCTTAGGATCTGCTACATTCATAACCTGGGCTGGGATTATGGTTTGGTTTGAGGCACAGGATGCACAACAGCTCTGTTGTTACCTTCGTGCACCCGTGCCACAAGGATGAGAGGACAAGGCAGTGTGGTCCAAGTCCACAGGGTGAGAAGAGGAAGCGTTTCCTTCAGCACTATCTCCCAAAAGCGGATGCTACATTTTGGATGGCACCGGCACGGTACGGCACCGAGGACACCAAGGTAGGTCTGCGGGATCATTCCAGCAGGCCCTGATGTGTGACATTCATGGATGTGCTTCCACTGGTGTTTCAGTAGACAGAGAAGCTCTGGGAAGAACTGCTTTCATTGGGACATTCCCGTGGCACTACAAAGCACAAGCGCACTCTCAGTTTGCTTTTTTTTAAACACTCCAAAATGACATAGAGCAGAATGCAGAGCTGAGAACTTTTAGAAGCCTCATTTCCACAAGAGGAAGTGTCCTGCGCACTTTCAGAACTGTGAGATAAGCGTAATCAAAATGAAGTTATGCTAATCGAAATAGTATGGGTTGTTCATCACAACAAATGCAACACCAGCAATTGGAGATATACCAGACAACACACACAGGAACAGAATATGGCATCAATGTCTAGGAGAAATTGTCCTCACAGAAATCCCATGGAATTGCATAGAGCTAAGGGTCTAAAATTTTCACTTAACAAAGCCCTAGAAGTCTACACTAGATACATGATATTACCTGACGAGTAGAGTTGAAGAAGTAAAGTAGAAGAAACAGGAAGTACCATTTTCAGTTCCAAAGGTATTGAAGGCCCAAAGATATGCTTTCAAACAACTAGACTGCAAAACGCTCTCCAGACCAAGTGTTGAAAATGGAGGTCAGGAAAACACTGAAAACAACAGTGTATCAGAATCACACAAGGCAGAACACCAGAAAAGGGTAAGAGAAAGTCTAAAGACGAGCCATAAAATATCAGAAAACTCAATGGATGTGATAATATCAGGGCTAAAATTCAGTCCTTAGCAGACTAGATAATGCAGAGGGACGCGTGAATGACTGTGAAGACAGGGGAACAGAAATCCCTCGGTCAGAATCGGACGTAGGAAAGCAAGTGCAAACCAATGAAAACATTGCTGTTGAATCCTGGGTTAAGACAGGGCATGAAAGACTAGAATTCATAAGAGTCCCAGATGGAAAAGCAAGAGATAAAGGAACAAAAAATGTCTGAATATTTATCTGTAGAAAAATCAGACTGAAACATGCTGAAAGCCAAGAAAGAATCATGTATGCGAATTCAGGAATTTCACAGCATCCAAAGGAGTTGAAACCCAAATAGACCTACCAGCAGCTGTATGATTCAAATCAACAAAGTTCACGAATATCCCAGTGATTTAAAATGCACCTGGAGGAAACAACATAGTCACAAGGGAACCTCCAGAGGGGTTTCAGCTGATATCTCGGCAGCAATATTGCAGGACAGGGAGGAGTGCCAGGACACAGACCATACCCTGAATGGCCAAATGCTGCCACCTAGGGTAGCCTATGCCCCATGACCACCATTTCTAATAACGGCAGAGCTAGGGAATTCCACAGACCGGCAAATCTTACAAGAATTCAGCAGTACAAAAGTTATCCTACAAGAATGGTTGAGAAATCTAACCTGAAAAGAAAAGCAGCAAGATGAAATGGAAAGAAGGAAGCATTATTGGAAATGCAAGAAGAGCATGAGTGGCAAAGTAGAAACAAGAAGAAGGCAAGGTGGTCATCAAAACCCTAAAAATGGGAGAGGGAGGCAGGAAATCATAGGTGATTGGAAGCACTCTCTTAAGTGAATCAGCTTATTGGACTCTCTGTTTGAAGCGAAAGGAGAGATGCATGGCCTGACGTGTTTGCAAAACAAGCAAGAAGCAGACCAACAAAGAATCAAACCAACAAACAAGCACCAAAAGGGTACGGTTGGCTGACATATACCAAGGGAATCATGATTATTCAAAAGAAAATACTCAAGGTGATGTCAAGGATCATTCAGCACGCATCGACCCAGTATCGCGGCTTGCATGTACTCAGCACACTTGTCTTCGGAAATCAGAGGCGTGCATTCATATTCGTAAATATTGATTCATAAGAGCATACCGTGACCTAACCCAAATGCCGATTTGGAATCAAATGGATTCCTAGTCCGTGATGTAGACTTGTATGTCTTCCAACAGGATGAAGGAATGCCATATTCTACGCTACGTAGAGAAGAAATGTAAGAAGCCTATAACAAAGGCACGTAGATCTGCCAAAGTGTACTAAGAGCAAAAGAGACAGACAGTAAAGTGCACATTGGGGTTGGTTTCATTTCTTGGAACTTCAGCCCCCATGAAACAAATGGATCCATGTCCTGAGAGTGCGGGTGTTTCAGCAGAAATCAGGCGACGCATATGTATTCCGGGTGTACGGATATTATAGGAACATAAGTCTCCTTTAGAGGGTCTCTGTGTACTGTGAACTGTTAGAAAGTTTAAAGACGTGTGAAACCATCAACTAAAAAGGGACCCACTTCCCTCCATTGGTTCTGTGCATACAGATCTGAACAAAAGGAAAGAGGGAAGAAGAAAGGCCCATGGGACGCTAGTGGGTAGAATCACATTTACCTTAGGAACCTCTGGTCGGATGCAGCCCCTCCCCCAACACTGACAAGATGCAGCAGCCATTGGGGATGGCAGTTACCGGTTGGATTCCAGGTGGAATGTTGGTGTGTACCGCGAGGCTTGTTGTGGCTGTTGGATCCTAGGTAACCGGGCAGAGTTCTGTGGGTGGATCAGTGTGATGGAGGGGCTGCCGCCCTCTGTGGAGCTTGGCTTAGGTGTTTGGTCCGGGAAGCTGTGTAAGTTCGAGATACTGCTGCTGCCCAAAGACCTGAGTTCACAGGTCAGTTTCCAGAACCTTTAAGAGCAGACAGTGGAAGATCTGCCTGTCATCAGCTTACTGGTGAGGCTCCGAGGTACTTTCAGACTTGCCCAGTCCTGGTGAAGTCGACTTTAGGGGAGACACGAAGAGAAGCTGGGCGAAAAGCTGGCTGCACGGATTGAGGAGAGATGCGAACACATGGATGAGAGATGTTCTGCTACAATGGAGAATACTGGCGTGGAGACAGCTGTAGAGGATACCAGGCTCAAAAGACATTCATGAGACATATTGATCCTCGCTGATACTGGCAGAAACATACGGAGTGCCAACGTGGACTTGAGGAAGTTCCTCAATTCTCTTCTCCAAGAACGGGTCCAAGGTCTCTGACATCTGCAAGAGAAGAGATGGCAGAGATGATCAAAACGCTCCTGTTCTTGGAAGAGGTCGTGAGAATCCACACGTCCCAAGGGGCATTCCCTAGCCATTCAGACCAGAATTCATCAAGCCCAGGTAAGCCTTTTCCCAGGTTTGGGCCTAGCTAGCAAGCACTTGCCCTTCCCTCCCCTCCACTCAGGCATCCATTTGGAAGGATCAGTACCTGAGCTGCAATGAAGCCATTACGAGAAGAGCAAGCCCCTCCTAGAATCAGAGTTCCTCCAGCTTCACACTCTGTGAACAACAGTGAACTCCTTAAAGGTCAAATAGTCTCGGCTGAAATCGATAGGAATTGAATACTTAGCTCACACCTAGAAACGATGGCCTTCCGCTAGATTCAGCAAATGTGGTGTTTATGTCTTCCCTGGGGTGAAGGGAGTGTGGTAAGTGAGGGGAATCTTTGACTGAACTTGAATCTGTATTAGGCCTCAGTTTTTCAAGACAGTATAGGTAAATAGTACATGTCAGAAAGTGAACTGTACTGTAAAAGTCGCCAATGACATTAAAGACACAGCTTCTGTGGATCGTCTTTCAATGGAGTCAAGCCCCCGGGGGCACTATATCATGGGGGTGCAGACTTGGTTGCGTTAAATGGCTTTACCCAACATGATCGGATGATTAAGCGTTCTCATCACTGATAGAAGAACACCTGGTTCTCAATAGACTAGCATAACTGCAGCAGGGTTCACCTAGCTATAATGCCTCTAGGTGCTTTTGGATTCAAACCTAAATGTATATATTTGGTTTGTTTCCTCTTGTATTTTCCTAGAGAGGGATGTTACCCCTTGAAATGCCAACATTGGCCAGTAGGTGTCATTGGGAGTAAAGGGCACCACATGCACAAGTGTATCCAAGGTTGGGGGTTATTTCATCTTTCCAATAGTTATTTCATGGTTCCTGTTGGATTCGGAGGCTTCAAAAGGAAAGAGTTGACATGACCCCTTTAGCAGTTTGGACTAGAAATTTGCATTCTTTCTGTCTAGGTTTTCCGTAGAGCTGACAAAATGTTACCAAAATTGACAAGTCTGGCTTCTAGGTCGATACAGTGTGTTTCAAAAAATAACTTCATTTTCGTATAACTCCCAAAACATGTAAATGAATTCTGTTAAACTTCTTAAAGACTGCAAATGAGATATCAACACACTGTCAAAACAGGTGTCTTTGGACAATCCCTCCCACCACGGCTGTATAGGAACAAAGAGCTAAGCAAATATCACATTTCTGTGAAATGTATCTGGATAGTGTTGATTCATCGATGCCCAGTTGGCAGAGAAGAAGTGCAACCTGCACTCACTCGCTCCCATGTACAGAGCAATGGAAACATCCACTCACCCAGCCCTTGGCACAGGACACTTGCCGAAGAGAGGTCTGTTACTTCCAAAGACAGGATGAGGCCTCAGGACACCTGGAAGCAGGAGAAGGCAAAGCAGGGAATGGAAACCAGTGCAGGGTCTGACCCCTGGTGATGGAGCAACAAGGGTGAAACTCTGTTTGCCTTGGACGCACACTCTCAAGCGGACAGGAGACATGGGATTGAAGGTGATGAGCTGAGATTTACAAGAGTGCACAGCAGATGCTTGGCTGACAGAACTCAAAGAAACCAGCGCAAAATATCCCCACAGTTGATTCTGAGACCAAGATCCGAGCTGCCAAATTTGAGGTAGCAGAGGCAACGGTCAGTGAGGGATAGGGCTTTGGATGATGGCACACGCTGAGTCTCAGGGATCTGGAGTGCATTGTGGGATGTGGTGGGTCGAATCAAGAGAGCAAACCGAACTGTGTACCAATGATAAAGCAACCACACTGGTCGCGCGGTTGAGATTACCGATATGTCCCATGGCCACACCCAGTGCATCTGCAGGACCAGGGACCAATTGGGCATTTTGCCAATAGAGCACGTGTGGGGCTGAATCAGAGCTATCGTGCATCTGGTCTGAGGGATCCAGGGGGCCTTGGGTTTGAAATCAGAATTGAAAGCCTTAGGATCTGCTACATTCATAACCTGGGCTGGGATTATGGTTTGGTTTGAGGCACAGGATGCGCAACAGCTCTGTGGTTGCCTTCGTGCACCCGTGCCACAAGGATGAGAGGACAAGGAAGAGTGGTCCAAGTCCACAGCGTGAGAAGAGGAAGCATTTCCTTCAGCACTATCTCCCAAAAGCGGATGCTACATTTTGGATGGCACCGGCACGGGACGGCACCGAGGACACCAAGGTAGGTCTGCGGGATCATTCCAGCAGGCCCTGATGTGTGACATCCATGGATGAGCTTCCACTGGTGTTTCAGTAGACAGAGAAGCTCTGGGAAGAACTGCTTTCATTGGGACATTCCCGTGGCACTTCAAAGCACAAGCGCACTCTCAGTTTGCTTTTTTTTAAACACTCCAAAATGACATAGAGCAGAATGCAGAGCTGAGAACCTTTAGAAGCCTCATTTCCACAAGAGGAAGTGTCCTGCGCACTTTCAGAATTGTGAGATATGCGTAATCAAAATGAGGTTTTGCTAATCGAAATAGTATGGGATGTTCATCACAACAAATGCAACACCAGCAATTGGAGATATACCAGACAACACACACAGGAACAGGATATGGCATCAATGTCTAGGAGAAGTTGTCCTCACAGAAATCCCATGGAATTGCGTAGAGACAAGAGTCTAAAATTTTCACTTAACAAAGCCCTAGAAGTCTACATTAGATACCTGATATTACCTGACCAGTAGAGATGAAGAAGTACAGTAAAAGAAACAGGAAGTACCATTTTCAGTTCCAAAGATATTGAAGGCCCAGAAGATAAGCTTTCTAACAACTAGACTGCAAAACGCTCTCCAGACCAAGTGTTGAAAATGGAGGTCTGGAAAACCCTGAAGAACAACATTGTCTCAGAATCACAAAAGGCAGAATATCAGAAAAGGGGAAGAGAAAGTCTAAAGACGAGCCAAAAAATATCAGAAAACTCAATGGATGTGATAATATCAGGGCTAAAATTCAGTCCTTAGCAGACTAGATAATGCAGAGAGACGCGTGAATGACTGTGAAGACAGGGGAACAGAAATCCCTCGGTCAGAAGCAGACATAGGAAAGCAAGTGCAAACCAATGAAACATTGCTGTTGATTCCTGGGTTAAGACAGGGCATGAAAGACTAGAGTTCATAAGAGTCCCAGATGGAAAAGCAAGAGATAAAGAAACAAAAAATGTCTGAAAATGTATCTGTAGAAAAATCAGACTGAAACTTGCTGAAAGCCAAGAAAGAATCATCTATGCGAATTCAGGAATTACACAGCATCCAAAGGAGGTGGAACCCCAATAGACCTACCAGCAGCTGTATGATTCAAATCAACAAAGTTCACGAATATCCCAGTGATTTAAAATGCACCTGGAGGAAACAACATAGTCACAAGGGAACCTCCAGAGGGGTTTCAGCTGATATCTCGGCAGCAATATTGCAGGACAGGGAGGAGTGCCAGGACACAGACCATATCCTGAATGGCCAAATGCTGCCACCTAGGGTAGCCTATGCCCCATGACCACCATTTCTAATAACGGCAGAGCTAGGGAATTCCACAGACCGGCAAATCTTAAAAGAATTCAGCAGTTCAAAACTTCTTCTAAAAGGAAGGTTGAGAATACTCCCCTGAATAGAAAAGCAGCAAGATGAAATGGAAAGAAGAAAACCATTATTGGAAATGCAAGAAGAGCATGAGTGGCAAAGAAGAAACAAGAAGAAGGCAAGGAGGACATCAAAACGCTAAAGATGGGAGAGGGAAGCAGGAAATCATAGGTGATTGGAAGCACTCTCTTAAGTGAATCAGCTTATTGGACTCTCTGTTTGAAGCGAAAGGAGAGATGCATGGCCTGACGTGTTTGCAAAACAAGCAAGAAGCAGACCAACAAAGAATCAAACCAACAAACAAGCACCAAAAGGGTACGGTTGGCTGACATATACCAAGGGAATCATGATTATTCAAAAGAAAATACTCAAGGTGATGTCAAGGATCATTCAGCACGCATCGACCCAGTATCGCGGCTTGCATGTACTCAGCACACTTGTCTTCGGAAATCAGAGGCGTGCATTCATATTCGTAAATATTGATTCATAAGAGCATACCGTGACCTAACCCAAATGCCGATTTGGAATCAAATGGATTCCTAGTCCGTGATGTAGACTTGTATGTCTTCCAACAGGATGAAGGAATGCCATATTCTACGCTACGTAGAGAAGAAATGTAAGAAGCCTATAACAAAGGCACGTAGATCTGCCAAAGTGTACTAAGAGCAAAAGAGACAGACAGTAAAGTGCACATTGGGGTTGGTTTCATTTCTTGGAACTTCAGCCCCCATGAAACAAATGGATCCATGTCCTGAGAGTGCGGGTGTTTCAGCAGAAATCAGGCGACGCATATGTATTCCGGGTGTACGGCTATTATAGGAACATAAGTCTCCTTTAGAGGGTCTCTGTGTACTGTGAACTGTTAGAAAGTTTAAAGACGTGTGAAACCATCAACTAAAAAGGGACCCACTTCCCTCCATTGGTTCTGTGCATACAGATCTGAACAAAAGGAAAGAGGGAAGAAGAAAGGCCCATGGGACGCTAGTGGGTAGAATCACATTTACCTTAGGAACCTCTGGTCGGATGCAGCCCCTCCCCCAACACTGACAAGATGCAGCAGCCATTGGGGATGGCAGTTACCGGTTGGATTCCAGGTGGAATGTTGGTGTGTACCGCGAGGCTTGTTGTGGCTGTTGGATCCTAGGTAACCGGGCAGAGTTCTGTGGGTGGATCAGTGTGATGGAGGGGCTGCCGCCCTCTGTGGAGCTTGGCTTAGGTGTTTGGTCCGGGAAGCTGTGTAAGTTCGAGATACTGCTGCTGCCCAAAGACCTGAGTTCACAGGTCAGTTTCCAGAACCTTTAAGAGCAGACAGTGGAAGATCTGCCTGTCATCAGCTTACTGGTGAGGCTCCGAGGTACTTTCAGACTTGCCCAGTCCTGGTGAAGTCGACTTTAGGGGAGACACGAAGAGAAGCTGGGCGAAAAGCTGGCTGCACGGATTGAGGAGAGATGCGAACACATGGATGAGAGATGTTCTGCTACAATGGAGAATACTGGCGTGGAGACAGCTGTAGAGGATACCAGGCTCAAAAGACATTCATGAGACATATTGATCCTCGCTGATACTGGCAGAAACATACGGAGTGCCAACGTGGACTTGAGGAAGTTCCTCAATTCTCTTCTCCAAGAACGGGTCCAAGGTCTCTGACATCTGCAAGAGAAGAGATGGCAGAGATGATCAAAACGCTCCTGTTCTTGGAAGAGGTCGTGAGAATCCACACGTCCCAAGGGGCATTCCCTAGCCATTCAGACCAGAATTCACCAAGCCCAGGTAAGCCTTTTCCCAGGTTTGGGCCTAGCTAGCAAGCACTTGCCCTTCCCTCCCCTCCACTCAGGCATCCATTTGGAAGGATCAGTACCTGAGCTGCAATGAAGCCATTACGAGAAGAGCAAGCCCCTCCTAGAATCAGAGTTCCTCCAGCTTCACACTCTGTGAACAACAGTGAACTCCTTAAAGGTCAAATAGTCTCGGCTGAAATCGGTAGGAATTGAATACTTAGCTCACACCTAGAAACGATGGCCTTCCGCTAGATTCAGCAAATGTGGTGTTTATGTCTTCCCTGGGGTGAAGGGAGTGTGGTAAGTGAGGGGAATCTTTGACTGAACTTGAATCTGTATTAGGCCTCAGTTTTTCAAGACAGTATAGGTAAATAGTACATGTCAGAAAGTGAACTGTACTGTAAAAGTCGCCAATGACATTAAAGACACAGCTTCTGTGGATCGTCTTTCAATGGAGTCAAGCCCCCGGGGGCACTATATCATGGGGGTGCAGACTTGGTTGCGTTAAATGGCTTTACCCAACATGATCGGATGATTAAGCGTTCTCATCACTGATAGAAGAACACCTGGTTCTCAATAGACTAGCATAACTGCAGCAGGCTTGTCCTAGCTATAATGCCTCTAGGTGCTTTTGGATTCAAACCTAAATGTATATATTTGGTTTGTTTCCTCTTGTATTTTCCTAGAGAGGGATGTTACCCCTTGAAATGCCAACATTGGCCAGTAGGTGTCATTGGGAGTAAAGGGCACCACATGCACAAGTGTATCCAAGGTTGGGGGTTATTTCATCTTTCCAATAGTTATTTCATGGTTCCTGTTGGTTTCGGAGGCTTCAAAAGGAAAGAGTTGACATGACCCCTTTAGCAGTTTGGACTAGAAATTTGCATTCTTTCTGTCTAGGTTTTCCGTAGAGCTGACAAAATGTTACCAAAATTGACAAGTCTGGCTTCTAGGTCGATACAGTGTGTTTCAAAAAATAACTTCATTTTCGTATAACTCCCAAAACATGTAAATGAATTCTGTTAAACTTCTTAAAGACTGCAAATGAGATATCAACACACTGTCAAAACAGGTGTCTTCGGACAATCCCTCCCACCACGGCTGTATAGGAACAAAGAGCTAAGCAAATATCACATTTCTGTGAAATGTATCTGGATAGTGTTGATTCATCGATGCCCAGTTGGCAGAGAAGAAGTGCAACCTGCACTCACTCGCTCCCATGTACAGAGCAATGGAAACATCCACTCACCCAGCCCTTGGCACAGGACACTTGCCGAAGAGAGGTCTGTTACTTCCAAAGACAGGATGAGGCCTCAGGACACCTGGAAGCAGGAGAAGGCAAAGCAGGGAATGGAAACCAGTGCAGGGTCTGACCCCTGGTGGTGGAGCAACAAGGGTGAAACTCTGTTTGCCTTGGACGCACACTCTCAAGCGGACAGGAGACATGGGATTGAAGGTGATGTGCTGAGATTTACAAGAGTGCACAGCAGATGCTTGGCTGACAGAACTCAAAGAAACCAGCGCAAAATATCCCCACAGTTGATTCTGAGACCAAGATCCGAGCTGCCAAATTTGAGGTAGCAGAGGCAACGGTCAGTGAGGGATAGGGCTTCGGATGATGGCACACGCTGAGTCTCAGGGATCTGGAGTGCATTGTGGGATGTGGTGGGTCGAATCAAGAGAGCAAACCGAACTGTGTACCAATGATAAAGCAACCACACTGGTCGCGCGGTTGAGATTACCGATATGTCCCATGGCCACACCCAGTGCATCTGCAGGACCAGGGACCAATTGGGCATTTTGCCAATAGAGCACGTGTGGGGCTGAATCAGAGCTATCGTGCATCTGGTCTGAGGGATCCAGGGGGCCTTGGGTTTGAAATCAGAATGAAAAGCCTTAGGATCTGCTACATTCATAACCTGGGCTGGGATTATGGTTTGGTTTGAGGCACAGGATGCGCAACAGCTCTGTGGTTGCCTTCGTGCACCCGTGCCACAAGGATGAGAGGACAAGGAAGAGTGGTCCAAGTCCACAGCGTGAGAAGAGGAAGCATTTCCTTCAGCACTATCTCCCAAAAGCGGATGCTACATTTTGGATGGCACCGGCACGGGACGGCACCGAGGACACCAAGGTAGGTCTGCGGGATCATTCCAGCAGGCCCTGATGTGTGACATCCATGGATGAGCTTCCACTGGTGTTTCAGTAGACAGAGAAGCTCTGGGAAGAACTGCTTTCATTGGGACATTCCCGTGGCACTTCAAAGCACAAGCGCACTCTCAGTTTGCTTTTTTTTAAACACTCCAAAATGACATAGAGCAGAATGCAGAGCTGAGAACCTTTAGAAGCCTCATTTCCACAAGAGGAAGTGTCCTGCGCACTTTCAGAATTGTGAGATATGCGTAATCAAAATGAAGTTTTGCTAATCGAAATAGTATGGGATGTTCATCACAACAAATGCAACACCAGCAATTGGAGATATACCAGACAACACACACAGGAACAGGATATGGCATCAATGTCTAGGAGAAGTTGTCCTCACAGAAATCCCATGGAATTGCGTAGAGACAAGAGTCTAAAATTTTCACTTAACAAAGCCCTAGAAGTCTACATTAGATACCTGATATTACCTGACCAGTAGAGTTGAAGAAGTACAGTAAAAGAAACAGGAAGTACCATTTTCAGTTCCAAAGATATTGAAGGCCCAGAAGATAAGCTTTCTAACAACTAGACTGCAAAACGCTCTCCAGACCAAGTGTTGAAAATGGAGGTCTGGAAAACCCTGAAGAACAACATTGTCTCAGAATCACAAAAGGCAGAATATCAGAAAAGGGGAAGAGAAAGTCTAAAGACGAGCCAAAAAATATCAGAAAACTCAATGGATGTGATAATATCAGGGCTAAAATTCAGTCCTTAGCAGACTAGATAATGCAGAGAGACGCGTGAATGACTGTGAAGACAGGGGAACAGAAATCCCTCGGTCAGAAGCAGACATAGGAAAGCAAGTGCAAACCAATGAAACATTGCTGTTGATTCCTGGGTTAAGACAGGGCATGAAAGACTAGAGTTCATAAGAGTCCCAGATGGAAAAGCAAGAGATAAAGAAACAAAAAATGTCTGAAAATGTATCTGTAGAAAAATCAGACTGAAACTTGCTGAAAGCCAAGAAAGAATCATCTATGCGAATTCAGGAATTACACAGCATCCAAAGGAGGTGGAACCCCAATAGACCTACCAGCAGCTGTATGATTCAAATCAACAAAGTTCACGAATATCCCAGTGATTTAAAATGCACCTGGAGGAAACAACATAGTCACAAGGGAACCTCCAGAGGGGTTTCAGCTGATATCTCGGCAGCAATATTGCAGGACAGGGAGGAGTGCCAGGACACAGACCATATCCTGAATGGCCAAATGCTGCCACCTAGGGTAGCCTATGCCCCATGACCACCATTTCTAATAACGGCAGAGCTAGGGAATTCCACAGACCGGCAAATCTTAAAAGAATTCAGCAGTTCAAAACTTCTTCTAAAAGGAAGGTTGAGAATACTCCCCTGAATAGAAAAGCAGCAAGATGAAATGGAAAGAAGAAAACCATTATTGGAAATGCAAGAAGAGCATGAGTGGCAAAGAAGAAACAAGAAGAAGGCAAGGAGGACATCAAAACGCTAAAGATGGGAGAGGGAAGCAGGAAATCATAGGTGATTGGAAGCACTCTCTTAAGTGAATCAGCTTATTGGACTCTCTGTTTGAAGCGAAAGGAGAGATGCATGGCCTGACGTGTTTGCAAAACAAGCAAGAAGCAGACCAACAAAGAATCAAACCAACAAACAAGCACCAAAAGGGTACGGTTGGCTGACATATACCAAGGGAATCATGATTATTCAAAAGAAAATACTCAAGGTGATGTCAAGGATCATTCAGCACGCATCGACCCAGTATCGCGGCTTGCATGTACTCAGCACACTTGCCTTCGGAAATCAGAGGCGTGCATTCATATTCGTAAATATTGATTCATAAGAGCATATCGTGACCTAACCCAAATGCCGATTTGGAATCAAATGGATTCCTAGTCCGTGATGTAGACTTGTATGTCTTCCAACAGGATGAAGGAATGCCATATTCTACGCTACGTAGAGAAGAAATGTAAGAAGCCTATAACAAAGGCACGTAGATCTGCCAAAGTGTACTAAGAGCAAAAGAGACAGACAGTAAAGTGCACATTGGGGTTGGTTTCATTTCTTGGAACTTCAGCCCCCATGAAACAAATGGATCCATGTCCTGAGAGTGCGGGTGTTTCAGCAGAAATCAGGCGACGCATATGTATTCCGGGTGTACGGATATTATAGGAACATAAGTCTCCTTTAGAGGGTCTCTGTGTACTGTGAACTGTTAGAAAGTTTAAAGACGTGTGAAACCATCAACTAAAAAGGGACCCACTTCCCTCCATTGGTTCTGTGCATACAGATCTGAACAAAAGGAAAGAGGGAAGAAGAAAGGCCCATGGGACGCTAGTGGGTAGAATCACATTTACCTTAGGAACCTCTGGTCGGATGCAGCCCCTCCCCCAACACTGACAAGATGCAGCAGCCATTGGGGATGGCAGTTACCGGTTGGATTCCAGGTGGAATGTTGGTGTGTACCGCGAGGCTTGTTGTGGCTGTTGGATCCTAGGTAACCGGGCAGAGTTCTGTGGGTGGATCAGTGTGATGGAGGGGCTGCCGCCCTCTGTGGAGCTTGGCTTAGGTGTTTGGTCCGGGAAGCTGTGTAAGTTCGAGATACTGCTGCTGCCCAAAGACCTGAGTTCACAGGTCAGTTTCCAGAACCTTTAAGAGCAGACAGTGGAAGATCTGCCTGTCATCAGCTTACTGGTGAGGCTCCGAGGTACTTTCAGACTTGCCCAGTCCTGGTGAAGTCGACTTTAGGGGAGACACGAAGAGAAGCTGGGCGAAAAGCTGGCTGCACGGATTGAGGAGAGATGCGAACACATGGATGAGAGATGTTCTGCTACAATGGAGAATACTGGCGTGGAGACAGCTGTAGAGGATACCAGGCTCAAAAGACATCCATGAGACATATTGATCCTCGCTGATACTGGCAGAAACATACGGAGTGCCAACGTGGACTTGAGGAAGTTCCTCAATTCTCTTCTCCAAGAATGGGTCCAAGGTCTCTGACATCTGCAAGAGAAGAGATGGCAGAGATGATCAAAACGCTCCTGTTCTTGGAAGAGGTCGTGAGAATCCACACGTCCCAAGGGGCATTCCCTAGCCATTCAGACCAGAATTCACCAAGCCCAGGTAAGCCTTTTCCCAGGTTTGGGCCTAGCTAGCAAGCACTTGCCCTTCCCTCCCCTCCACTCAGGCATCCATTTGGAAGGATCAGTACCTGAGCTGCAATGAAGCCATTACGAGAAGAGCAAGCCCCTCCTAGAATCAGAGTTCCTCCAGCTTCACACTCTGTGAACAACAGTGAACTCCTTAAAGGTCAAATAGTCTCGGCTGAAATCGATAGGAATTGAATACTTAGCTCACACCTAGAAACGATGGCCTTCCGCTAGATTCAGCAAATGTGGTGTTTATGTCTTCCCTGGGGTGAAGGGAGTGTGGTAAGTGAGGGGAATCTTTGACTGAACTTGAATCTGTATTAGGCCTCAGTTTTTCAAGACAGTATAGGTAAATAGTACATGTCAGAAAGTGAACTGTACTGTAAAAGTCGCCAATGACATTAAAGACACAGCTTCTGTGGATCGTCTTTCAATGGAGTCAAGCCCCCGGGGGCACTATATCATGGGGGTGCAGACTTGGTTGCGTTAAATGGCTTTACCCAACATGATCGGATGATTAAGCGTTCTCATCACTGATAGAAGAACACCTGGTTCTCAATAGACTAGCATAACTGCAGCAGGCTTGTCCTAGCTATAATGCCTCTAGGTGCTTTTGGATTCAAACCTAAATGTATATATTTGGTTTGTTTCCTCTTGTATTTTCCTAGAGAGGGATGTTACCCCTTGAAATGCCAACATTGGCCAGTAGGTGTCATTGGGAGTAAAGGGCACCACATGCACAAGTGTATCCAAGGTTGGGGGTTATTTCATCTTTCCAATAGTTATTTCATGGTTCCTGTTGGATTCGGAGGCTTCAAAAGGAAAGAGTTGACATGACCCCTTTAGCAGTTTGGACTAGAAATTTGCATTCTTTCTGTCTAGGTTTTCCGTAGAGCTGACAAAATGTTACCAAAATTGACAAGTCTGGCTTCTAGGTCGATACAGTGTGTTTCAAAAAATAACTTCATTTTCGTATAACTCCCAAAACATGTAAATGAATTCTGTTAAACTTCTTAAAGACTGCAAATGAGATATCAACACACTGTCAAAACAGGTGTCTCCGGACAATCCCTCCCACCACGGCTGTATAGGAACAAAGAGCTAAGCAAATATCACATTTCTGTGAAATGTATCTGGATAGTGTTGATTCATCGATGCCCAGTTGGCAGAGAAGAAGTGCAACCTGCACTCACTCGCTCCCATGTACAGAGCAATGGAAACATCCACTCACCCAGCCCTTGGCACAGGACACTTGCCGAAGAGAGGTCTGTTACTTCCAAAGACAGGATGAGGCCTCAGGACACCTGGAAGCAGGAGAAGGCAAAGCAGGGAATGGAAACCAGTGCAGGGTCTGACCCCTGGTGGTGGAGCAACAAGGGTGAAACTCTGTTTGCCTTGGACGCACACTCTCAAGCGGACAGGAGACATGGGATTGAAGGTGATGTGCTGAGATTTACAAGAGTGCACAGCAGATGCTTGGCTGACAGAACTCAAAGAAACCAGCGCAAAATATCCCCACAGTTGATTCTGAGACCAAGATCCGAGCTGCCAAATTTGAGGTAGCAGAGGCAACGGTCAGTGAGGGATAGGGCTTCGGATGATGGCACACGCTGAGTCTCAGGGATCTGGAGTGCATTGTGGGATGTGGTGGGTCGAATCAAGAGAGCAAACCGAACTGTGTACCAATGATAAAGCAACCACACTGGTCGCGCGGTTGAGATTACCGATATGTCCCATGGCCAAGCCCAGTGCATCTGCAGGACCAGGGACCAATTGGGCATTTTGCCAATAGAGCACGTGTGGGGCTGAATCAGAGCTATCGTGCATCTGGTCTGAGGGATCCAGGGGGCCTTGGGTTTGAAATCAGAATGAAAAGCCTTAGGATCTGCTACATTCATAACCTGGGCTGGGATTATGGTTTGGTTTGAGGCACAGGATGCGCAACAGCTCTGTGGTTGCCTTCGTGCACCCGTGCCACAAGGATGAGAGGACAAGGAAGAGTGGTCCAAGTCCACAGCGTGAGAAGAGGAAGCATTACCTTCAGCAGTATCTCCCAAAAGCGGATGCTACATTTTGGATGGCACCGGCACGGGACGGCACCGAGGACACCAAGGTAGGTCTGCGGGATCATTCCAGCAGGCCCTGATGTGTGACATCCATGGATGAGCTTCCACTGGTGTTTCAGTAGACAGAGAAGCTCTGGGAAGAACTGCTTTCATTGGGACATTCCCGTGGCACTTCAAAGCACAAGCGCACTCTCAGTTTGCTTTTTTTTAAACACTCCAAAATGACATAGAGCAGAATGCAGAGCTGAGAACCTTTAGAAGCCTCATTTCCACAAGAGGAAGTGTCCTGCGCACTTTCAGAATTGTGAGATATGCGTAATCAAAATGAAGTTTTGCTAATCGAAATAGTATGGGATGTTCATCACAACAAATGCAACACCAGCAATTGGAGATATACCAGACAACACACACAGGAACAGGATATGGCATCAATGTCTAGGAGAAGTTGTCCTCACAGAAATCCCATGGAATTGCGTAGAGACAAGAGTCTAAAATTTTCACTTAACAAAGCCCTAGAAGTCTACATTAGATACCTGATATTACCTGACCAGTAGAGATGAAGAAGTACAGTAAAAGAAACAGGAAGTACCATTTTCAGTTCCAAAGATATTGAAGGCCCAGAAGATAAGCTTTCTAACAACTAGACTGCAAAACGCTCTCCAGACCAAGTGTTGAAAATGGAGGTCTGGAAAACCCTGAAGAACAACATTGTCTCAGAATCACAAAAGGCAGAATATCAGAAAAGGGGAAGAGAAAGTCTAAAGACGAGCCAAAAAATATCAGAAAACTCAATGGATGTGATAATATCAGGGCTAAAATTCAGTCCTTAGCAGACTAGATAATGCAGAGAGACGCGTGAATGACTGTGAAGACAGGGGAACAGAAATCCCTCGGTCAGAAGCAGACATAGGAAAGCAAGTGCAAACCAATGAAACATTGCTGTTGATTCCTGGGTTAAGACAGGGCATGAAAGACTAGAGTTCATAAGAGTCCCAGATGGAAAAGCAAGAGATAAAGAAACAAAAAATGTCTGAAAATGTATCTGTAGAAAAATCAGACTGAAACTTGCTGAAAGCCAAGAAAGAATCATCTATGCGAATTCAGGAATTACACAGCATCCAAAGGAGGTGGAACCCCAATAGACCTACCAGCAGCTGTATGATTCAAATCAACAAAGTTCACGAATATCCCAGTGATTTAAAATGCACCTGGAGGAAACAACATAGTCACAAGGGAACCTCCAGAGGGGTTTCAGCTGATATCTCGGCAGCAATATTGCAGGACAGGGAGGAGTGCCAGGACACAGACCATATCCTGAATGGCCAAATGCTGCCACCTAGGGTAGCCTATGCCCCATGACCACCATTTCTAATAACGGCAGAGCTAGGGAATTCCACAGACCGGCAAATCTTAAAAGAATTCAGCAGTTCAAAACTTCTTCTAAAAGGAAGGTTGAGAATACTCCCCTGAATAGAAAAGCAGCAAGATGAAATGGAAAGAAGAAAACCATTATTGGAAATGCAAGAAGAGCATGAGTGGCAAAGAAGAAACAAGAAGAAGGCAAGGAGGACATCAAAACGCTAAAGATGGGAGAGGGAAGCAGGAAATCATAGGTGATTGGAAGCACTCTCTTAAGTGAATCAGCTTATTGGACTCTCTGTTTGAAGCGAAAGGAGAGATGCATGGCCTGACGTGTTTGCAAAACAAGCAAGAAGCAGACCAACAAAGAATCAAACCAACAAACAAGCACCAAAAGGGTACGGTTGGCTGACATATACCAAGGGAATCATGATTATTCAAAAGAAAATACTCAAGGTGATGTCAAGGATCATTCAGCACGCATCGACCCAGTATCGCGGCTTGCATGTACTCAGCACACTTGTCTTCGGAAATCAGAGGCGTGCATTCATATTCGTAAATATTGATTCATAAGAGCATATCGTGACTTAACCCAAATGCCGATTTGGAATCAAATGGATTCCTAGTCCGTGATGTAGACTTGTATGTCTTCCAACAGGATGAAGGAATGCCATATTCTACGCTACGTAGAGGAGAAATGTAAGAAGCCTATAACAAAGGCACGTAGATCTGCCAAAGTGTACTAAGAGCAAAAGAGACAGACAGTAAAGTGCACATTGGGGTTGGTTTCATTTCTTGGAACTTCAGCCCCCATGAAACAAATGGATCCATGTCCTGAGAGTGCGGGTGTTTCAGCAGAAATCAGGCGACGCATATGTATTCCGGGTGTACGGATATTATAGGAACATAAGTCTCCTTTAGAGGGTCTCTGTGTACTGTGAACTGTTAGAAAGTTTAAAGACGTGTGAAACCATCAACTAAAAAGGGACCCACTTCCCTCCATTGGTTCTGTGCATACAGATCTGAACAAAAGGAAAGAGGGAAGAAGAAAGGCCCATGGGACGCTAGTGGGTAGAATCACATTTACCTTAGGAACCTCTGGTCGGATGCAGCCCCTCCCCCAACACTGACAAGATGCAGCAGCCATTGGGGATGGCAGTTACCGGTTGGATTCCAGGTGGAATGTTGGTGTGTACCGCGAGGCTTGTTGTGGCTGTTGGATCCTAGGTAACCGGGCAGAGTTCTGTGGGTGGATCAGTGTGATGGAGGGGCTGCCGCCCTCTGTGGAGCTTGGCTTAGGTGTTTGGTCCGGGAAGCTGTGTAAGTTCGAGATACTGCTGCTGCCCAAAGACCTGAGTTCACAGGTCAGTTTCCAGAACCTTTAAGAGCAGACAGTGGAAGATCTGCCTGTCATCAGCTTACTGGTGAGGCTCCGAGGTACTTTCAGACTTGCCCAGTCCTGGTGAAGTCGACTTTAGGGGAGACACGAAGAGAAGCTGGGCGAAAAGCTGGCTGCACGGATTGAGGAGAGATGCGAACACATGGATGAGAGATGTTCTGCTACAATGGAGAATACTGGCGTGGAGACAGCTGTAGAGGATACCAGGCTCAAAAGACATTCATGAGACATATTGATCCTCGCTGATACTGGCAGAAACATACGGAGTGCCAACGTGGACTTGAGGAAGTTCCTCAATTCTCTTCTCCAAGAACGGGTCCAAGGTCTCTGACATCTGCAAGAGAAGAGATGGCAGAGATGATCAAAACGCTCCTGTTCTTGGAAGAGGTCGTGAGAATCCACACGTCCCAAGGGGCATTCCCTAGCCATTCAGACCAGAATTCACCAAGCCCAGGTAAGCCTTTTCCCAGGTTTGGGCCTAGCTAGCAAGCACTTGCCCTTCCCTCCCCTCCACTCAGGCATCCATTTGGAAGGATCAGTACCTGAGCTGCAATGAAGCCATTACGAGAAGAGCAAGCCCCTCCTAGAATCAGAGTTCCTCCAGCTTCACACTCTGTGAACAACAGTGAACTCCTTAAAGGTCAAATAGTCTCGGCTGAAATCGATAGGAATTGAATACTTAGCTCACACCTAGAAACGATGGCCTTCCGCTAGATTCAGCAAATGTGGTGTTTATGTCTTCCCTGGGGTGAAGGGAGTGTGGTAAGTGAGGGGAATCTTTGACTGAACTTGAATCTGTATTAGGCCTCAGTTTTTCAAGACAGTATAGGTAAATAGTACATGTCAGAAAGTGAACTGTACTGTAAAAGTCGCCAATGACATTAAAGACACAGCTTCTGTGGATCGTCTTTCAATGGAGTCAAGCCCCCGGGGGCACTATATCATGGGGGTGCAGACTTGGTTGCGTTAAATGGCTTTACCCAACATGATCGGATGATTAAGCGTTCTCATCACTGATAGAAGAACACCTGGTTCTCAATAGACTAGCATAACTGCAGCAGGCTTGTCCTAGCTATAATGCCTCTAGGTGCTTTTGGATTCAAACCTAAATGTATATATTTGGTTTGTTTCCTCTTGTATTTTCCTAGAGAGGGATGTTACCCCTTGAAATGCCAACATTGGCCAGTAGGTGTCATTGGGAGTAAAGGGCACCACATGCACAAGTGTATCCAAGGTTGGGGGTTATTTCATCTTTCCAATAGTTATTTCATGGTTCCTGTTGGTTTCGGAGGCTTCAAAAGGAAAGAGTTGACATGACCCCTTTAGCAGTTTGGACTAGAAATTTGCATTCTTTCTGTCTAGGTTTTCCGTAGAGCTGACAAAATGTTACCAAAATTGACAAGTCTGGCTTCTAGGTCGATACAGTGTGTTTCAAAAAATAACTTCATTTTCGTATAACTCCCAAAACATGTAAATGAATTCTGTTAAACTTCTTAAAGACTGCAAATGAGATATCAACACACTGTCAAAACAGGTGTCTCCAGACAATCCCTCCCACCACGGCTGTATAGGAACAAAGAGCTAAGCAAATATCACATTTCTGTGAAATGTATCTGGATAGTGTTGATTCATCGATGCCCAGTTGGCAGAGAAGAAGTGCAACCTGCACTCACTCGCTCCCATGTACAGAGCAATGGAAACATCCACTCACCCAGCCCTTGGCACAGGACACTTGCCGAAGAGAGGTCTGTTACTTCCAAAGACAGGATGAGGCCTCAGGACACCTGGAAGCAGGAGAAGGCAAAGCAGGGAATGGAAACCAGTGCAGGGTCTGACCCCTGGTGGTGGAGCAACAAGGGTGAAACTCTGTTTGCCTTGGACGCACACTCTCAAGCGGACAGGAGACATGGGATTGAAGGTGATGTGCTGAGATTTACAAGAGTGCACAGCAGATGCTTGGCTGACAGAACTCAAAGAAACCAGCGCAAAATATCCCCACAGTTGATTCTGAGACCAAGATCCGAGCTGCCAAATTTGAGGTAGCAGAGGCAACGGTCAGTGAGGGATAGGGCTTCGGATGATGGCACACGCTGAGTCTCAGGGATCTGGAGTGCATTGTGGGATGTGGTGGGTCGAATCAAGAGAGCAAACCGAACTGTGTACCAATGATAAAGCAACCACACTGGTCGCGCGGTTGAGATTACCGATATGTCCCATGGCCACACCCAGTGCATCTGCAGGACCAGGGACCAATTGGGCATTTTGCCAATAGAGCACGTGTGGGGCTGAATCAGTGCTATCGTGCTTCTGGTCTGAGGGATCCAGGGGGCCTTGGGTTTGAAATCAGAATGAAAAGCCTTAGGATCTGCTACATTCATAACCTGGGCTGGGATTATGGTTTGGTTTGAGGCACAGGATGCGCAACAGCTCTGTGGTTGCCTTCGTGCACCCGTGCCACAAGGATGAGAGGACAAGGAAGAGTGGTCCAAGTCCACAGCGTGAGAAGAGGAAGCATTTCCTTCAGCACTATCTCCCAAAAGCGGATGCTACATTTTGGATGGCACCGGCACGGGACGGCACCGAGGACACCAAGGTAGGTCTGCGGGATCATTCCAGCAGGCCCTGATGTGTGACATCCATGGATGAGCTTCCACTGGTGTTTCAGTAGACAGAGAAGCTCTGGGAAGAACTGCTTTCATTGGGACATTCCCGTGGCACTTCAAAGCACAAGCGCACTCTCAGTTTGCTTTTTTTTAAACACTCCAAAATGACATAGAGCAGAATGCAGAGCTGAGAACCTTTAGAAGCCTCATTTCCACAAGAGGAAGTGTCCTGCGCACTTTCAGAATTGTGAGATATGCGTAATCAAAATGAGGTTTTGCTAATCGAAATAGTATGGGATGTTCATCACAACAAATGCAACACCAGCAATTGGAGATATACCAGACAACACACACAGGAACAGGATATGGCATCAATGTCTAGGAGAAGTTGTCCTCACAGAAATCCCATGGAATTGCGTAGAGACAAGAGTCTAAAATTTTCACTTAACAAAGCCCTAGAAGTCTACATTAGATACCTGATATTACCTGACCAGTAGAGATGAAGAAGTACAGTAAAAGAAACAGGAAGTACCATTTTCAGTTCCAAAGATATTGAAGGCCCAGAAGATAAGCTTTCTAACAACTAGACTGCAAAACGCTCTCCAGACCAAGTGTTGAAAATGGAGGTCTGGAAAACCCTGAAGAACAACATTGTCTCAGAATCACAAAAGGCAGAATATCAGAAAAGGGGAAGAGAAAGTCTAAAGACGAGCCAAAAAATATCAGAAAACTCAATGGATGTGATAATATCAGGGCTAAAATTCAGTCCTTAGCAGACTAGATAATGCAGAGAGACGCGTGAATGACTGTGAAGACAGGGGAACAGAAATCCCTCGGTCAGAAGCAGACATAGGAAAGCAAGTGCAAACCAATGAAACATTGCTGTTGATTCCTGGGTTAAGACAGGGCATGAAAGACTAGAGTTCATAAGAGTCCCAGATGGAAAAGCAAGAGATAAAGAAACAAAAAATGTCTGAAAATGTATCTGTAGAAAAATCAGACTGAAACTTGCTGAAAGCCAAGAAAGAATCATCTATGCGAATTCAGGAATTACACAGCATCCAAAGGAGGTGGAACCCCAATAGACCTACCAGCAGCTGTATGATTCAAATCAACAAAGTTCACGAATATCCCAGTGATTTAAAATGCACCTGGAGGAAACAACATAGTCACAAGGGAACCTCCAGAGGGGTTTCAGCTGATATCTCGGCAGCAATATTGCAGGACAGGGAGGAGTGCCAGGACACAGACCATATCCTGAATGGCCAAATGCTGCCACCTAGGGTAGCCTATGCCCCATGACCACCATTTCTAATAACGGCAGAGCTAGGGAATTCCACAGACCGGCAAATCTTAAAAGAATTCAGCAGTTCAAAACTTCTTCTAAAAGGAAGGTTGAGAATACTCCCCTGAATAGAAAAGCAGCAAGATGAAATGGAAAGAAGAAAACCATTATTGGAAATGCAAGAAGAGCATGAGTGGCAAAGAAGAAACAAGAAGAAGGCAAGGAGGACATCAAAACGCTAAAGATGGGAGAGGGAAGCAGGAAATCATAGGTGATTGGAAGCACTCTCTTAAGTGAATCAGCTTATTGGACTCTCTGTTTGAAGTGAAAGGAGAGATGCATGGCCTGACGTGTTTGCAAAACAAGCAAGAAGCAGACCAACAAAGAATCAAACCAACAAACAAGCACCAAAAGGGTACGGTTGGCTGACATATACCAAGGGAATCATGATTATTCAAAAGAAAATACTCAAGGTGATGTCAAGGATCATTCAGCACGCATCGACCCAGTATCGCGGCTTGCATGTACTCAGCACACTTGTCTTCGGAAATCAGAGGCGTGCATTCATATTCGTAAATATTGATTCATAAGAGCATATCGTGACCTAACCCAAATGCCGATTTGGAATCAAATGGATTCCTAGTCCGTGATGTAGACTTGTATGTCTTCCAACAGGATGAAGGAATGCCATATTCTACGCTACGTAGAGAAGAAATGTAAGAAGCCTATAACAAAGGCACGTAGATCTGCCAAAGTGTACTAAGAGCAAAAGAGACAGACAGTAAAGTGCACATTGGGGTTGGTTTCATTTCTTGGAACTTCAGCCCCCATGAAACAAATGGATCCATGTCCTGAGAGTGCGGGTGTTTCAGCAGAAATCAGGCGACGCATATGTATTCCGGGTGTACGGATATTATAGGAACATAAGTCTCCTTTAGAGGGTCTCTGTGTACTGTGAACTGTTAGAAAGTTTAAAGACGTGTGAAACCATCAACTAAAAAGGGACCCACTTCCCTCCATTGGTTCTGTGCATACAGATCTGAACAAAAGGAAAGAGGGAAGAAGAAAGGCCCATGGGACGCTAGTGGGTAGAATCACATTTACCTTAGGAACCTCTGGTCGGATGCAGCCCCTCCCCCAACACTGACAAGATGCAGCAGCCATTGGGGATGGCAGTTACCGGTTGGATTCCAGGTGGAATGTTGGTGTGTACCGCGAGGCTTGTTGTGGCTGTTGGATCCTAGGTAACCGGGCAGAGTTCTGTGGGTGGATCAGTGTGATGGAGGGGCTGCCGCCCTCTGTGGAGCTTGGCTTAGGTGTTTGGTCCGGGAAGCTGTGTAAGTTCGAGATACTGCTGCTGCCCAAAGACCTGAGTTCACAGGTCAGTTTCCAGAACCTTTAAGAGCAGACAGTGGAAGATCTGCCTGTCATCAGCTTACTGGTGAGGCTCCGAGGTACTTTCAGACTTGCCCAGTCCTGGTGAAGTCGACTTTAGGGGAGACACGAAGAGAAGCTGGGCGAAAAGCTGGCTGCACGGATTGAGGAGAGATGCGAACACATGGATGAGAGATGTTCTGCTACAATGGAGAATACTGGCGTGGAGACAGCTGTAGAGGATACCAGGCTCAAAAGACATTCATGAGACATATTGATCCTCGCTGATACTGGCAGAAACATACGGAGTGCCAACGTGGACTTGAGGAAGTTCCTCAATTCTCTTCTCCAAGAACGGGTCCAAGGTCTCTGACATCTGCAAGAGAAGAGATGGCAGAGATGATCAAAACGCTCCTGTTCTTGGAAGAGGTCGTGAGAATCCACACGTCCCAAGGGGCATTCCCTAGCCATTCAGACCAGAATTCACCAAGCCCAGGTAAGCCTTTTCCCAGGTTTGGGCCTAGCTAGCAAGCACTTGCCCTTCCCTCCCCTCCACTCAGGCATCCATTTGGAAGGATCAGTACCTGAGCTGCAATGAAGCCATTACGAGAAGAGCAAGCCCCTCCTAGAATCAGAGTTCCTCCAGCTTCACACTCTGTGAACAACAGTGAACTCCTTAAAGGTCAAATAGTCTCGGCTGAAATCGATAGGAATTGAATACTTAGCTCACACCTAGAAACGATGGCCTTCCGCTAGATTCAGCAAATGTGGTGTTTATGTCTTCCCTGGGGTGAAGGGAGTGTGGTAAGTGAGGGGAATCTTTGACTGAACTTGAATCTGTATTAGGCCTCAGTTTTTCAAGACAGTATAGGTAAATAGTACATGTCAGAAAGTGAACTGTACTGTAAAAGTCGCCAATGACATTAAAGACACAGCTTCTGTGGATCGTCTTTCAATGGAGTCAAGCCCCCGGGGGCACTATATCATGGGGGTGCAGACTTGGTTGCGTTAAATGGCTTTACCCAACATGATCGGATGATTAAGCGTTCTCATCACTGATAGAAGAACACCTGGTTCTCAATAGACTAGCATAACTGCAGCAGGCTTGTCCTAGCTATAATGCCTCTAGGTGCTTTTGGATTCAAACCTAAATGTATATATTTGGTTTGTTTCCTCTTGTATTTTCCTAGAGAGGGATGTTACCCCTTGAAATGCCAACATTGGCCAGTAGGTGTCATTGGGAGTAAAGGGCACCACATGCACAAGTGTATCCAAGGTTGGGGGTTATTTCATCTTTCCAATAGTTATTTCATGGTTCCTGTTGGTTTCGGAGGCTTCAAAAGGAAAGAGTTGACATGACCCCTTTAGCAGTTTGGACTAGAAATTTGCATTCTTTCTGTCTAGGTTTTCCGTAGAGCTGACAAAATGTTACCAAAATTGACAAGTCTGGCTTCTAGGTCGACACAGTGTGTTTCAAAAAATAACTTCATTTTCGTATAACTCCCAAAACATGTAAATGAATTCTGTTAAACTTCTTAAAGACTGCAAATGAGATATCAACACACTGTCAAAACAGGTGTCTTCGGACAATCCCTCCCACCACGGCTGTATAGGAACAAAGAGCTAAGCAAATATCACATTTCTGTGAAATGTATCTGGATAGTGTTGATTCATCGATGCCCAGTTGGCAGAGAAGAAGTGCAACCTGCACTCACTCGCTCCCATGTACAGAGCAATGGAAACATCCACTCACCCAGCCCTTGGCACAGGACACTTGCCAAAGAGAGGTCTGTTATTTCCAAAGACAGGATGAGGCCTCAGGACACCTGGAAGCAGGAGAAGGCAAAGCAGGGAATGGAAACCAGTGCAGGGTCTGACCCCTGGTGATGGAGCAACAAGGGTGAAACTCTGTTTGCCTTGGACGCACACTCTCAAGCGGACAGGAGACATGGGATTGAAGGTGATGTGCTGAGATTTACAAGAGTGCACAGCAGATGCTTGGCTGACAGAACTCAAAGAAACCAGCGCAAAATATCCCCACAGTTGATTCTGAGACCAAGATCCGAGCTGCCAAATTTGAGGTAGCAGAGGCAACGGTCAGTGAGGGATAGGGCTTCGGATGATGGCACACGCTGAGTCTCAGGGATCTGGAGTGCATTGTGGGATGTGGTGGGTCGAATCAAGAGAGCAAACCGAACTGTGTACCAATGATAAAGCAACCACACTGGTCGCGCGGTTGAGATTACCGATATGTCCCATGGCCACACCCAGTGCATCTGCAGGACCAGGGACCAATTGGGCATTTTGCCAATAGAGCACGTGTGGGGCTGATTCAGAGCTATCGTGCATCTGGTCTGAGGGATCCAGGGGGCCTTGGGTTTGAAATCAGAATGAAAAGCCTTAGGATCTGCTACATTCATAACCTGGGCTGGGATTATGGTTTGGTTTGAGGCACAGGATGCGCAACAGCTCTGTGGTTGCCTTCGTGCACCCGTGCCACAAGGATGAGAGGACAAGGAAGAGTGGTCCAAGTCCACAGCGTGAGAAGAGGAAGCATTTCCTTCAGCACTATCTCCCAAAAGCGGATGCTACATTTTGGATGGCACCGGCACGGGACGGCACCGAGGACACCAAGGTAGGTCTGCGGGATCATTCCAGCAGGCCCTGATGTGTGACATCCATGGATGAGCTTCCACTGGTGTTTCAGTAGACAGAGAAGCTCTGGGAAGAACTGCTTTCATTGGGACATTCCCGTGGCACTTCAAAGCACAAGCGCACTCTCAGTTTGCTTTTTTTTAAACACTCCAAAATGACATAGAGCAGAATGCAGAGCTGAGAACCTTTAGAAGCCTCATTTCCACAAGAGGAAGTGTCCTGCGCACTTTCAGAATTGTGAGATATGCGTAATCAAAATGAAGTTTTGCTAATCGAAATAGTATGGGATGTTCATCACAACAAATGCAACACCAGCAATTGGAGATATACCAGACAACACACACAGGAACAGGATATGGCATCAATGTCTAGGAGAAGTTGTCCTCACAGAAATCCCATGGAATTGCGTAGAGACAAGAGTCTAAAATTTTCACTTAACAAAGCCCTAGAAGTCTACATTAGATACCTGATATTACCTGACCAGTAGAGATGAAGAAGTACAGTAAAAGAAACAGGAAGTACCATTTTCAGTTCCAAAGATATTGAAGGCCCAGAAGATAAGCTTTCTAACAACTAGACTGCAAAACGCTCTCCAGACCAAGTGTTGAAAATGGAGGTCTGGAAAACCCTGAAGAACAACATTGTCTCAGAATCACAAAAGGCAGAATATCAGAAAAGGGGAAGAGAAAGTCTAAAGACGAGCCAAAAAATATCAGAAAACTCAATGGATGTGATAATATCAGGGCTAAAATTCAGTCCTTAGCAGACTAGATAATGCAGAGAGACGCGTGAATGACTGTGAAGACAGGGGAACAGAAATCCCTCGGTCAGAAGCAGACATAGGAAAGCAAGTGCAAACCAATGAAACATTGCTGTTGATTCCTGGGTTAAGACAGGGCATGAAAGACTAGAGTTCATAAGAGTCCCAGATGGAAAAGCAAGAGATAAAGAAACAAAAAATGTCTGAAAATGTATCTGTAGAAAAATCAGACTGAAACTTGCTGAAAGCCAAGAAAGAATCATCTATGCGAATTCAGGAATTACACAGCATCCAAAGGAGGTGGAACCCCAATAGACCTACCAGCAGCTGTATGATTCAAATCAACAAAGTTCACGAATATCCCAGTGATTTAAAATGCACCTGGAGGAAACAACATAGTCACAAGGGAACCTCCAGAGGGGTTTCAGCTGATATCTCGGCAGCAATATTGCAGGACAGGGAGGAGTGCCAGGACACAGACCATATCCTGAATGGCCAAATGCTGCCACCTAGGGTAGCCTATGCCCCATGACCACCATTTCTAATAACGGCAGAGCTAGGGAATTCCACAGACCGGCAAATCTTAAAAGAATTCAGCAGTTCAAAACTTCTTCTAAAAGGAAGGTTGAGAATACTCCCCTGAATAGAAAAGCAGCAAGATGAAATGGAAAGAAGAAAACCGTTATTGGAAATGCAAGAAGAGCATGAGTGGCAAAGAAGAAACAAGAAGAAGGCAAGGAGGACATCAAAACGCTAAAGATGGGAGAGGGAAGCAGGAAATCATAGGTGATTGGAAGCACTCTCTTAAGTGAATCAGCTTATTGGACTCTCTGTTTGAAGCGAAAGGAGAGATGCATGGCCTGACGTGTTTGCAAAACAAGCAAGAAGCAGACCAACAAAGAATCAAACCAACAAACAAGCACCAAAAGGGTACGGTTGGCTGACATATACCAAGGGAATCATGATTATTCAAAAGAAAATACTCAAGGTGATGTCAAGGATCATTCAGCACGCATCGACCCAGTATCGCGGCTTGCATGTACTCAGCACACTTGTCTTCGGAAATCAGAGGCGTGCATTCATATTCGTAAATATTGATTCATAAGAGCATATCGTGACCTAACCCAAATGCCGATTTGGAATCAAATGGATTCCTAGTCCGTGATGTAGACTTGTATGTCTTCCAACAGGATGAAGGAATGCCATATTCTACGCTACGTAGAGAAGAAATGTAAGAAGCCTATAACAAAGGCACGTAGATCTGCCAAAGTGTACTAAGAGCAAAAGAGACAGACAGTAAAGTGCACATTGGGGTTGGTTTCATTTCTTGGAACTTCAGCCCCCATGAAACAAATGGATCCATGTCCTGAGAGTGCGGGTGTTTCAGCAGAAATCAGGCGACGCATATGTATTCCGGGTGTACGGATATTATAGGAACATAAGTCTCCTTTAGAGGGTCTCTGTGTACTGTGAACTGTTAGAAAGTTTAAAGACGTGTGAAACCATCAACTAAAAAGGGACCCACTTCCCTCCATTGGTTCTGTGCATACAGATCTGAACAAAAGGAAAGAGGGAAGAAGAAAGGCCCATGGGACGCTAGTGGGTAGAATCACATTTACCTTAGGAACCTCTGGTCGGATGCAGCCCCTCCCCCAACACTGACAAGATGCAGCAGCCATTGGGGATGGCAGTTACCGGTTGGATTCCAGGTGGAATGTTGGTGTGTACCGCGAGGCTTGTTGTGGCTGTTGGATCCTAGGTAACCGGGCAGAGTTCTGTGGGTGGATCAGTGTGATGGAGGGGCTGCCGCCCTCTGTGGAGCTTGGCTTAGGTGTTTGGTCCGGGAAGCTGTGTAAGTTCGAGATACTGCTGCTGCCCAAAGACCTGAGTTCACAGGTCAGTTTCCAGAACCTTTAAGAGCAGACAGTGGAAGATCTGCCTGTCATCAGCTTACTGGTGAGGCTCCGAGGTACTTTCAGACTTGCCCAGTCCTGGTGAAGTCGACTTTAGGGGAGACACGAAGAGAAGCTGGGCGAAAAGCTGGCTGCACGGATTGAGGAGAGATGCGAACACATGGATGAGAGATGTTCTGCTACAATGGAGAATACTGGCGTGGAGACAGCTGTAGAGGATACCAGGCTCAAAAGACATTCATGAGACATATTGATCCTCGCTGATACTGGCAGAAACATACGGAGTGCCAACGTGGACTTGAGGAAGTTCCTCAATTCTCTTCTCCAAGAACGGGTCCAAGGTCTCTGACATCTGCAAGAGAAGAGATGGCAGAGATGATCAAAACGCTCCTGTTCTTGGAAGAGGTCGTGAGAATCCACACGTCCCAAGGGGCATTCCCTAGCCATTCAGACCAGAATTCACCAAGCCCAGGTAAGCCTTTCCCCAGGTTTGGGCCTAGCTAGCAAGCACTTGCCCTTCCCTCCCCTCCACTCAGGCATCCATTTGGAAGGATCAGTACCTGAGCTGCAATGAAGCCATTACGAGAAGAGCAAGCCCCTCCTAGAATCAGAGTTCCTCCAGCTTCACACTCTGTGAACAACAGTGAACTCCTTAAAGGTCAAATAGTCTCGGCTGAAATCGATAGGAATTGAATACTTAGCTCACACCTAGAAACGATGGCCTTCCGCTAGATTCAGCAAATGTGGTGTTTATGTCTTCCCTGGGGTGAAGGGAGTGTGGTAAGTGAGGGGAATCTTTGACTGAACTTGAATCTGTATTAGGCCTCAGTTTTTCAAGACAGTATAGGTAAATAGTACATGTCAGAAAGTGAACTGTACTGTAAAAGTCGCCAATGACATTAAAGACACAGCTTCTGTGGATCGTCTTTCAATGGAGTCAAGCCCCAGGGGGCACTATATCATGGGGGTGCAGACTTGGTTGCGTTAAATGGCTTTACCCAACATGATCGGATGATTAAGCGTTCTCATCACTGATAGAAGAACACCTGGTTCTCAATAGACTAGCATAACTGCAGCAGGCTTGTCCTAGCTATAATGCCTCTAGGTGCTTTTGGATTCAAACCTAAATGTATATATTTGGTTTGTTTCCTCTTGTATTTTCCTAGAGAGGGATGTTACCCCTTGAAATGCCAACATTGGCCAGTAGGTGTCATTGGGAGTAAAGGGCACCACATGCACAAGTGTATCCAAGGTTGGGGGTTAGTTCATCTTTCCAATAGTTATTTCATGGTTCCTGTTGGTTTCGGAGGCTTCAAAAGGAAAGAGTTGACATGACCCCTTTAGCAGTTTGGACTAGAAATTTGCATTCTTTCTGTCTAGGTTTTCCGTAGAGCTGACAAAATGTTACCAAAATTGACAAGTCTGGCTTCTAGGTCGATACAGTGTGTTTCAAAAAATAACTTCATTTTCGTATAACTCCCAAAACATGTAAATGAATTCTGTTAAACTTCTTAAAGACTGCAAATGAGATATCAACACACTGTCAAAACAGGTGTCTCCGGACAATCCCTCCCACCACGGCTGTATAGGAACAAAGAGCTAAGCAAATATCACATTTCTGTGAAATGTATCTGGATAGTGTTGATTCATCGATGCCCAGTTGGCAGAGAAGAAGTGCAACCTGCACTCACTCGCTCCCATGTACAGAGCAATGGAAACATCCACTCACCCAGCCCTTGGCACAGGACACTTGCCGAAGAGAGGTCTGTTACTTCCAAAGACAGGATGAGGCCTCAGGACACCTGGAAGCAGGAGAAGGCAAAGCAGGGAATGGAAACCAGTGCAGGGTCTGACCCCTGGTGGTGGAGCAACAAGGGTGAAACTCTGTTTGCCTTGGACGCACACTCTCAAGCGGACAGGAGACATGGGATTGAAGGTGATGTGCTGAGATTTACAAGAGTGCACAGCAGATGCTTGGCTGACAGAACTCAAAGAAACCAGCGCAAAATATCCCCACAGTTGATTCTGAGACCAAGATCCGAGCTGCCAAATTTGAGGTAGCAGAGGCAACGGTCAGTGAGGGATAGGGCTTCGGATGATGGCACACGCTGAGTCTCAGGGATCTGGAGTGCATTGTGGGATGTGGTGGGTCGAATCAAGAGAGCAAACCGAACTGTGTACCAATGATAAAGCAACCACACTGGTCGCGCGGTTGAGATTACCGATATGTCCCATGGCCACACCCAGTGCATCTGCAGGACCAGGGACCAATTGGGCATTTTGCCAATAGAGCACGTGTGGGGCTGAATCAGTGCTATCGTGCTTCTGGTCTGAGGGATCCAGGGGGCCTTGGGTTTGAAATCAGAATGAAAAGCCTTAGGATCTGCTACATTCATAACCTGGGCTGGGATTATGGTTTGGTTTGAGGCACAGGATGCGCAACAGCTCTGTGGTTGCCTTCGTGCACCCGTGCCACAAGGATGAGAGGACAAGGAAGAGTGGTCCAAGTCCACAGCGTGAGAAGAGGAAGCATTTCCTTCAGCACTATCTCCCAAAAGCGGATGCTACATTTTGGATGGCACCGGCACGGGACGGCACCGAGGACACCAAGGTAGGTCTGCGGGATCATTCCAGCAGGCCCTGATGTGTGACATCCATGGATGAGCTTCCACTGGTGTTTCAGTAGACAGAGAAGCTCTGGGAAGAACTGCTTTCATTGGGACATTCCCGTGGCACTTCAAAGCACAAGCGCACTCTCAGTTTGCTTTTTTTTAAACACTCCAAAATGACATAGAGCAGAATGCAGAGCTGAGAACCTTTAGAAGCCTCATTTCCACAAGAGGAAGTGTCCTGCGCACTTTCAGAATTGTGAGATATGCGTAATCAAAATGAGGTTTTGCTAATCGAAATAGTATGGGATGTTCATCACAACAAATGCAACACCAGCAATTGGAGATATACCAGACAACACACACAGGAACAGGATATGGCATCAATGTCTAGGAGAAGTTGTCCTCACAGAAATCCCATGGAATTGCGTAGAGACAAGAGTCTAAAATTTTCACTTAACAAAGCCCTTGAAGTCTACATTAGATACCTGATATTACCTGACCAGTAGAGATGAAGAAGTACAGTAAAAGAAACAGGAAGTACCATTTTCAGTTCCAAAGATATTGAAGGCCCAGAAGATAAGCTTTCTAACAACTAGACTGCAAAACGCTCTCCAGACCAAGTGTTGAAAATGGAGGTCTGGAAAACCCTGAAGAACAACATTGTCTCAGAATCACAAAAGGCAGAATATCAGAAAAGGGGAAGAGAAAGTCTAAAGACGAGCCAAAAAATATCAGAAAACTCAATGGATGTGATAATATCAGGGCTAAAATTCAGTCCTTAGCAGACTAGATAATGCAGAGAGACGCGTGAATGACTGTGAAGACAGGGGAACAGAAATCCCTCGGTCAGAAGCAGACATAGGAAAGCAAGTGCAAACCAATGAAACATTGCTGTTGATTCCTGGGTTAAGACAGGGCATGAAAGACTAGAGTTCATAAGAGTCCCAGATGGAAAAGCAAGAGATAAAGAAACAAAAAATGTCTGAAAATGTATCTGTAGAAAAATCAGACTGAAACTTGCTGAAAGCCAAGAAAGAATCACCTATGCGAATTCAGGAATTACACAGCATCCAAAGGAGGTGGAACCCCAATAGACCTACCAGCAGCTGTATGATTCAAATCAACAAAGTTCACGAATATCCCAGTGATTTAAAATGCACCTGGAGGAAACAACATAGTCACAAGGGAACCTCCAGAGGGGTTTCAGCTGATATCTCGGCAGCAATATTGCAGGACAGGGAGGAGTGCCAGGACACAGACCATATCCTGAATGGCCAAATGCTGCCACCTAGGGTAGCCTATGCCCCATGACCACCATTTCTAATAACGGCAGAGCTAGGGAATTCCACAGACCGGCAAATCTTAAAAGAATTCAGCAGTTCAAAACTTCTTCTAAAAGGAAGGTTGAGAATACTCCCCTGAATAGAAAAGCAGCAAGATGAAATGGAAAGAAGAAAACCATTATTGGAAATGCAAGAAGAGCACGAGTGGCAAAGAAGAAACAAGAAGAAGGCAAGGAGGACATCAAAACGCTAAAGATGGGAGAGGGAAGCAGGAAATCATAGGTGATTGGAAGCACTCTCTTAAGTGAATCAGCTTATTGGACTCTCTGTTTGAAGCGAAAGGAGAGATGCATGGCCTGACGTGTTTGCAAAACAAGCAAGAAGCAGACCAACAAAGAATCAAACCAACAAACAAGCACCAAAAGGGTACGGTTGGCTGACATATACCAAGGGAATCATGATTATTCAAAAGAAAATACTCAAGGTGATGTCAAGGATCATTCAGCACGCATCGACCCAGTATCGCGGCTTGCATGTACTCAGCACACTTGTCTTCGGAAATCAGAGGCGTGCATTCATATTCGTAAATATTGATTCATAAGAGCATATCGTGACCTAACCCAAATGCCGATTTGGAATCAAATGGATTCCTAGTCCGTGATGTAGACTTGTATGTCTTCCAACAGGATGAAGGAATGCCATATTCTACGCTACGTAGAGGAGAAATGTAAGAAGCCTATAACAAAGGCACGTAGATCTGCCAAAGTGTACTAAGAGCAAAAGAGACAGACAGTAAAGTGCACATTGGGGTTGGTTTCATTTCTTGGAACTTCAGCCCCCATGAAACAAATGGATCCATGTCCTGAGAGTGCGGGTGTTTCAGCAGAAATCAGGCGACGCATATGTATTCCGGGTGTACGGATATTATAGGAACATAAGTCTCCTTTAGAGGGTCTCTGTGTACTGTGAACTGTTAGAAAGTTTAAAGACGTGTGAAACCATCAACTAAAAAGGGACCCACTTCCCTCCATTGGTTCTGTGCATACAGATCTGAACAAAAGGAAAGAGGGAAGAAGAAAGGCCCATGGGACGCTAGTGGGTAGAATCACATTTACCTTAGGAACCTCTGGTCGGATGCAGCCCCTCCCCCAACACTGACAAGATGCAGCAGCCATTGGGGATGGCAGTTACCGGTTGGATTCCAGGTGGAATGTTGGTGTGTACCGCGAGGCTTGTTGTGGCTGTTGGATCCTAGGTAACCGGGCAGAGTTCTGTGGGTGGATCAGTGTGATGGAGGGGCTGCCGCCCTCTGTGGAGCTTGGCTTAGGTGTTTGGTCCGGGAAGCTGTGTAAGTTCGAGATACTGCTGCTGCCCAAAGACCTGAGTTCACAGGTCAGTTTCCAGAACCTTTAAGAGCAGACAGTGGAAGATCTGCCTGTCATCAGCTTACTGGTGAGGCTCCGAGGTACTTTCAGACTTGCCCAGTCCTGGTGAAGTCGACTTTAGGGGAGACACGAAGAGAAGCTGGGCGAAAAGCTGGCTGCACGGATTGAGGAGAGATGCGAACACATGGATGAGAGATGTTCTGCTACAATGGAGAATACTGGCGTGGAGACAGCTGTAGAGGATACCAGGCTCAAAAGACATTCATGAGACATATTGATCCTCGCTGATACTGGCAGAAACATACGGAGTGCCAACGTGGACTTGAGGAAGTTCCTCAATTCTCTTCTCCAAGAACGGGTCCAAGGTCTCTGACATCTGCAAGAGAAGAGATGGCAGAGATGATCAAAACGCTCCTGTTCTTGGAAGAGGTCGTGAGAATCCACACGTCCCAAGGGGCATTCCCTAGCCATTCAGACCAGAATTCACCAAGCCCAGGTAAGCCTTTTCCCAGGTTTGGGCCTAGCTAGCAAGCACTTGCCCTTCCCTCCCCTCCACTCAGGCATCCATTTGGAAGGATCAGTACCTGAGCTGCAATGAAGCCATTACGAGAAGAGCAAGCCCCTCCTAGAATCAGAGTTCCTCCAGCTTCACACTCTGTGAACAACAGTGAACTCCTTAAAGGTCAAATAGTCTCGGCTGAAATCGATAGGAATTGAATACTTAGCTCACACCTAGAAACGATGGCCTTCCGCTAGATTCAGCAAATGTGGTGTTTATGTCTTCCCTGGGGTGAAGGGAGTGTGGTAAGTGAGGGGAATCTTTGACTGAACTTGAATCTGTATTAGGCCTCAGTTTTTCAAGACAGTATAGGTAAATAGTACATGTCAGAAAGTGAACTGTACTGTAAAAGTCGCCAATGACATTAAAGACACAGCTTCTGTGGATCGTCTTTCAATGGAGTCAAGCCCCCGGGGGCACTATATCATGGGGGTGCAGACTTGGTTGCGTTAAATGGCTTTACCCAACATGATCGGATGATTAAGCGTTCTCATCACTGATAGAAGAACACCTGGTTCTCAATAGACTAGCATAACTGCAGCAGGGTTGTCCTAGCTATAATGCCTCTAGGTGCTTTTGGATTCAAACCTAAATGTATATATTTGGTTTGTTTCCTCTTGTATTTTCCTAGAGAGGGATGTTACCCCTTGAAATGCCAACATTGGCCAGTAGGTGTCATTGGGAGTAAAGGGCACCACATGCACAAGTGTATCCAAGGTTGGGGGTTATTTCATCTTTCCAATAGTTATTTCATGGTTCCTGTTGGTTTCGGAGGCTTCAAAAGGAAAGAGTTGACATGACCCCTTTAGCAGTTTGGACTAGAAATTTGCATTCTTTCTGTCTAGGTTTTCCGTAGAGCTGACAAAATGTTACCAAAATTGACAAGTCTGGCTTCTAGGTCGATACAGTGTGTTTCAAAAAATAACTTCATTTTCGTATAACTCCCAAAACATGTAAATGAATTCTGTTAAACTTCTTAAAGACTGCAAATGAGATATCAACACACTGTCAAAACAGGTGTCTCCGGACAATCCCTCCCACCACGGCTGTATAGGAACAAAGAGCTAAGCAAATATCACATTTCTGTGAAATGTATCTGGATAGTGTTGATTCATCGATGCCCAGTTGGCAGAGAAGAAGTGCAACCTGCACTCACTCGCTCCCATGTACAGAGCAATGGAAACATCCACTCACCCAGCCCTTGGCACAGGACACTTGCCGAAGAGAGGTCTGTTACTTCCAAAGACAGGATGAGGCCTCAGGACACCTGGAAGCAGGAGAAGGCAAAGCAGGGAATGGAAACCAGTGCAGGGTCTGACCCCTGGTGGTGGAGCAACAAGGGTGAAACTCTGTTTGCCTTGGACGCACACTCTCAAGCGGACAGGAGACATGGGATTGAAGGTGATGTGCTGAGATTTACAAGAGTGCACAGCAGATGCTTGGCTGACAGAACTCAAAGAAACCAGCGCAAAATATCCCCACAGTTGATTCTGAGACCAAGATCCGAGCTGCCAAATTTGAGGTAGCAGAGGCAACGGTCAGTGAGGGATAGGGCTTCGGATGATGGCACACGCTGAGTCTCAGGGATCTGGAGTGCATTGTGGGATGTGGTGGGTCGAATCAAGAGAGCAAACCGAACTGTGTACCAATGATAAAGCAACCACACTGGTCGCGCGGTTGAGATTACCGATATGTCCCATGGCCACACCCAGTGCATCTGCAGGACCAGGGACCAATTGGGCATTTTGCCAATAGAGCACGTGTGGGGCTGAATCAGAGCTATCGTGCATCTGGTCTGAGGGATCCAGGGGGCCTTGGGTTTGAAATCAGAATGAAAAGCCTTAGGATCTGCTACATTCATAACCTGGGCTGGGATTATGGTTTGGTTTGAGGCACAGGATGCGCAACAGCTCTGTGGTTGCCTTCGTGCACCCGTGCCACAAGGATGAGAGGACAAGGAAGAGTGGTCCAAGTCCACAGCGTGAGAAGAGGAAGCATTTCCTTCAGCACTATCTCCCAAAAGCGGATGCTACATTTTGGATGGCACCGGCACGGGACGGCACCGAGGACACCAAGGTAGGTCTGCGGGATCATTCCAGCAGGCCCTGATGTGTGACATCCATGGATGAGCTTCCACTGGTGTTTCAGTAGACAGAGAAGCTCTGGGAAGAACTGCTTTCATTGGGACATTCCCGTGGCACTTCAAAGCACAAGCGCACTCTCAGTTTGCTTTTTTTTAAACACTCCAAAATGACATAGAGCAGAATGCAGAGCTGAGAACCTTTAGAAGCCTCATTTCCACAAGAGGAAGTGTCCTGCGCACTTTCAGAATTGTGAGATATGCGTAATCAAAATGAAGTTTTGCTAATCGAAATAGTATGGGATGTTCATCACAACAAATGCAACACCAGCAATTGGAGATATACCAGACAACACACACAGGAACAGGATATGGCATCAATGTCTAGGAGAAGTTGTCCTCACAGAAATCCCATGGAATTGCGTAGAGACAAGAGTCTAAAATTTTCACTTAACAAAGCCCTAGAAGTCTACATTAGATACCTGATATTACCTGACCAGTAGAGATGAAGAAGTACAGTAAAAGAAACAGGAAGTACCATTTTCAGTTCCAAAGATATTGAAGGCCCAGAAGATAAGCTTTCTAACAACTAGACTGCAAAACGCTCTCCAGACCAAGTGTTGAAAATGGAGGTCTGGAAAACCCTGAAGAACAACATTGTCTCAGAATCACAAAAGGCAGAATATCAGAAAAGGGGAAGAGAAAGTCTAAAGACGAGCCAAAAAATATCAGAAAACTCAATGGATGTGATAATATCAGGGCTAAAATTCAGTCCTTAGCAGACTAGATAATGCAGAGAGACGCGTGAATGACTGTGAAGACAGGGGAACAGAAATCCCTCGGTCAGAAGCAGACATAGGAAAGCAAGTGCAAACCAATGAAACATTGCTGTTGATTCCTGGGTTAAGACAGGGCATGAAAGACTAGAGTTCATAAGAGTCCCAGATGGAAAAGCAAGAGATAAAGAAACAAAAAATGTCTGAAAATGTATCTGTAGAAAAATCAGACTGAAACTTGCTGAAAGCCAAGAAAGAATCATCTATGCGAATTCAGGAATTACACAGCATCCAAAGGAGGTGGAACCCCAATAGACCTACCAGCAGCTGTATGATTCAAATCAACAAAGTTCACGAATATCCCAGTGATTTAAAATGCACCTGGAGGAAACAACATAGTCACAAGGGAACCTCCAGAGGGGTTTCAGCTGATATCTCGGCAGCAATATTGCAGGACAGGGAGGAGTGCCAGGACACAGACCATATCCTGAATGGCCAAATGCTGCCACCTAGGGTAGCCTATGCCCCATGACCACCATTTCTAATAACGGCAGAGCTAGGGAATTCCACAGACCGGCAAATCTTAAAAGAATTCAGCAGTTCAAAACTTCTTCTAAAAGGAAGGTTGAGAATACTCCCCTGAATAGAAAAGCAGCAAGATGAAATGGAAAGAAGAAAACCATTATTGGAAATGCAAGAAGAGCACGAGTGGCAAAGAAGAAACAAGAAGAAGGCAAGGAGGACATCAAAACGCTAAAGATGGGAGAGGGAAGCAGGAAATCATAGGTGATTGGAAGCACTCTCTTAAGTGAATCAGCTTATTGGACTCTCTGTTTGAAGCGAAAGGAGAGATGCATGGCCTGACGTGTTTGCAAAACAAGCAAGAAGCAGACCAACAAAGAATCAAACCAACAAACAAGCACCAAAAGGGTACGGTTGGCTGACATATACCAAGGGAATCATGATTATTCAAAAGAAAATACTCAAGGTGATGTCAAGGATCATTCAGCACGCATCGACCCAGTATCGCGGCTTGCATGTACTCAGCACACTTGTCTTCGGAAATCAGAGGCGTGCATTCATATTCGTAAATATTGATTCATAAGAGCATATCGTGACCTAACCCAAATGCCGATTTGGAATCAAATGGATTCCTAGTCCGTGATGTAGACTTGTATGTCTTCCAACAGGATGAAGGAATGCCATATTCTACGCTACGTAGAGGAGAAATGTAAGAAGCCTATAACAAAGGCACGTAGATCTGCCAAAGTGTACTAAGAGCAAAAGAGACAGACAGTAAAGTGCACATTGGGGTTGGTTTCATTTCTTGGAACTTCAGCCCCCATGAAACAAATGGATCCATGTCCTGAGAGTGCGGGTGTTTCAGCAGAAATCAGGCGACGCATATGTATTCCGGGTGTACGGATATTATAGGAACATAAGTCTCCTTTAGAGGGTCTCTGTGTACTGTGAACTGTTAGAAAGTTTAAAGACGTGTGAAACCATCAACTAAAAAGGGACCCACTTCCCTCCATTGGTTCTGTGCATACAGATCTGAACAAAAGGAAAGAGGGAAGAAGAAAGGCCCATGGGACGCTAGTGGGTAGAATCACATTTACCTTAGGAACCTCTGGTCGGATGCAGCCCCTCCCCCAACACTGACAAGATGCAGCAGCCATTGGGGATGGCAGTTACCGGTTGGATTCCAGGTGGAATGTTGGTGTGTACCGCGAGGCTTGTTGTGGCTGTTGGATCCTAGGTAACCGGGCAGAGTTCTGTGGGTGGATCAGTGTGATGGAGGGGCTGCCGCCCTCTGTGGAGCTTGGCTTAGGTGTTTGGTCCGGGAAGCTGTGTAAGTTCGAGATACTGCTGCTGCCCAAAGACCTGAGTTCACAGGTCAGTTTCCAGAACCTTTAAGAGCAGACAGTGGAAGATCTGCCTGTCATCAGCTTACTGGTGAGGCTCCGAGGTACTTTCAGACTTGCCCAGTCCTGGTGAAGTCGACTTTAGGGGAGACACGAAGAGAAGCTGGGCGAAAAGCTGGCTGCACGGATTGAGGAGAGATGCGAACACATGGATGAGAGATGTTCTGCTACAATGGAGAATACTGGCGTGGAGACAGCTGTAGAGGATACCAGGCTCAAAAGACATTCATGAGACATATTGATCCTCGCTGATACTGGCAGAAACATACGGAGTGCCAACGTGGACTTGAGGAAGTTCCTCAATTCTCTTCTCCAAGAACGGGTCCAAGGTCTCTGACATCTGCAAGAGAAGAGATGGCAGAGATGATCAAAACGCTCCTGTTCTTGGAAGAGGTCGTGAGAATCCACACGTCCCAAGGGGCATTCCCTAGCCATTCAGACCAGAATTCACCAAGCCCAGGTAAGCCTTTTCCCAGGTTTGGGCCTAGCTAGCAAGCACTTGCCCTTCCCTCCCCTCCACTCAGGCATCCATTTGGAAGGATCAGTACCTGAGCTGCAATGAAGCCATTACGAGAAGAGCAAGCCCCTCCTAGAATCAGAGTTCCTCCAGCTTCACACTCTGTGAACAACAGTGAACTCCTTAAAGGTCAAATAGTCTCGGCTGAAATCGATAGGAATTGAATACTTAGCTCACACCTAGAAACGATGGCCTTCCGCTAGATTCAGCAAATGTGGTGTTTATGTCTTCCCTGGGGTGAAGGGAGTGTGGTAAGTGAGGGGAATCTTTGACTGAACTTGAATCTGTATTAGGCCTCAGTTTTTCAAGACAGTATAGGTAAATAGTACATGTCAGAAAGTGAACTGTACTGTAAAAGTCGCCAATGACATTAAAGACACAGCTTCTGTGGATCGTCTTTCAATGGAGTCAAGCCCCAGGGGGCACTATATCATGGGGGTGCAGACTTGGTTGCGTTAAATGGCTTTACCCAACATGATCGGATGATTAAGCGTTCTCATCACTGATAGAAGAACACCTGGTTCTCAATAGACTAGCATAACTGCAGCAGGCTTGTCCTAGCTATAATGCCTCTAGGTGCTTTTGGATTCAAACCTAAATGTATATATTTGGTTTGTTTCCTCTTGTATTTTCCTAGAGAGGGATGTTACCCCTTGAAATGCCAACATTGGCCAGTAGGTGTCATTGGGAGTAAAGGGCACCACATGCACAAGTGTATCCAAGGTTGGGGGTTAGTTCATCTTTCCAATAGTTATTTCATGGTTCCTGTTGGTTTCGGAGGCTTCAAAAGGAAAGAGTTGACATGACCCCTTTAGCAGTTTGGACTAGAAATTTGCATTCTTTCTGTCTAGGTTTTCCGTAGAGCTGACAAAATGTTACCAAAATTGACAAGTCTGGCTTCTAGGTCGATACAGTGTGTTTCAAAAAATAACTTCATTTTCGTATAACTCCCAAAACATGTAAATGAATTCTGTTAAACTTCTTAAAGACTGCAAATGAGATATCAACACACTGTCAAAACAGGTGTCTCCGGACAATCCCTCCCACCACGGCTGTATAGGAACAAAGAGCTAAGCAAATATCACATTTCTGTGAAATGTATCTGGATAGTGTTGATTCATCGATGCCCAGTTGGCAGAGAAGAAGTGCAACCTGCACTCACTCGCTCCCATGTACAGAGCAATGGAAACATCCACTCACCCAGCCCTTGGCACAGGACACTTGCCGAAGAGAGGTCTGTTACTTCCAAAGACAGGATGAGGCCTCAGGACACCTGGAAGCAGGAGAAGGCAAAGCAGGGAATGGAAACCAGTGCAGGGTCTGACCCCTGGTGGTGGAGCAACAAGGGTGAAACTCTGTTTGCCTTGGACGCACACTCTCAAGCGGACAGGAGACATGGGATTGAAGGTGATGTGCTGAGATTTACAAGAGTGCACAGCAGATGCTTGGCTGACAGAACTCAAAGAAACCAGCGCAAAATATCCCCACAGTTGATTCTGAGACCAAGATCCGAGCTGCCAAATTTGAGGTAGCAGAGGCAACGGTCAGTGAGGGATAGGGCTTCGGATGATGGCACACGCTGAGTCTCAGGGATCTGGAGTGCATTGTGGGATGTGGTGGGTCGAATCAAGAGAGCAAACCGAACTGTGTACCAATGATAAAGCAACCACACTGGTCGCGCGGTTGAGATTACCGATATGTCCCATGGCCACACCCAGTGCATCTGCAGGACCAGGGACCAATTGGGCATTTTGCCAATAGAGCACGTGTGGGGCTGAATCAGTGCTATCGTGCTTCTGGTCTGAGGGATCCAGGGGGCCTTGGGTTTGAAATCAGAATGAAAAGCCTTAGGATCTGCTACATTCATAACCTGGGCTGGGATTATGGTTTGGTTTGAGGCACAGGATGCGCAACAGCTCTGTGGTTGCCTTCGTGCACCCGTGCCACAAGGATGAGAGGACAAGGAAGAGTGGTCCAAGTCCACAGCGTGAGAAGAGGAAGCATTTCCTTCAGCACTATCTCCCAAAAGCGGATGCTACATTTTGGATGGCACCGGCACGGGACGGCACCGAGGACACCAAGGTAGGTCTGCGGGATCATTCCAGCAGGCCCTGATGTGTGACATCCATGGATGAGCTTCCACTGGTGTTTCAGTAGACAGAGAAGCTCTGGGAAGAACTGCTTTCATTGGGACATTCCCGTGGCACTTCAAAGCACAAGCGCACTCTCAGTTTGCTTTTTTTTAAACACTCCAAAATGACATAGAGCAGAATGCAGAGCTGAGAACCTTTAGAAGCCTCATTTCCACAAGAGGAAGTGTCCTGCGCACTTTCAGAATTGTGAGATATGCGTAATCAAAATGAGGTTTTGCTAATCGAAATAGTATGGGATGTTCATCACAACAAATGCAACACCAGCAATTGGAGATATACCAGACAACACACACAGGAACAGGATATGGCATCAATGTCTAGGAGAAGTTGTCCTCACAGAAATCCCATGGAATTGCGTAGAGACAAGAGTCTAAAATTTTCACTTAACAAAGCCCTTGAAGTCTACATTAGATACCTGATATTACCTGACCAGTAGAGATGAAGAAGTACAGTAAAAGAAACAGGAAGTACCATTTTCAGTTCCAAAGATATTGAAGGCCCAGAAGATAAGCTTTCTAACAACTAGACTGCAAAACGCTCTCCAGACCAAGTGTTGAAAATGGAGGTCTGGAAAACCCTGAAGAACAACATTGTCTCAGAATCACAAAAGGCAGAATATCAGAAAAGGGGAAGAGAAAGTCTAAAGACGAGCCAAAAAATATCAGAAAACTCAATGGATGTGATAATATCAGGGCTAAAATTCAGTCCTTAGCAGACTAGATAATGCAGAGAGACGCGTGAATGACTGTGAAGACAGGGGAACAGAAATCCCTCGGTCAGAAGCAGACATAGGAAAGCAAGTGCAAACCAATGAAACATTGCTGTTGATTCCTGGGTTAAGACAGGGCATGAAAGACTAGAGTTCATAAGAGTCCCAGATGGAAAAGCAAGAGATAAAGAAACAAAAAATGTCTGAAAATGTATCTGTAGAAAAATCAGACTGAAACTTGCTGAAAGCCAAGAAAGAATCATCTATGCGAATTCAGGAATTACACAGCATCCAAAGGAGGTGGAACCCCAATAGACCTACCAGCAGCTGTATGATTCAAATCAACAAAGTTCACGAATATCCCAGTGATTTAAAATGCACCTGGAGGAAACAACATAGTCACAAGGGAACCTCCAGAGGGGTTTCAGCTGATATCTCGGCAGCAATATTGCAGGACAGGGAGGAGTGCCAGGACACAGACCATATCCTGAATGGCCAAATGCTGCCACCTAGGGTAGCCTATGCCCCATGACCACCATTTCTAATAACGGCAGAGCTAGGGAATTCCACAGACCGGCAAATCTTAAAAGAATTCAGCAGTTCAAAACTTCTTCTAAAAGGAAGGTTGAGAATACTCCCCTGAATAGAAAAGCAGCAAGATGAAATGGAAAGAAGAAAACCATTATTGGAAATGCAAGAAGAGCACGAGTGGCAAAGAAGAAACAAGAAGAAGGCAAGGAGGACATCAAAACGCTAAAGATGGGAGAGGGAAGCAGGAAATCATAGGTGATTGGAAGCACTCTCTTAAGTGAATCAGCTTATTGGACTCTCTGTTTGAAGCGAAAGGAGAGATGCATGGCCTGACGTGTTTGCAAAACAAGCAAGAAGCAGACCAACAAAGAATCAAACCAACAAACAAGCACCAGAAGGGTACGGTTGGCTGACATATACCAAGGGAATCATGATTATTCAAAAGAAAATACTCAAGGTGATGTCAAGGATCCTTCAGCACGCATCGACCCAGTATCGCGGCTTGCATGTACTCAGCACACTTGTCTTCGGAAATCAGAGGCGTGCATTCATATTCGTAAATATTGATTCATAAGAGCATATCGTGACCTAACCCAAATGCCGATTTGGAATCAAATGGATTCCTAGTCCGTGATGTAGACTTGTATGTCTTCCAACAGGATGAAGGAATGCCATATTCTACGCTACGTAGAGGAGAAATATAAGAAGCCTATAACAAAGGCACGTAGATCTGCCAAAGTGTACTAAGAGCAAAAGAGACAGACAGTAAAGTGCACATTGGGGTTGGTTTCATTTCTTGGAACTTCAGCCCCCATGAAACAAATGGATCCATGTCCTGAGAGTGCGGGTGTTTCAGCAGAAATCAGGCGACGCATATGTATTCCGGGTGTACGGATATTATAGGAACATAAGTCTCCTTTAGAGGGTCTCTGTGTACTGTGAACTGTTAGAAAGTTTAAAGACGTGTGAAACCATCAACTAAAAAGGGACCCACTTCCCTCCATTGGTTCTGTGCATACAGATCTGAACAAAAGGAAAGAGGGAAGAAGAAAGGCCCATGGGACGCTAGTGGGTAGAATCACATTTACCTTAGGAACCTCTGGTCGGATGCAGCCCCTCCCCCAACACTGACAAGATGCAGCAGCCATTGGGGGTGGCAGTTACCGGTTGGATTCCAGGTGGAATGTTGGTGTGTACCGCGAGGCTTGTTGTGGCTGTTGGATCCTAGGTAACCGGGCAGAGTTCTGTGGGTGGATCAGTGTGATGGAGGGGCTGCCGCCCTCTGTGGAGCTTGGCTTAGGTGTTTGGTCCGGGAAGCTGTGTAAGTTCGAGATACTGCTGCTGCCCAAAGACCTGAGTTCACAGGTCAGTTTCCAGAACCTTTAAGAGCAGACAGTGGAAGATCTGCCTGTCATCAGCTTACTGGTGAGGCTCCGAGGTACTTTCAGACTTGCCCAGTCCTGGTGAAGTCGACTTTAGGGGAGACACGAAGAGAAGCTGGGCGAAAAGCTGGCTGCACGGATTGAGGAGAGATGCGAACACATGGATGAGAGATGTTCTGCTACAATGGAGAATACTGGCGTGGAGACAGCTGTAGAGGATACCAGGCTCAAAAGACATTCATGAGACATATTGATCCTCGCTGATACTGGCAGAAACATACGGAGTGCCAACGTGGACTTGAGGAAGTTCCTCAATTCTCTTCTCCAAGAACGGGTCCAAGGTCTCTGACATCTGCAAGAGAAGAGATGGCAGAGATGATCAAAACGCTCCTGTTCTTGGAAGAGGTCGTGAGAATCCACACGTCCCAAGGGGCATTCCCTAGCCATTCAGACCAGAATTCACCAAGCCCAGGTAAGCCTTTTCCCAGGTTTGGGCCTAGCTAGCAAGCACTTGCCCTTCCCTCCCCTCCACTCAGGCATCCATTTGGAAGGATCAGTACCTGAGCTGCAATGAAGCCATTACGAGAAGAGCAAGCCCCTCCTAGAATCAGAGTTCCTCCAGCTTCACACTCTGTGAACAACAGTGAACTCCTTAAAGGTCAAATAGTCTCGGCTGAAATCGATAGGAATTGAATACTTAGCTCACACCTAGAAACGATGGCCTTCCGCTAGATTCAGCAAATGTGGTGTTTATGTCTTCCCTGGGGTGAAGGGAGTGTGGTAAGTGAGGGGAATCTTTGACTGAACTTGAATCTGTATTAGGCCTCAGTTTTTCAAGACAGTATAGGTAAATAGTACATGTCAGAAAGTGAACTGTACTGTAAAAGTCGCCAATGACATTAAAGACACAGCTTCTGTGGATCGTCTTTCAATGGAGTCAAGCCCCCGGGGGCACTATATCATGGGGGTGCAGACTTGGTTGCGTTAAATGGCTTTACCCAACATGATCGGATGATTAAGCGTTCTCATCACTGATAGAAGAACACCTGGTTCTCAATAGACTAGCATAACTGCAGCAGGCTTGTCCTAGCTATAATGCCTCTAGGTGCTTTTGGATTCAAACCTAAATGTATATATTTGGTTTGTTTCCTCTTGTATTTTCCTAGAGAGGGATGTTACCCCTTGAAATGCCAACATTGGCCAGTAGGTGTCATTGGGAGTAAAGGGCACCACATGCACAAGTGTATCCAAGGTTGGGGGTTATTTCATCTTTCCAATAGTTATTTCATGGTTCCTGTTGGTTTCGGAGGCTTCAAAAGGAAAGAGTTGACATGACCCCTTTAGCAGTTTGGACTAGAAATTTGCATTCTTTCTGTCTAGGTTTTCCGTAGAGCTGACAAAATGTTACCAAAATTGACAAGTCTGGCTTCTAGGTCGATACAGTGTGTTTCAAAAAATAACTTCATTTTCGTATAACTCCCAAAACATGTAAATGAATTCTGTTAAACTTCTTAAAGACTGCAAATGAGATATCAACACACTGTCAAAACAGGTGTCTTCGGACAATCCCTCCCACCACGGCTGTATAGGAACAAAGAGCTAAGCAAATATCACATTTCTGTGAAATGTATCTGGATAGTGTTGATTCATCGATGCCCAGTTGGCAGAGAAGAAGTGCAACCTGCACTCACTCGCTCCCATGTACAGAGCAATGGAAACATCCACTCACCCAGCCCTTGGCACAGGACACTTGCCGAAGAGAGGTCTGTTACTTCCAAAGACAGGATGAGGCCTCAGGACACCTGGAAGCAGCAGAAGGCAAAGCAGGGAATGGAAACCAGTGCAGGGTCTGACCCCTGGTGGTGGAGCAACAAGGGTGAAACTCTGTTTGCCTTGGACGCACACTCTCAAGCGGACAGGAGACATGGGATTGAAGGTGATGTGCTGAGATTTACAAGAGTGCACAGCAGATGCTTGGCTGACAGAACTCAAAGAAACCAGCGCAAAATATCCCCACAGTTGATTCTGAGACCAAGATCCGAGCTGCCAAATTTGAGGTAGCAGAGGCAACGGTCAGTGAGGGATAGGGCTTCGGATGATGGCACACGCTGAGTCTCAGGGATCTGGAGTGCATTGTGGGATGTGGTGGGTCGAATCAAGAGAGCAAACCGAACTGTGTACCAATGATAAAGCAACCACACTGGTCGCGCGGTTGAGATTACCGATATGTCCCATGGCCACACCCAGTGCATCTGCAGGACCAGGGACCAATTGGGCATTTTGCCAATAGAGCACGTGTGGGGCTGAATCAGAGCTATCGTGCATCTGGTCTGAGGGATCCAGGGGGCCTTGGGTTTGAAATCAGAATGAAAAGCCTTAGGATCTGCTACATTCATAACCTGGGCTGGGATTATGGTTTGGTTTGAGGCACAGGATGCGCAACAGCTCTGTGGTTGCCTTCGTGCACCCGTGCCACAAGGATGAGAGGACAAGGAAGAGTGGTCCAAGTCCACAGCGTGAGAAGAGGAAGCATTTCCTTCAGCACTATCTCCCAAAAGCGGATGCTACATTTTGGATGGCACCGGCACGGGACGGCACCGAGGACACCAAGGTAGGTCTGCGGGATCATTCCAGCAGGCCCTGATGTGTGACATCCATGGATGAGCTTCCACTGGTGTTTCAGTAGACAGAGAAGCTCTGGGAAGAACTGCTTTCATTGGGACATTCCCGTGGCACTTCAAAGCACAAGCGCACTCTCAGTTTGCTTTTTTTTAAACACTCCAAAATGACATAGAGCAGAATGCAGAGCTGAGAACCTTTAGAAGCCTCATTTCCACAAGAGGAAGTGTCCTGCGCACTTTCAGAATTGTGAGATATGCGTAATCAAAATGAAGTTTTGCTAATCGAAATAGTATGGGATGTTCATCACAACAAATGCAACACCAGCAATTGGAGATATACCAGACAACACACACAGGAACAGGATATGGCATCAATGTCTAGGAGAAGTTGTCCTCACAGAAATCCCATGGAATTGCGTAGAGACAAGAGTCTAAAATTTTCACTTAACAAAGCCCTAGAAGTCTACATTAGATACCTGATATTACCTGACCAGTAGAGATGAAGAAGTACAGTAAAAGAAACAGGAAGTACCGTTTTCAGTTCCAAAGATATTGAAGGCCCAGAAGATAAGCTTTCTAACAACTAGACTGCAAAACGCTCTCCAGACCAAGTGTTGAAAATGGAGGTCTGGAAAACCCTGAAGAACAACATTGTCTCAGAATCACAAAAGGCAGAATATCAGAAAAGGGGAAGAGAAAGTCTAAAGACGAGCCAAAAAATATCAGAAAACTCAATGGATGTGATAATATCAGGGCTAAAATTCAGTCCTTAGCAGACTAGATAATGCAGAGAGACGCGTGAATGACTGTGAAGACAGGGGAACAGAAATCCCTCGGTCAGAAGCAGACATAGGAAAGCAAGTGCAAACCAATGAAACATTGCTGTTGATTCCTGGGTTAAGACAGGGCATGAAAGACTAGAGTTCATAAGAGTCCCAGATGGAAAAGCAAGAGATAAAGAAACAAAAAATGTCTGAAAATGTATCTGTAGAAAAATCAGACTGAAACTTGCTGAAAGCCAAGAAAGAATCATCTATGCGAATTCAGGAATTACACAGCATCCAAAGGAGGTGGAACCCCAATAGACCTACCAGCAGCTGTATGATTCAAATCAACAAAGTTCACGAATATCCCAGTGATTTAAAATGCACCTGGAGGAAACAACATAGTCACAAGGGAACCTCCAGAGGGGTTTCAGCTGATATCTCGGCAGCAATATTGCAGGACAGGGAGGAGTGCCAGGACACAGACCATATCCTGAATGGCCAAATGCTGCCACCTAGGGTAGCCTATGCCCCATGACCACCATTTCTAATAACGGCAGAGCTAGGGAATTCCACAGACCGGCAAATCTTAAAAGAATTCAGCAGTTCAAAACTTCTTCTAAAAGGAAGGTTGAGAATACTCCCCTGAATAGAAAAGCAGCAAGATGAAATGGAAAGAAGAAAACCATTATTGGAAATGCAAGAAGAGCACGAGTGGCAAAGAAGAAACAAGAAGAAGGCAAGGAGGACATCAAAACGCTAAAGATGGGAGAGGGAAGCAGGAAATCATAGGTGATTGGAAGCACTCTCTTAAGTGAATCAGCTTATTGGACTCTCTGTTTGAAGCGAAAGGAGAGATGCATGGCCTGACGTGTTTGCAAAACAAGCAAGAAGCAGACCAACAAAGAATCAAACCAACAAACAAGCACCAAAAGGGTACGGTTGGCTGACATATACCAAGGGAATCATGATTATTCAAAAGAAAATACTCAAGGTGATGTCAAGGATCATTCAGCACGCATCGACCCAGTATCGCGGCTTGCATGTACTCAGCACACTTGTCTTCGGAAATCAGAGGCGTGCATTCATATTCGTAAATATTGATTCATAAGAGCATATCGTGACCTAACCCAAATGCCGATTTGGAATCAAATGGATTCCTAGTCCGTGATGTAGACTTGTATGTCTTCCAACAGGATGAAGGAATGCCATATTCTACGCTACGTAGAGGAGAAATGTAAGAAGCCTATAACAAAGGCACGTAGATCTGCCAAAGTGTACTAAGAGCAAAAGAGACAGACAGTAAAGTGCACATTGGGGTTGGTTTCATTTCTTGGAACTTCAGCCCCCATGAAACAAATGGATCCATGTCCTGAGAGTGCGGGTGTTTCAGCAGAAATCAGGCGACGCATATGTATTCCGGGTGTACGGATATTATAGGAACATAAGTCTCCTTTAGAGGGTCTCTGTGTACTGTGAACTGTTAGAAAGTTTAAAGACGTGTGAAACCATCAACTAAAAAGGGACCCACTTCCCTCCATTGGTTCTGTGCATACAGATCTGAACAAAAGGAAAGAGGGAAGAAGAAAGGCCCATGGGACGCTAGTGGGTAGAATCACATTTACCTTAGGAACCTCTGGTCGGATGCAGCCCCTCCCCCAACACTGACAAGATGCAGCAGCCATTGGGGATGGCAGTTACCGGTTGGATTCCAGGTGGAATGTTGGTGTGTACCGCGAGGCTTGTTGTGGCTGTTGGATCCTAGGTAACCGGGCAGAGTTCTGTGGGTGGATCAGTGTGATGGAGGGGCTGCCGCCCTCTGTGGAGCTTGGCTTAGGTGTTTGGTCCGGGAAGCTGTGTAAGTTCGAGATACTGCTGCTGCCCAAAGACCTGAGTTCACAGGTCAGTTTCCAGAACCTTTAAGAGCAGACAGTGGAAGATCTGCCTGTCATCAGCTTACTGGTGAGGCTCCGAGGTACTTTCAGACTTGCCCAGTCCTGGTGAAGTCGACTTTAGGGGAGACACGAAGAGAAGCTGGGCGAAAAGCTGGCTGCACGGATTGAGGAGAGATGCGAACACATGGATGAGAGATGTTCTGCTACAATGGAGAATACTGGCGTGGAGACAGCTGTAGAGGATACCAGGCTCAAAAGACATTCATGAGACATATTGATCCTCGCTGATACTGGCAGAAACATACGGAGTGCCAACGTGGACTTGAGGAAGTTCCTCAATTCTCTTCTCCAAGAACGGGTCCAAGGTCTCTGACATCTGCAAGAGAAGAGATGGCAGAGATGATCAAAACGCTCCTGTTCTTGGAAGAGGTCGTGAGAATCCACACGTCCCAAGGGGCATTCCCTAGCCATTCAGACCAGAATTCACCAAGCCCAGGTAAGCCTTTTCCCAGGTTTGGGCCTAGCTAGCAAGCACTTGCCCTTCCCTCCCCTCCACTCAGGCATCCATTTGGAAGGATCAGTACCTGAGCTGCAATGAAGCCATTACGAGAAGAGCAAGCCCCTCCTAGAATCAGAGTTCCTCCAGCTTCACACTCTGTGAACAACAGTGAACTCCTTAAAGGTCAAATAGTCTCGGCTGAAATCGATAGGAATTGAATACTTAGCTCACACCTAGAAACGATGGCCTTCCGCTAGATTCAGCAAATGTGGTGTTTATGTCTTCCCTGGGGTGAAGGGAGTGTGGTAAGTGAGGGGAATCTTTGACTGAACTTGAATCTGTATTAGGCCTCAGTTTTTCAAGACAGTATAGGTAAATAGTACATGTCAGAAAGTGAACTGTACTGTAAAAGTCGCCAATGACATTAAAGACACAGCTTCTGTGGATCGTCTTTCAATGGAGTCAAGCCCCCGGGGGCACTATATCATGGGGGTGCAGACTTGGTTGCGTTAAATGGCTTTACCCAACATGATCGGATGATTAAGCGTTCTCATCACTGATAGAAGAACACCTGGTTCTCAATAGACTAGCATAACTGCAGCAGGCTTGTCCTAGCTATAATGCCTCTAGGTGCTTTTGGATTCAAACCTAAATGTATATATTTGGTTTGTTTCCTCTTGTATTTTCCTAGAGAGGGATGTTACCCCTTGAAATGCCAACATTGGCCAGTAGGTGTCATTGGGAGTAAAGGGCACCACATGCACAAGTGTATCCAAGGTTGGGGGTTATTTCATCTTTCCAATAGTTATTTCATGGTTCCTGTTGGTTTCGGAGGCTTCAAAAGGAAAGAGTTGACATGACCCCTTTAGCAGTTTGGACTAGAAATTTGCATTCTTTCTGTCTAGGTTTTCCGTAGAGCTGACAAAATGTTACCAAAATTGACAAGTCTGGCTTCTAGGTCGATACAGTGTGTTTCAAAAAATAACTTCATTTTCGTATAACTCCCAAAACATGTAAATGAATTCTGTTAAACTTCTTAAAGACTGCAAATGAGATATCAACACACTGTCAAAACAGGTGTCTTCGGACAATCCCTCCCACCACGGCTGTATAGGAACAAAGAGCTAAGCAAATATCACATTTCTGTGAAATGTATCTGGATAGTGTTGATTCATCGATGCCCAGTTGGCAGAGAAGAAGTGCAACCTGCACTCACTCGCTCCCATGTACAGAGCAATGGAAACATCCACTCACCCAGCCCTTGGCACAGGACACTTGCCGAAGAGAGGTCTGTTACTTCCAAAGACAGGATGAGGCCTCAGGACACCTGGAAGCAGGAGAAGGCAAAGCAGGGAATGGAAACCAGTGCAGGGTCTGACCCCTGGTGGTGGAGCAACAAGGGTGAAACTCTGTTTGCCTTGGACGCACACTCTCAAGCGGACAGGAGACATGGGATTGAAGGTGATGTGCTGAGATTTACAAGAGTGCACAGCAGATGCTTGGCTGACAGAACTCAAAGAAACCAGCGCAAAATATCCCCACAGTTGATTCTGAGACCAAGATCCGAGCTGCCAAATTTGAGGTAGCAGAGGCAACGGTCAGTGAGGGATAGGGCTTCGGATGATGGCACACGCTGAGTCTCAGGGATCTGGAGTGCATTGTGGGATGTGGTGGGTCGAATCAAGAGAGCAAACCGAACTGTGTACCAATGATAAAGCAACCACACTGGTCGCGCGGTTGAGATTACCGATATGTCCCATGGCCACACCCAGTGCATCTGCAGGACCAGGGACCAATTGGGCATTTTGCCAATAGAGCACGTGTGGGGCTGAATCAGAGCTATCGTGCATCTGGTCTGAGGGATCCAGGGGGCCTTGGGTTTGAAATCAGAATGAAAAGCCTTAGGATCTGCTACATTCATAACCTGGGCTGGGATTATGGTTTGGTTTGAGGCACAGGATGCGCAACAGCTCTGTGGTTGCCTTCGTGCACCCGTGCCACAAGGATGAGAGGACAAGGAAGAGTGGTCCAAGTCCACAGCGTGAGAAGAGGAAGCATTTCCTTCAGCACTATCTCCCAAAAGCGGATGCTACATTTTGGATGGCACCGGCACGGGACGGCACCGAGGACACCAAGGTAGGTCTGCGGGATCATTCCAGCAGGCCCTGATGTGTGACATCCATGGATGAGCTTCCACTGGTGTTTCAGTAGACAGAGAAGCTCTGGGAAGAACTGCTTTCATTGGGACATTCCCGTGGCACTTCAAAGCACAAGCGCACTCTCAGTTTGCTTTTTTTTAAACACTCCAAAATGACATAGAGCAGAATGCAGAGCTGAGAACCTTTAGAAGCCTCATTTCCACAAGAGGAAGTGTCCTGCGCACTTTCAGAATTGTGAGATATGCGTAATCAAAATGAAGTTTTGCTAATCGAAATAGTATGGGATGTTCATCACAACAAATGCAACACCAGCAATTGGAGATATACCAGACAACACACACAGGAACAGGATATGGCATCAATGTCTAGGAGAAGTTGTCCTCACAGAAATCCCATGGAATTGCGTAGAGACAAGAGTCTAAAATTTTCACTTAACAAAGCCCTAGAAGTCTACATTAGATACCTGATATTACCTGACCAGTAGAGATGAAGAAGTACAGTAAAAGAAACAGGAAGTACCATTTTCAGTTCCAAAGATATTGAAGGCCCAGAAGATAAGCTTTCTAACAACTAGACTGCAAAACGCTCTCCAGACCAAGTGTTGAAAATGGAGGTCTGGAAAACCCTGAAGAACAACATTGTCTCAGAATCACAAAAGGCAGAATATCAGAAAAGGGGAAGAGAAAGTCTAAAGACGAGCCAAAAAATATCAGAAAACTCAATGGATGTGATAATATCAGGGCTAAAATTCAGTCCTTAGCAGACTAGATAATGCAGAGAGACGCGTGAATGACTGTGAAGACAGGGGAACAGAAATCCCTCGGTCAGAAGCAGACATAGGAAAGCAAGTGCAAACCAATGAAACATTGCTGTTGATTCCTGGGTTAAGACAGGGCATGAAAGACTAGAGTTCATAAGAGTCCCAGATGGAAAAGCAAGAGATAAAGAAACAAAAAATGTCTGAAAATGTATCTGTAGAAAAATCAGACTGAAACTTGCTGAAAGCCAAGAAAGAATCATCTATGCGAATTCAGGAATTACACAGCATCCAAAGGAGGTGGAACCCCAATAGACCTACCAGCAGCTGTATGATTCAAATCAACAAAGTTCACGAATATCCCAGTGATTTAAAATGCACCTGGAGGAAACAACATAGTCACAAGGGAACCTCCAGAGGGGTTTCAGCTGATATCTCGGCAGCAATATTGCAGGACAGGGAGGAGTGCCAGGACACAGACCATATCCTGAATGGCCAAATGCTGCCACCTAGGGTAGCCTATGCCCCATGACCACCATTTCTAATAACGGCAGAGCTAGGGAATTCCACAGACCGGCAAATCTTAAAAGAATTCAGCAGTTCAAAACTTCTTCTAAAAGGAAGGTTGAGAATACTCCCCTGAATAGAAAAGCAGCAAGATGAAATGGAAAGAAGAAAACCATTATTGGAAATGCAAGAAGAGCATGAGTGGCAAAGAAGAAACAAGAAGAAGGCAAGGAGGACATCAAAACGCTAAAGATGGGAGAGGGAAGCAGGAAATCATAGGTGATTGGAAGCACTCTCTTAAGTGAATCAGCTTATTGGACTCTCTGTTTGAAGTGAAAGGAGAGATGCATGGCCTGACGTGTTTGCAAAACAAGCAAGAAGCAGACCAACAAAGAATCAAACCAACAAACAAGCACCAAAAGGGTACGGTTGGCTGACATATACCAAGGGAATCATGATTATTCAAAAGAAAATACTCAAGGTGATGTCAAGGATCATTCAGCACGCATCGACCCAGTATCGCGGCTTGCATGTACTCAGCACACTTGTCTTCGGAAATCAGAGGCGTGCATTCATATTCGTAAATATTGATTCATAAGAGCATATCGTGACCTAACCCAAATGCCGATTTGGAATCAAATGGATTCCTAGTCCGTGATGTAGACTTGTATGTCTTCCAACAGGATGAAGGAATGCCATATTCTACGCTACGTAGAGAAGAAATGTAAGAAGCCTATAACAAAGGCACGTAGATCTGCCAAAGTGTACTAAGAGCAAAAGAGACAGACAGTAAAGTGCACATTGGGGTTGGTTTCATTTCTTGGAACTTCAGCCCCCATGAAACAAATGGATCCATGTCCTGAGAGTGCGGGTGTTTCAGCAGAAATCAGGCGACGCATATGTATTCCGGGTGTACGGATATTATAGGAACATAAGTCTCCTTTAGAGGGTCTCTGTGTACTGTGAACTGTTAGAAAGTTTAAAGACGTGTGAAACCATCAACTAAAAAGGGACCCACTTCCCTCCATTGGTTCTGTGCATACAGATCTGAACAAAAGGAAAGAGGGAAGAAGAAAGGCCCATGGGACGCTAGTGGGTAGAATCACATTTACCTTAGGAACCTCTGGTCGGATGCAGCCCCTCCCCCAACACTGACAAGATGCAGCAGCCATTGGGGATGGCAGTTACCGGTTGGATTCCAGGTGGAATGTTGGTGTGTACCGCGAGGCTTGTTGTGGCTGTTGGATCCTAGGTAACCGGGCAGAGTTCTGTGGGTGGATCAGTGTGATGGAGGGGCTGCCGCCCTCTGTGGAGCTTGGCTTAGGTGTTTGCTCCGGGAAGCTGTGTAAGTTCGAGATACTGCTGCTGCCCAAAGACCTGAGTTCACAGGTCAGTTTCCAGAACCTTTAAGAGCAGACAGTGGAAGATCTGCCTGTCATCAGCTTACTGGTGAGGCTCCGAGGTACTTTCAGACTTGCCCAGTCCTGGTGAAGTCGACTTTAGGGGAGACACGAAGAGAAGCTGGGCGAAAAGCTGGCTGCACGGATTGAGGAGAGATGCGAACACATGGATGAGAGATGTTCTGCTACAATGGAGAATACTGGCGTGGAGACAGCTGTAGAGGATACCAGGCTCAAAAGACATTCATGAGACATATTGATCCTCGCTGATACTGGCAGAAACATACGGAGTGCCAACGTGGACTTGAGGAAGTTCCTCAATTCTCTTCTCCAAGAACGGGTCCAAGGTCTCTGACATCTGCAAGAGAAGAGATGGCAGAGATGATCAAAACGCTCCTGTTCTTGGAAGAGGTCGTGAGAATCCACACGTCCCAAGGGGCATTCCCTAGCCATTCAGACCAGAATTCACCAAGCCCAGGTAAGCCTTTCCCCAGGTTTGGGCCTAGCTAGCAAGCACTTGCCCTTCCCTCCCCTCCACTCAGGCATCCATTTGGAAGGATCAGTACCTGAGCTGCAATGAAGCCATTACGAGAAGAGCAAGCCCCTCCTAGAATCAGAGTTCCTCCAGCTTCACACTCTGTGAACAACAGTGAACTCCTTAAAGGTCAAATAGTCTCGGCTGAAATCGATAGGAATTGAATACTTAGCTCACACCTAGAAACGATGGCCTTCCGCTAGATTCAGCAAATGTGGTGTTTATGTCTTCCCTGGGGTGAAGGGAGTGTGGTAAGTGAGGGGAATCTTTGACTGAACTTGAATCTGTATTAGGCCTCAGTTTTTCAAGACAGTATAGGTAAATAGTACATGTCAGAAAGTGAACTGTACTGTAAAAGTCGCCAATGACATTAAAGACACAGCTTCTGTGGATCGTCTTTCAATGGAGTCAAGCCCCCGGGGGCACTATATCATGGGGGTGCAGACTTGGTTGCGTTAAATGGCTTTACCCAACATGATCGGATGATTAAGCGTTCTCATCACTGATAGAAGAACACCTGGTTCTCAATAGACTAGCATAACTGCAGCAGGCTTGTCCTAGCTATAATGCCTCTAGGTGCTTTTGGATTCAAACCTAAATGTATATATTTGGTTTGTTTCCTCTTGTATTTTCCTAGAGAGGGATGTTACCCCTTGAAATGCCAACATTGGCCAGTAGGTGTCATTGGGAGTAAAGGGCACCACATGCACAAGTGTATCCAAGGTTGGGGGTTATTTCATCTTTCCAATAGTTATTTCATGGTTCCTGTTGGTTTCGGAGGCTTCAAAAGGAAAGAGTTGACATGACCCCTTTAGCAGTTTGGACTAGAAATTTGCATTCTTTCTGTCTAGGTTTTCCGTAGAGCTGACAAAATGTTACCAAAATTGACAAGTCTGGCTTCTAGGTCGATACAGTGTGTTTCAAAAAATAACTTCATTTTCGTATAACTCCCAAAACATGTAAATGAATTCTGTTAAACTTCTTAAAGACTGCAAATGAGATATCAACACACTGTCAAAACAGGTGTCTTCGGACAATCCCTCCCACCACGGCTGTATAGGAACAAAGAGCTAAGCAAATATCACATTTCTGTGAAATGTATCTGGATAGTGTTGATTCATCGATGCCCAGTTGGCAGAGAAGAAGTGCAACCTGCACTCACTCGCTCCCATGTACAGAGCAATGGAAACATCCACTCACCCAGCCCTTGGCACAGGACACTTGCCGAAGAGAGGTCTGTTACTTCCAAAGACAGGATGAGGCCTCAGGACACCTGGAAGCAGGAGAAGGCAAAGCAGGGAATGGAAACCAGTGCAGGGTCTGACCCCTGGTGGTGGAGCAACAAGGGTGAAACTCTGTTTGCCTTGGACGCACACTCTCAAGCGGACAGGAGACATGGGATTGAAGGTGATGTGCTGAGATTTACAAGAGTGCACAGCAGATGCTTGGCTGACAGAACTCAAAGAAACCAGCGCAAAATATCCCCACAGTTGATTCTGAGACCAAGATCCGAGCTGCCAAATTTGAGGTAGCAGAGGCAACGGTCAGTGAGGGATAGGGCTTTGGATGATGGCACACGCTGAGTCTCAGGGATCTGGAGTGCATTGTGGGATGTGGTGGGTCGAATCAAGAGAGCAAACCGAACTGTGTACCAATGATAAAGCAACCACACTGGTCGCGCGGTTGAGATTACTGATATGTCCCATGGCCACACCCAGTGCATCTGCAGGACCAGGGACCAATTGGGCATTTTGCCAATAGAGCACGTGTGGGGCTGAATCAGAGCTATCGTGCATCTGGTCTGAGGGATCCAGGGGGCCTTGGGTTTGAAATCAGAATGAAAAGCCTTAGGATCTGCTACATTCATAACCTGGGCTGGGATTATGGTTTGGTTTGAGGCACAGGATGCGCAACAGCTCTGTGGTTGCCTTCGTGCACCCGTGCCACAAGGATGAGAGGACAAGGAAGAGTGGTCCAAGTCCACAGCGTGAGAAGAGGAAGCATTTCCTTCAGCACTATCTCCCAAAAGCGGATGCTACATTTTGGATGGCACCGGCACGGGACGGCACCGAGGACACCAAGGTAGGTCTGCGGGATCATTCCAGCAGGCCCTGATGTGTGACATCCATGGATGAGCTTCCACTGGTGTTTCAGTAGACAGAGAAGCTCTGGGAAGAACTGCTTTCATTGGGACATTCCCGTGGCACTTCAAAGCACAAGCGCACTCTCAGTTTGCTTTTTTTTAAACACTCCAAAATGACATAGAGCAGAATGCAGAGCTGAGAACCTTTAGAAGCCTCATTTCCACAAGAGGAAGTGTCCTGCGCACTTTCAGAATTGTGAGATATGCGTAATCAAAATGAAGTTTTGCTAATCGAAATAGTATGGGATGTTCATCACAACAAATGCAACACCAGCAATTGGAGATATACCAGACAACACACACAGGAACAGGATATGGCATCAATGTCTAGGAGAAGTTGTCCTCACAGAAATCCCATGGAATTGCGTAGAGACAAGAGTCTAAAATTTTCACTTAACAAAGCCCTAGAAGTCTACATTAGATACCTGATATTACCTGACCAGTAGAGATGAAGAAGTACAGTAAAAGAAACAGGAAGTACCATTTTCAGTTCCAAAGATATTGAAGGCCCAGAAGATAAGCTTTCTAACAACTAGACTGCAAAACGCTCTCCAGACCAAGTGTTGAAAATGGAGGTCTGGAAAACCCTGAAGAACAACATTGTCTCAGAATCACAAAAGGCAGAATATCAGAAAAGGGGAAGAGAAAGTCTAAAGACGAGCCAAAAAATATCAGAAAACTCAATGGATGTGATAATATCAGGGCTAAAATTCAGTCCTTAGCAGACTAGATAATGCAGAGAGACGCGTGAATGACTGTGAAGACAGGGGAACAGAAATCCCTCGGTCAGAAGCAGACATAGGAAAGCAAGTGCAAACCAATGAAACATTGCTGTTGATTCCTGGGTTAAGACAGGGCATGAAAGACTAGAGTTCATAAGAGTCCCAGATGGAAAAGCAAGAGATAAAGAAACAAAAAATGTCTGAAAATGTATCTGTAGAAAAATCAGACTGAAACTTGCTGAAAGCCAAGAAAGAATCATCTATGCGAATTCAGGAATTACACAGCATCCAAAGGAGGTGGAACCCCAATAGACCTACCAGCAGCTGTATGATTCAAATCAACAAAGTTCACGAATATCCCAGTGATTTAAAATGCACCTGGAGGAAACAACATAGTCACAAGGGAACCTCCAGAGGGGTTTCAGCTGATATCTCGGCAGCAATATTGCAGGACAGGGAGGAGTGCCAGGACACAGACCATATCCTGAATGGCCAAATGCTGCCACCTAGGGTAGCCTATGCCCCATGACCACCATTTCTAATAACGGCAGAGCTAGGGAATTCCACAGACCGGCAAATCTTAAAAGAATTCAGCAGTTCAAAACTTCTTCTAAAAGGAAGGTTGAGAATACTCCCCTGAATAGAAAAGCAGCAAGATGAAATGGAAAGAAGAAAACCATTATTGGAAATGCAAGAAGAGCACGAGTGGCAAAGAAGAAACAAGAAGAAGGCAAGGAGGACATCAAAACGCTAAAGATGGGAGAGGGAAGCAGGAAATCATAGGTGATTGGAAGCACTCTCTTAAGTGAATCAGCTTATTGGACTCTCTGTTTGAAGCGAAAGGAGAGATGCATGGCCTGACGTGTTTGCAAAACAAGCAAGAAGCAGACCAACAAAGAATCAAACCAACAAACAAGCACCAAAAGGGTACGGTTGGCTGACATATACCAAGGGAATCATGATTATTCAAAAGAAAATACTCAAGGTGATGTCAAGGATCATTCAGCACGCATCGACCCAGTATCGCGGCTTGCATGTACTCAGCACACTTGTCTTCGGAAATCAGAGGCGTGCATTCATATTCGTAAATATTGATTCATAAGAGCATATCGTGACCTAACCCAAATGCCGATTTGGAATCAAATGGATTCCTAGTCCGTGATGTAGACTTGTATGTCTTCCAACAGGATGAAGGAATGCCATATTCTACGCTACGTAGAGGAGAAATGTAAGAAGCCTATAACAAAGGCACGTAGATCTGCCAAAGTGTACTAAGAGCAAAAGAGACAGACAGTAAAGTGCACATTGGGGTTGGTTTCATTTCTTGGAACTTCAGCCCCCATGAAACAAATGGATCCATGTCCTGAGAGTGCGGGTGTTTCAGCAGAAATCAGGCGACGCATATGTATTCCGGGTGTACGGATATTATAGGAACATAAGTCTCCTTTAGAGGGTCTCTGTGTACTGTGAACTGTTAGAAAGTTTAAAGACGTGTGAAACCATCAACTAAAAAGGGACCCACTTCCCTCCATTGGTTCTGTGCATACAGATCTGAACAAAAGGAAAGAGGGAAGAAGAAAGGCCCATGGGACGCTAGTGGGTAGAATCACATTTACCTTAGGAACCTCTGGTCGGATGCAGCCCCTCCCCCAACACTGACAAGATGCAGCAGCCATTGGGGATGGCAGTTACCGGTTGGATTCCAGGTGGAATGTTGGTGTGTACCGCGAGGCTTGTTGTGGCTGTTGGATCCTAGGTAACCGGGCAGAGTTCTGTGGGTGGATCAGTGTGATGGAGGGGCTGCCGCCCTCTGTGGAGCTTGGCTTAGGTGTTTGGTCCGGGAAGCTGTGTAAGTTCGAGATACTGCTGCTGCCCAAAGACCTGAGTTCACAGGTCAGTTTCCAGAACCTTTAAGAGCAGACAGTGGAAGATCTGCCTGTCATCAGCTTACTGGTGAGGCTCCGAGGTACTTTCAGACTTGCCCAGTCCTGGTGAAGTCGACTTTAGGGGAGACACGAAGAGAAGCTGGGCGAAAAGCTGGCTGCACGGATTGAGGAGAGATGCGAACACATGGATGAGAGATGTTCTGCTACAATGGAGAATACTGGCGTGGAGACAGCTGTAGAGGATACCAGGCTCAAAAGACATTCATGAGACATATTGATCCTCGCTGATACTGGCAGAAACATACGGAGTGCCAACGTGGACTTGAGGAAGTTCCTCAATTCTCTTCTCCAAGAACGGGTCCAAGGTCTCTGACATCTGCAAGAGAAGAGATGGCAGAGATGATCAAAACGCTCCTGTTCTTGGAAGAGGTCGTGAGAATCCACACGTCCCAAGGGGCATTCCCTAGCCATTCAGACCAGAATTCACCAAGCCCAGGTAAGCCTTTTCCCAGGTTTGGGCCTAGCTAGCAAGCACTTGCCCTTCCCTCCCCTCCACTCAGGCATCCATTTGGAAGGATCAGTACCTGAGCTGCAATGAAGCCATTACGAGAAGAGCAAGCCCCTCCTAGAATCAGAGTTCCTCCAGCTTCACACTCTGTGAACAACAGTGAACTCCTTAAAGGTCAAATAGTCTCGGCTGAAATCGATAGGAATTGAATACTTAGCTCACACCTAGAAACGATGGCCTTCCGCTAGATTCAGCAAATGTGGTGTTTATGTCTTCCCTGGGGTGAAGGGAGTGTGGTAAGTGAGGGGAATCTTTGACTGAACTTGAATCTGTATTAGGCCTCAGTTTTTCAAGACAGTATAGGTAAATAGTACATGTCAGAAAGTGAACTGTACTGTAAAAGTCGCCAATGACATTAAAGACACAGCTTCTGTGGATCGTCTTTCAATGGAGTCAAGCCCCCGGGGGCACTATATCATGGGGGTGCAGACTTGGTTGCGTTAAATGGCTTTACCCAACATGATCGGATGATTAAGCGTTCTCATCACTGATAGAAGAACACCTGGTTCTCAATAGACTAGCATAACTGCAGCAGGGTTCACCTAGCTATAATGCCTCTAGGTGCTTTTGGATTCAAACCTAAATGTATATATTTGGTTTGTTTCCTCTTGTATTTTCCTAGAGAGGGATGTTACCCCTTGAAATGCCAACATTGGCCAGTAGGTGTCATTGGGAGTAAAGGGCACCACATGCACAAGTGTATCCAAGGTTGGGGGTTAGTTCATCTTTCCAATAGTTATTTCATGGTTCCTGTTGGTTTCGGAGGCTTCAAAAGGAAAGAGTTGACATGACCCCTTTAGCAGTTTGGACTAGAAATTTGCATTCTTTCTGTCTAGGTTTTCCGTAGAGCTGACAAAATGTTACCAAAATTGACAAGTCTGGCTTCTAGGTCGATACAGTGTGTTTCAAAAAATAACTTCATTTTCGTATAACTCCCAAAACATGTAAATGAATTCTGTTAAACTTCTTAAAGACTGCAAATGAGATATCAACACACTGTCAAAACAGGTGTCTTCGGACAATCCCTCCCACCACGGCTGTATAGGAACAAAGAGCTAAGCAAATATCACATTTCTGTGAAATGTATCTGGATAGTGTTGATTCATCGATGCCCAGTTGGCAGAGAAGAAGTGCAACCTGCACTCACTCGCTCCCATGTACAGAGCAATGGAAACATCCACTCACCCAGCCCTTGGCACAGGACACTTGCCGAAGAGAGGTCTGTTACTTCCAAAGACAGGATGAGGCCTCAGGACACCTGGAAGCAGGAGAAGGCAAAGCAGGGAATGGAAACCAGTGCAGGGTCTGACCCCTGGTGGTGGAGCAACAAGGGTGAAACTCTGTTTGCCTTGGACGCACACTCTCAAGCGGACAGGAGACATGGGATTGAAGGTGATGTGCTGAGATTTACAAGAGTGCACAGCAGATGCTTGGCTGACAGAACTCAAAGAAACCAGCGCAAAATATCCCCACAGTTGATTCTGAGACCAAGATCCGAGCTGCCAAATTTGAGGTAGCAGAGGCAACGGTCAGTGAGGGATAGGGCTTCGGATGATGGCACACGCTGAGTCTCAGGGATCTGGAGTGCATTGTGGGATGTGGTGGGTCGAATCAAGAGAGCAAACCGAACTGTGTACCAATGATAAAGCAACCACACTGGTCGCGCGGTTGAGATTACCGATATGTCCCATGGCCACACCCAGTGCATCTGCAGGACCAGGGACCAATTGGGCATTTTGCCAATAGAGCACGTGTGGGGCTGAATCAGAGCTATCGTGCATCTGGTCTGAGGGATCCAGGGGGCCTTGGGTTTGAAATCAGAATGAAAAGCCTTAGGATCTGCTACATTCATAACCTGGGCTGGGATTATGGTTTGGTTTGAGGCACAGGATGCGCAACAGCTCTGTGGTTGCCTTCGTGCACCCGTGCCACAAGGATGAGAGGACAAGGAAGAGTGGTCCAAGTCCACAGCGTGAGAAGAGGAAGCATTTCCTTCAGCACTATCTCCCAAAAGCGGATGCTACATTTTGGATGGCACCGGCACGGGACGGCACCGAGGACACCAAGGTAGGTCTGCGGGATCATTCCAGCAGGCCCTGATGTGTGACATCCATGGATGAGCTTCCACTGGTGTTTCAGTAGACAGAGAAGCTCTGGGAAGAACTGCTTTCATTGGGACATTCCCGTGGCACTTCAAAGCACAAGCGCACTCTCAGTTTGCTTTTTTTTAAACACTCCAAAATGACATAGAGCAGAATGCAGAGCTGAGAACCTTTAGAAGCCTCATTTCCACAAGAGGAAGTGTCCTGCGCACTTTCAGAATTGTGAGATATGCGTAATCAAAATGAAGTTTTGCTAATCGAAATAGTATGGGATGTTCATCACAACAAATGCAACACCAGCAATTGGAGATATACCAGACAACACACACAGGAACAGGATATGGCATCAATGTCTAGGAGAAGTTGTCCTCACAGAAATCCCATGGAATTGCGTAGAGACAAGAGTCTAAAATTTTCACTTAACAAAGCCCTAGAAGTCTACATTAGATACCTGATATTACCTGACCAGTAGAGATGAAGAAGTACAGTAAAAGAAACAGGAAGTACCATTTTCAGTTCCAAAGATATTGAAGGCCCAGAAGATAAGCTTTCTAACAACTAGACTGCAAAACGCTCTCCAGACCAAGTGTTGAAAATGGAGGTCTGGAAAACCCTGAAGAACAACATTGTCTCAGAATCACAAAAGGCAGAATATCAGAAAAGGGGAAGAGAAAGTCTAAAGACGAGCCAAAAAATATCAGAAAACTCAATGGATGTGATAATATCAGGGCTAAAATTCAGTCCTTAGCAGACTAGATAATGCAGAGAGACGCGTGAATGACTGTGAAGACAGGGGAACAGAAATCCCTCGGTCAGAAGCAGACATAGGAAAGCAAGTGCAAACCAATGAAACATTGCTGTTGATTCCTGGGTTAAGACAGGGCATGAAAGACTAGAGTTCATAAGAGTCCCAGATGGAAAAGCAAGAGATAAAGAAACAAAAAATGTCTGAAAATGTATCTGTAGAAAAATCAGACTGAAACTTGCTGAAAGCCAAGAAAGAATCACCTATGCGAATTCAGGAATTACACAGCATCCAAAGGAGGTGGAACCCCAATAGACCTACCAGCAGCTGTATGATTCAAATCAACAAAGTTCACGAATATCCCAGTGATTTAAAATGCACCTGGAGGAAACAACATAGTCACAAGGGAACCTCCAGAGGGGTTTCAGCTGATATCTCGGCAGCAATATTGCAGGACAGGGAGGAGTGCCAGGACACAGACCATATCCTGAATGGCCAAATGCTGCCACCTAGGGTAGCCTATGCCCCATGACCACCATTTCTAATAACGGCAGAGCTAGGGAATTCCACAGACCGGCAAATCTTAAAAGAATTCAGCAGTTCAAAACTTCTTCTAAAAGGAAGGTTGAGAATACTCCCCTGAATAGAAAAGCAGCAAGATGAAATGGAAAGAAGAAAACCATTATTGGAAATGCAAGAAGAGCACGAGTGGCAAAGAAGAAACAAGAAGAAGGCAAGGAGGACATCAAAACGCTAAAGATGGGAGAGGGAAGCAGGAAATCATAGGTGATTGGAAGCACTCTCTTAAGTGAATCAGCTTATTGGACTCTCTGTTTGAAGCGAAAGGAGAGATGCATGGCCTGACGTGTTTGCAAAACAAGCAAGAAGCAGACCAACAAAGAATCAAACCAACAAACAAGCACCAAAAGGGTACGGTTGGCTGACATATACCAAGGGAATCATGATTATTCAAAAGAAAATACTCAAGGTGATGTCAAGGATCATTCAGCACGCATCGACCCAGTATCGCGGCTTGCATGTACTCAGCACACTTGTCTTCGGAAATCAGAGGCGTGCATTCATATTCGTAAATATTGATTCATAAGAGCATATCGTGACCTAACCCAAATGCCGATTTGGAATCAAATGGATTCCTAGTCCGTGATGTAGACTTGTATGTCTTCCAACAGGATGAAGGAATGCCATATTCTACGCTACGTAGAGAAGAAATGTAAGAAGCCTATAACAAAGGCACGTAGATCTGCCAAAGTGTACTAAGAGCAAAAGAGACAGACAGTAAAGTGCACATTGGGGTTGGTTTCATTTCTTGGAACTTCAGCCCCCATGAAACAAATGGATCCATGTCCTGAGAGTGCGGGTGTTTCAGCAGAAATCAGGCGACGCATATGTATTCCGGGTGTACGGATATTATAGGAACATAAGTCTCCTTTAGAGGGTCTCTGTGTACTGTGAACTGTTAGAAAGTTTAAAGACGTGTGAAACCATCAACTAAAAAGGGACCCACTTCCCTCCATTGGTTCTGTGCATACAGATCTGAACAAAAGGAAAGAGGGAAGAAGAAAGGCCCATGGGACGCTAGTGGGTAGAATCACATTTACCTTAGGAACCTCTGGTCGGATGCAGCCCCTCCCCCAACACTGACAAGATGCAGCAGCCATTGGGGATGGCAGTTACCGGTTGGATTCCAGGTGGAATGTTGGTGTGTACCGCGAGGCTTGTTGTGGCTGTTGGATCCTAGGTAACCGGGCAGAGTTCTGTGGGTGGATCAGTGTGATGGAGGGGCTGCCGCCCTCTGTGGAGCTTGGCTTAGGTGTTTGGTCCGGGAAGCTGTGTAAGTTCGAGATACTGCTGCTGCCCAAAGACCTGAGTTCACAGGTCAGTTTCCAGAACCTTTAAGAGCAGACAGTGGAAGATCTGCCTGTCATCAGCTTACTGGTGAGGCTCCGAGGTACTTTCAGACTTGCCCAGTCCTGGTGAAGTCGACTTTAGGGGAGACACGAAGAGAAGCTGGGCGAAAAGCTGGCTGCACGGATTGAGGAGAGATGCGAACACATGGATGAGAGATGTTCTGCTACAATGGAGAATACTGGCGTGGAGACAGCTGTAGAGGATACCAGGCTCAAAAGACATTCATGAGACATATTGATCCTCGCTGATACTGGCAGAAACATACGGAGTGCCAACGTGGACTTGAGGAAGTTCCTCAATTCTCTTCTCCAAGAACGGGTCCAAGGTCTCTGACATCTGCAAGAGAAGAGATGGCAGAGATGATCAAAACGCTCCTGTTCTTGGAAGAGGTCGTGAGAATCCACACGTCCCAAGGGGCATTCCCTAGCCATTCAGACCAGAATTCACCAAGCCCAGGTAAGCCTTTTCCCAGGTTTGGGCCTAGCTAGCAAGCACTTGCCCTTCCCTCCCCTCCACTCAGGCATCCATTTGGAAGGATCAGTACCTGAGCTGCAATGAAGCCATTACGAGAAGAGCAAGCCCCTCCTAGAATCAGAGTTCCTCCAGCTTCACACTCTGTGAACAACAGTGAACTCCTTAAAGGTCAAATAGTCTCGGCTGAAATCGATAGGAATTGAATACTTAGCTCACACCTAGAAACGATGGCCTTCCGCTAGATTCAGCAAATGTGGTGTTTATGTCTTCCCTGGGGTGAAGGGAGTGTGGTAAGTGAGGGGAATCTTTGACTGAACTTGAATCTGTATTAGGCCTCAGTTTTTCAAGACAGTATAGGTAAATAGTACATGTCAGAAAGTGAACTGTACTGTAAAAGTCGCCAATGACATTAAAGACACAGCTTCTGTGGATCGTCTTTCAATGGAGTCAAGCCCCCGGGGGCACTATATCATGGGGGTGCAGACTTGGTTGCGTTAAATGGCTTTACCCAACATGATCGGATGATTAAGCGTTCTCATCACTGATAGAAGAACACCTGGTTCTCAATAGACTAGCATAACTGCAGCAGGGTTCACCTAGCTATAATGCCTCTAGGTGCTTTTGGATTCAAACCTAAATGTATATATTTGGTTTGTTTCCTCTTGTATTTTCCTAGAGAGGGATGTTACCCCTTGAAATGCCAACATTGGCCAGTAGGTGTCATTGGGAGTAAAGGGCACCACATGCACAAGTGTATCCAAGGTTGGGGGTTATTTCATCTTTCCAATAGTTATTTCATGGTTCCTGTTGGTTTCGGAGGCTTCAAAAGGAAAGAGTTGACATGACCCCTTTAGCAGTTTGGACTAGAAATTTGCATTCTTTCTGTCTAGGTTTTCCGTAGAGCTGACAAAATGTTACCAAAATTGACAAGTCTGGCTTCTAGGTCGACACAGTGTGTTTCAAAAAATAACTTCATTTTCGTATAACTCCCAAAACATGTAAATGAATTCTGTTAAACTTCTTAAAGACTGCAAATGAGATATCAACACACTGTCAAAACAGGTGTCTTCGGACAATCCCTCCCACCACGGCTGTATAGGAACAAAGAGCTAAGCAAATATCACATTTCTGTGAAATGTATCTGGATAGTGTTGATTCATCGATGCCCAGTTGGCAGAGAAGAAGTGCAACCTGCACTCACTCGCTCCCATGTACAGAGCAATGGAAACATCCACTCACCCAGCCCGTGGCACAGGACACTTGCCGAAGAGAGGTCTGTTATTTCCAAAGACAGGATGAGGCCTCAGGACACCTGGAAGCAGGAGAAGGCAAAGCAGGGAATGGAAACCAGTGCAGGGTCTGACCCCTGGTGATGGAGCAACAAGGGTGAAACTCTGTTTGCCTTGGACGCACACTCTCAAGCGGACAGGAGACATGGGATTGAAGGTGATGTGCTGAGATTTACAAGAGTGCACAGCAGATGCTTGGCTGACAGAACTCAAAGAAACCAGCGCAAAATATCCCCACAGTTGATTCTGAGACCAAGATCCGAGCTGCCAAATTTGAGGTAGCAGAGGCAACGGTCAGTGAGGGATAGGGCTTCGGATGATGGCACACGCTGAGTCTCAGGGATCTGGAGTGCATTGTGGGATGTGGTGGGTCGAATCAAGAGAGCAAACCGAACTGTGTACCAATGATAAAGCAACCACACTGGTCGCGCGGTTGAGATTACCGATATGTCCCATGGCCACACCCAGTGCATCTGCAGGACCAGGGACCAATTGGGCATTTTGCCAATAGAGCACGTGTGGGGCTGAATCAGAGCTATCGTGCATCTGGTCTGAGGGATCCAGGGGGCCTTGGGTTTGAAATCAGAATGAAAAGCCTTAGGATCTGCTACATTCATAACCTGGGCTGGGATTATGGTTTGGTTTGAGGCACAGGATGCGCAACAGCTCTGTGGTTGCCTTCGTGCACCCGTGCCACAAGGATGAGAGGACAAGGAAGAGTGGTCCAAGTCCACAGCGTGAGAAGAGGAAGCATTTCCTTCAGCACTATCTCCCAAAAGCGGATGCTACATTTTGGATGGCACCGGCACGGGACGGCACCGAGGACACCAAGGTAGGTCTGCGGGATCATTCCAGCAGGCCCTGATGTGTGACATCCATGGATGAGCTTCCACTGGTGTTTCAGTAGACAGAGAAGCTCTGGGAAGAACTGCTTTCATTGGGACATTCCCGTGGCACTTCAAAGCACAAGCGCACTCTCAGTTTGCTTTTTTTTAAACACTCCAAAATGACATAGAGCAGAATGCAGAGCTGAGAACCTTTAGAAGCCTCATTTCCACAAGAGGAAGTGTCCTGCGCACTTTCAGAATTGTGAGATATGCGTAATCAAAATGAAGTTTTGCTAATCGAAATAGTATGGGATGTTCATCACAACAAATGCAACACCAGCAATTGGAGATATACCAGACAACACACACAGGAACAGGATATGGCATCAATGTCTAGGAGAAGTTGTCCTCACAGAAATCCCATGGAATTGCGTAGAGACAAGAGTCTAAAATTTTCACTTAACAAAGCCCTAGAAGTCTACATTAGATACCTGATATTACCTGACCAGTAGAGATGAAGAAGTACAGTAAAAGAAACAGGAAGTACCATTTTCAGTTCCAAAGATATTGAAGGCCCAGAAGATAAGCTTTCTAACAACTAGACTGCAAAACGCTCTCCAGACCAAGTGTTGAAAATGGAGGTCTGGAAAACCCTGAAGAACAACATTGTCTCAGAATCACAAAAGGCAGAATATCAGAAAAGGGGAAGAGAAAGTCTAAAGACGAGCCAAAAAATATCAGAAAACTCAATGGATGTGATAATATCAGGGCTAAAATTCAGTCCTTAGCAGACTAGATAATGCAGAGAGACGCGTGAATGACTGTGAAGACAGGGGAACAGAAATCCCTCGGTCAGAAGCAGACATAGGAAAGCAAGTGCAAACCAATGAAACATTGCTGTTGATTCCTGGGTTAAGACAGGGCATGAAAGACTAGAGTTCATAAGAGTCCCAGATGGAAAAGCAAGAGATAAAGAAACAAAAAATGTCTGAAAATGTATCTGTAGAAAAATCAGACTGAAACTTGCTGAAAGCCAAGAAAGAATCACCTATGCGAATTCAGGAATTACACAGCATCCAAAGGAGGTGGAACCCCAATAGACCTACCAGCAGCTGTATGATTCAAATCAACAAAGTTCACGAATATCCCAGTGATTTAAAATGCACCTGGAGGAAACAACATAGTCACAAGGGAACCTCCAGAGGGGTTTCAGCTGATATCTCGGCAGCAATATTGCAGGACAGGGAGGAGTGCCAGGACACAGACCATATCCTGAATGGCCAAATGCTGCCACCTAGGGTAGCCTATGCCCCATGACCACCATTTCTAATAACGGCAGAGCTAGGGAATTCCACAGACCGGCAAATCTTAAAAGAATTCAGCAGTTCAAAACTTCTTCTAAAAGGAAGGTTGAGAATACTCCCCTGAATAGAAAAGCAGCAAGATGAAATGGAAAGAAGAAAACCATTATTGGAAATGCAAGAAGAGCACGAGTGGCAAAGAAGAAACAAGAAGAAGGCAAGGAGGACATCAAAACGCTAAAGATGGGAGAGGGAAGCAGGAAATCATAGGTGATTGGAAGCACTCTCTTAAGTGAATCAGCTTATTGGACTCTCTGTTTGAAGCGAAAGGAGAGATGCATGGCCTGACGTGTTTGCAAAACAAGCAAGAAGCAGACCAACAAAGAATCAAACCAACAAACAAGCACCAAAAGGGTACGGTTGGCTGACATATACCAAGGGAATCATGATTATTCAAAAGAAAATACTCAAGGTGATGTCAAGGATCATTCAGCACGCATCGACCCAGTATCGCGGCTTGCATGTACTCAGCACACTTGTCTTCGGAAATCAGAGGCGTGCATTCATATTCGTAAATATTGATTCATAAGAGCATATCGTGACCTAACCCAAATGCCGATTTGGAATCAAATGGATTCCTAGTCCGTGATGTAGACTTGTATGTCTTCCAACAGGATGAAGGAATGCCATATTCTACGCTACGTAGAGAAGAAATGTAAGAAGCCTATAACAAAGGCACGTAGATCTGCCAAAGTGTACTAAGAGCAAAAGAGACAGACAGTAAAGTGCACATTGGGGTTGGTTTCATTTCTTGGAACTTCAGCCCCCATGAAACAAATGGATCCATGTCCTGAGAGTGCGGGTGTTTCAGCAGAAATCAGGCGACGCATATGTATTCCGGGTGTACGGATATTATAGGAACATAAGTCTCCTTTAGAGGGTCTCTGTGTACTGTGAACTGTTAGAAAGTTTAAAGACGTGTGAAACCATCAACTAAAAAGGGACCCACTTCCCTCCATTGGTTCTGTGCATACAGATCTGAACAAAAGGAAAGAGGGAAGAAGAAAGGCCCATGGGACGCTAGTGGGTAGAATCACATTTACCTTAGGAACCTCTGGTCGGATGCAGCCCCTCCCCCAACACTGACAAGATGCAGCAGCCATTGGGGGTGGCAGTTACCGGTTGGATTCCAGGTGGAATGTTGGTGTGTACCGCGAGGCTTGTTGTGGCTGTTGGATCCTAGGTAACCGGGCAGAGTTCTGTGGGTGGATCAGTGTGATGGAGGGGCTGCCGCCCTCTGTGGAGCTTGGCTTAGGTGTTTGGTCCGGGAAGCTGTGTAAGTTCGAGATACTGCTGCTGCCCAAAGACCTGAGTTCACAGGTCAGTTTCCAGAACCTTTAAGAGCAGACAGTGGAAGATCTGCCTGTCATCAGCTTACTGGTGAGGCTCCGAGGTACTTTCAGACTTGCCCAGTCCTGGTGAAGTCGACTTTAGGGGAGACACGAAGAGAAGCTGGGCGAAAAGCTGGCTGCACGGATTGAGGAGAGATGCGAACACATGGATGAGAGATGTTCTGCTACAATGGAGAATACTGGCGTGGAGACAGCTGTAGAGGATACCAGGCTCAAAAGACATTCATGAGACATATTGATCCTCGCTGATACTGGCAGAAACATACGGAGTGCCAACGTGGACTTGAGGAAGTTCCTCAATTCTCTTCTCCAAGAACGGGTCCAAGGTCTCTGACATCTGCAAGAGAAGAGATGGCAGAGATGATCAAAACGCTCCTGTTCTTGGAAGAGGTCGTGAGAATCCACACGTCCCAAGGGGCATTCCCTAGCCATTCAGACCAGAATTCACCAAGCCCAGGTAAGCCTTTTCCCAGGTTTGGGCCTAGCTAGCAAGCACTTGCCCTTCCCTCCCCTCCACTCAGGCATCCATTTGGAAGGATCAGTACCTGAGCTGCAATGAAGCCATTACGAGAAGAGCAAGCCCCTCCTAGAATCAGAGTTCCTCCAGCTTCACACTCTGTGAACAACAGTGAACTCCTTAAAGGTCAAATAGTCTCGGCTGAAATCGATAGGAATTGAATACTTAGCTCACACCTAGAAACGATGGCCTTCCGCTAGATTCAGCAAATGTGGTGTTTATGTCTTCCCTGGGGTGAAGGGAGTGTGGTAAGTGAGGGGAATCTTTGACTGAACTTGAATCTGTATTAGGCCTCAGTTTTTCAAGACAGTATAGGTAAATAGTACATGTCAGAAAGTGAACTGTACTGTAAAAGTCGCCAATGACATTAAAGACACAGCTTCTGTGGATCGTCTTTCAATGGAGTCAAGCCCCCGGGGGCACTATATCATGGGGGTGCAGACTTGGTTGCGTTAAATGGCTTTACCCAACATGATCGGATGATTAAGCGTTCTCATCACTGATAGAAGAACACCTGGTTCTCAATAGACTAGCATAACTGCAGCAGGGTTCACCTAGCTATAATGCCTCTAGGTGCTTTTGGATTCAAACCTAAATGTATATATTTGGTTTGTTTCCTCTTGTATTTTCCTAGAGAGGGATGTTACCCCTTGAAATGCCAACATTGGCCAGTAGGTGTCATTGGGAGTAAAGGGCACCACATGCACAAGTGTATCCAAGGTTGGGGGTTAGTTCATCTTTCCAATAGTTATTTCATGGTTCCTGTTGGTTTCGGAGGCTTCAAAAGGAAAGAGTTGACATGACCCCTTTAGCAGTTTGGACTAGAAATTTGCATTCTTTCTGTCTAGGTTTTCCGTAGAGCTGACAAAATGTTACCAAAATTGACAAGTCTGGCTTCTAGGTCGATACAGTGTGTTTCAAAAAATAACTTCATTTTCGTATAACTCCCAAAACATGTAAATGAATTCTGTTAAACTTCTTAAAGACTGCAAATGAGATATCAACACACTGTCAAAACAGGTGTCTTCGGACAATCCCTCCCACCACGGCTGTATAGGAACAAAGAGCTAAGCAAATATCACATTTCTGTGAAATGTATCTGGATAGTGTTGATTCATCGATGCCCAGTTGGCAGAGAAGAAGTGCAACCTGCACTCACTCGCTCCCATGTACAGAGCAATGGAAACATCCACTCACCCAGCCCTTGGCACAGGACACTTGCCGAAGAGAGGTCTGTTACTTCCAAAGACAGGATGAGGCCTCAGGACACCTGGAAGCAGGAGAAGGCAAAGCAGGGAATGGAAACCAGTGCAGGGTCTGACCCCTGGTGGTGGAGCAACAAGGGTGAAACTCTGTTTGCCTTGGACGCACACTCTCAAGCGGACAGGAGACATGGGATTGAAGGTGATGTGCTGAGATTTACAAGAGTGCACAGCAGATGCTTGGCTGACAGAACTCAAAGAAACCAGCGCAAAATATCCCCACAGTTGATTCTGAGACCAAGATCCGAGCTGCCAAATTTGAGGTAGCAGAGGCAACGGTCAGTGAGGGATAGGGCTTTGGATGATGGCACACGCTGAGTCTCAGGGATCTGGAGTGCATTGTGGGATGTGGTGGGTCGAATCAAGAGAGCAAACCGAACTGTGTACCAATGATAAAGCAACCACACTGGTCGCGCGGTTGAGATTACCGATATGTCCCATGGCCACACCCAGTGCATCTGCAGGACCAGGGACCAATTGGGCATTTTGCCAATAGAGCACGTGTGGGGCTGAATCAGAGCTATCGTGCATCTGGTCTGAGGGATCCAGGGGGCCTTGGGTTTGAAATCAGAATGAAAAGCCTTAGGATCTGCTACATTCATAACCTGGGCTGGGATTATGGTTTGGTTTGAGGCACAGGATGCGCAACAGCTCTGTGGTTGCCTTCGTGCACCCGTGCCACAAGGATGAGAGGACAAGGAAGAGTGGTCCAAGTCCACAGCGTGAGAAGAGGAAGCATTTCCTTCAGCACTATCTCCCAAAAGCGGATGCTACATTTTGGATGGCACCGGCACGGGACGGCACCGAGGACACCAAGGTAGGTCTGCGGGATCATTCCAGCAGGCCCTGATGTGTGACATCCATGGATGAGCTTCCACTGGTGTTTCAGTAGACAGAGAAGCTCTGGGAAGAACTGCTTTCATTGGGACATTCCCGTGGCACTTCAAAGCACAAGCGCACTCTCAGTTTGCTTTTTTTTAAACACTCCAAAATGACATAGAGCAGAATGCAGAGCTGAGAACCTTTAGAAGCCTCATTTCCACAAGAGGAAGTGTCCTGCGCACTTTCAGAATTGTGAGATATGCGTAATCAAAATGAAGTTTTGCTAATCGAAATAGTATGGGATGTTCATCACAACAAATGCAACACCAGCAATTGGAGATATACCAGACAACACACACAGGAACAGGATATGGCATCAATGTCTAGGAGAAGTTGTCCTCACAGAAATCCCATGGAATTGCGTAGAGACAAGAGTCTAAAATTTTCACTTAACAAAGCCCTAGAAGTCTACATTAGATACCTGATATTACCTGACCAGTAGAGATGAAGAAGTACAGTAAAAGAAACAGGAAGTACCGTTTTCAGTTCCAAAGATATTGAAGGCCCAGAAGATAAGCTTTCTAACAACTAGACTGCAAAACGCTCTCCAGACCAAGTGTTGAAAATGGAGGTCTGGAAAACCCTGAAGAACAACATTGTCTCAGAATCACAAAAGGCAGAATATCAGAAAAGGGGAAGAGAAAGTCTAAAGACGAGCCAAAAAATATCAGAAAACTCAATGGATGTGATAATATCAGGGCTAAAATTCAGTCCTTAGCAGACTAGATAATGCAGAGAGACGCGTGAATGACTGTGAAGACAGGGGAACAGAAATCCCTCGGTCAGAAGCAGACATAGGAAAGCAAGTGCAAACCAATGAAACATTGCTGTTGATTCCTGGGTTAAGACAGGGCATGAAAGACTAGAGTTCATAAGAGTCCCAGATGGAAAAGCAAGAGATAAAGAAACAAAAAATGTCTGAAAATGTATCTGTAGAAAAATCAGACTGAAACTTGCTGAAAGCCAAGAAAGAATCACCTATGCGAATTCAGGAATTACACAGCATCCAAAGGAGGTGGAACCCCAATAGACCTACCAGCAGCTGTATGATTCAAATCAACAAAGTTCACGAATATCCCAGTGATTTAAAATGCACCTGGAGGAAACAACATAGTCACAAGGGAACCTCCAGAGGGGTTTCAGCTGATATCTCGGCAGCAATATTGCAGGACAGGGAGGAGTGCCAGGACACAGACCATATCCTGAATGGCCAAATGCTGCCACCTAGGGTAGCCTATGCCCCATGACCACCATTTCTAATAACGGCAGAGCTAGGGAATTCCACAGACCGGCAAATCTTAAAAGAATTCAGCAGTTCAAAACTTCTTCTAAAAGGAAGGTTGAGAATACTCCCCTGAATAGAAAAGCAGCAAGATGAAATGGAAAGAAGAAAACCATTATTGGAAATGCAAGAAGAGCACGAGTGGCAAAGAAGAAACAAGAAGAAGGCAAGGAGGACATCAAAACGCTAAAGATGGGAGAGGGAAGCAGGAAATCATAGGTGATTGGAAGCACTCTCTTAAGTGAATCAGCTTATTGGACTCTCTGTTTGAAGCGAAAGGAGAGATGCATGGCCTGACGTGTTTGCAAAACAAGCAAGAAGCAGACCAACAAAGAATCAAACCAACAAACAAGCACCAAAAGGGTACGGTTGGCTGACATATACCAAGGGAATCATGATTATTCAAAAGAAAATACTCAAGGTGATGTCAAGGATCATTCAGCACGCATCGACCCAGTATCGCGGCTTGCATGTACTCAGCACACTTGTCTTCGGAAATCAGAGGCGTGCATTCATATTCGTAAATATTGATTCATAAGAGCATATCGTGACCTAACCCAAATGCCGATTTGGAATCAAATGGATTCCTAGTCCGTGATGTAGACTTGTATGTCTTCCAACAGGATGAAGGAATGCCATATTCTACGCTACGTAGAGAAGAAATGTAAGAAGCCTATAACAAAGGCACGTAGATCTGCCAAAGTGTACTAAGAGCAAAAGAGACAGACAGTAAAGTGCACATTGGGGTTGGTTTCATTTCTTGGAACTTCAGCCCCCATGAAACAAATGGATCCATGTCCTGAGAGTGCGGGTGTTTCAGCAGAAATCAGGCGACGCATATGTATTCCGGGTGTACGGATATTATAGGAACATAAGTCTCCTTTAGAGGGTCTCTGTGTACTGTGAACTGTTAGAAAGTTTAAAGACGTGTGAAACCATCAACTAAAAAGGGACCCACTTCCCTCCATTGGTTCTGTGCATACAGATCTGAACAAAAGGAAAGAGGGAAGAAGAAAGGCCCATGGGACGCTAGTGGGTAGAATCACATTTACCTTAGGAACCTCTGGTCGGATGCAGCCCCTCCCCCAACACTGACAAGATGCAGCAGCCATTGGGGGTGGCAGTTACCGGTTGGATTCCAGGTGGAATGTTGGTGTGTACCGCGAGGCTTGTTGTGGCTGTTGGATCCTAGGTAACCGGGCAGAGTTCTGTGGGTGGATCAGTGTGATGGAGGGGCTGCCGCCCTCTGTGGAGCTTGGCTTAGGTGTTTGGTCCGGGAAGCTGTGTAAGTTCGAGATACTGCTGCTGCCCAAAGACCTGAGTTCACAGGTCAGTTTCCAGAACCTTTAAGAGCAGACAGTGGAAGATCTGCCTGTCATCAGCTTACTGGTGAGGCTCCGAGGTACTTTCAGACTTGCCCAGTCCTGGTGAAGTCGACTTTAGGGGAGACACGAAGAGAAGCTGGGCGAAAAGCTGGCTGCACGGATTGAGGAGAGATGCGAACACATGGATGAGAGATGTTCTGCTACAATGGAGAATACTGGCGTGGAGACAGCTGTAGAGGATACCAGGCTCAAAAGACATTCATGAGACATATTGATCCTCGCTGATACTGGCAGAAACATACGGAGTGCCAACGTGGACTTGAGGAAGTTCCTCAATTCTCTTCTCCAAGAACGGGTCCAAGGTCTCTGACATCTGCAAGAGAAGAGATGGCAGAGATGATCAAAACGCTCCTGTTCTTGGAAGAGGTCGTGAGAATCCACACGTCCCAAGGGGCATTCCCTAGCCATTCAGACCAGAATTCACCAAGCCCAGGTAAGCCTTTTCCCAGGTTTGGGCCTAGCTAGCAAGCACTTGCCCTTCCCTCCCCTCCACTCAGGCATCCATTTGGAAGGATCAGTACCTGAGCTGCAATGAAGCCATTACGAGAAGAGCAAGCCCCTCCTAGAATCAGAGTTCCTCCAGCTTCACACTCTGTGAACAACAGTGAACTCCTTAAAGGTCAAATAGTCTCGGCTGAAATCGATAGGAATTGAATACTTAGCTCACACCTAGAAACGATGGCCTTCCGCTAGATTCAGCAAATGTGGTGTTTATGTCTTCCCTGGGGTGAAGGGAGTGTGGTAAGTGAGGGGAATCTTTGACTGAACTTGAATCTGTATTAGGCCTCAGTTTTTCAAGACAGTATAGGTAAATAGTACATGTCAGAAAGTGAACTGTACTGTAAAAGTCGCCAATGACATTAAAGACACAGCTTCTGTGGATCGTCTTTCAATGGAGTCAAGCCCCCGGGGGCACTATATCATGGGGGTGCAGACTTGGTTGCGTTAAATGGCTTTACCCAACATGATCGGATGATTAAGCGTTCTCATCACTGATAGAAGAACACCTGGTTCTCAATAGACTAGCATAACTGCAGCAGGGTTCACCTAGCTATAATGCCTCTAGGTGCTTTTGGATTCAAACCTAAATGTATATATTTGGTTTGTTTCCTCTTGTATTTTCCTAGAGAGGGATGTTACCCCTTGAAATGCCAACATTGGCCAGTAGGTGTCATTGGGAGTAAAGGGCACCACATGCACAAGTGTATCCAAGGTTGGGGGTTAGTTCATCTTTCCAATAGTTATTTCATGGTTCCTGTTGGTTTCGGAGGCTTCAAAAGGAAAGAGTTGACATGACCCCTTTAGCAGTTTGGACTAGAAATTTGCATTCTTTCTGTCTAGGTTTTCCGTAGAGCTGACAAAATGTTACCAAAATTGACAAGTCTGGCTTCTAGGTCGATACAGTGTGTTTCAAAAAATAACTTCATTTTCGTATAACTCCCAAAACATGTAAATGAATTCTGTTAAACTTCTTAAAGACTGCAAATGAGATATCAACACACTGTCAAAACAGGTGTCTTCGGACAATCCCTCCCACCACGGCTGTATAGGAACAAAGAGCTAAGCAAATATCACATTTCTGTGAAATGTATCTGGATAGTGTTGATTCATCGATGCCCAGTTGGCAGAGAAGAAGTGCAACCTGCACTCACTCGCTCCCATGTACAGAGCAATGGAAACATCCACTCACCCAGCCCTTGGCACAGGACACTTGCCGAAGAGAGGTCTGTTACTTCCAAAGACAGGATGAGGCCTCAGGACACCTGGAAGCAGGAGAAGGCAAAGCAGGGAATGGAAACCAGTGCAGGGTCTGACCCCTGGTGGTGGAGCAACAAGGGTGAAACTCTGTTTGCCTTGGACGCACACTCTCAAGCGGACAGGAGACATGGGATTGAAGGTGATGTGCTGAGATTTACAAGAGTGCACAGCAGATGCTTGGCTGACAGAACTCAAAGAAACCAGCGCAAAATATCCCCACAGTTGATTCTGAGACCAAGATCCGAGCTGCCAAATTTGAGGTAGCAGAGGCAACGGTCAGTGAGGGATAGGGCTTCGGATGATGGCACACGCTGAGTCTCAGGGATCTGGAGTGCATTGTGGGATGTGGTGGGTCGAATCAAGAGAGCAAACCGAACTGTGTACCAATGATAAAGCAACCACACTGGTCGCGCGGTTGAGATTACCGATATGTCCCATGGCCACACCCAGTGCATCTGCAGGACCAGGGACCAATTGGGCATTTTGCCAATAGAGCACGTGTGGGGCTGAATCAGAGCTATCGTGCATCTGGTCTGAGGGATCCAGGGGGCCTTGGGTTTGAAATCAGAATGAAAAGCCTTAGGATCTGCTACATTCATAACCTGGGCTGGGATTATGGTTTGGTTTGAGGCACAGGATGCGCAACAGCTCTGTGGTTGCCTTCGTGCACCCGTGCCACAAGGATGAGAGGACAAGGAAGAGTGGTCCAAGTCCACAGCGTGAGAAGAGGAAGCATTTCCTTCAGCACTATCTCCCAAAAGCGGATGCTACATTTGGATGGCACCGGCACGGGACGGCACCGAGGACACCAAGGTAGGTCTGCGGGATCATTCCAGCAGGCCCTGATGTGTGACATCCATGGATGAGCTTCCACTGGTGTTTCAGTAGACAGAGAAGCTCTGGGAAGAACTGCTTTCATTGGGACATTCCCGTGGCACTTCAAAGCACAAGCGCACTCTCAGTTTGCTTTTTTTTAAACACTCCAAAATGACATAGAGCAGAATGCAGAGCTGAGAACCTTTAGAAGCCTCATTTCCACAAGAGGAAGTGTCCTGCGCACTTTCAGAATTGTGAGATATGCGTAATCAAAATGAAGTTTTGCTAATCGAAATAGTATGGGATGTTCATCACAACAAATGCAACACCAGCAATTGGAGATATACCAGACAACACACACAGGAACAGGATATGGCATCAATGTCTAGGAGAAGTTGTCCTCACAGAAATCCCATGGAATTGCGTAGAGACAAGAGTCTAAAATTTTCACTTAACAAAGCCCTAGAAGTCTACATTAGATACCTGATATTACCTGACCAGTAGAGATGAAGAAGTACAGTAAAAGAAACAGGAAGTACCATTTTCAGTTCCAAAGATATTGAAGGCCCAGAAGATAAGCTTTCTAACAACTAGACTGCAAAACGCTCTCCAGACCAAGTGTTGAAAATGGAGGTCTGGAAAACCCTGAAGAACAACATTGTCTCAGAATCACAAAAGGCAGAATATCAGAAAAGGGGAAGAGAAAGTCTAAAGACGAGCCAAAAAATATCAGAAAACTCAATGGATGTGATAATATCAGGGCTAAAATTCAGTCCTTAGCAGACTAGATAATGCAGAGAGACGCGTGAATGACTGTGAAGACAGGGGAACAGAAATCCCTCGGTCAGAAGCAGACATAGGAAAGCAAGTGCAAACCAATGAAACATTGCTGTTTGATTCCTGGGTTAAGACAGGGCATGAAAGACTAGAGTTCATAAGAGTCCCAGATGGAAAAGCAAGAGATAAAGAAACAAAAAATGTCTGAAAATGTATCTGTAGAAAAATCAGACTGAAACTTGCTGAAAGCCAAGAAAGAATCACCTATGCGAATTCAGGAATTACACAGCATCCAAAGGAGCTGGAACCCCAATAGACCTACCAGCAGCTGTATGATTCAAATCAACAAAGTTCACGAATATCCCAGTGATTTAAAATGCACCTGGAGGAAACAACATAGTCACAAGGGAACCTCCAGAGGGGTTTCAGCTGATATCTCGGCAGCAATATTGCAGGACAGGGAGGAGTGCCAGGACACAGACCATATCCTGAATGGCCAAATGCTGCCACCTAGGGTAGCCTATGCCCCATGACCACCATTTCTAATAACGGCAGAGCTAGGGAATTCCACAGACCGGCAAATCTTAAAAGAATTCAGCAGTTCAAAACTTCTTCTAAAAGGAAGGTTGAGAATACTCCCCTGAATAGAAAAGCAGCAAGATGAAATGGAAAGAAGAAAACCATTATTGGAAATGCAAGAAGAGCACGAGTGGCAAAGAAGAAACAAGAAGAAGGCAAGGAGGACATCAAAACGCTAAAGATGGGAGAGGGAAGCAGGAAATCATAGGTGATTGGAAGCACTCTCTTAAGTGAATCAGCTTATTGGACTCTCTGTTTGAAGCGAAAGGAGAGATGCATGGCCTGACGTGTTTGCAAAACAAGCAAGAAGCAGACCAACAAAGAATCAAACCAACAAACAAGCACCAAAAGGGTACGGTTGGCTGACATATACCAAGGGAATCATGATTATTCAAAAGAAAATACTCAAGGTGATGTCAAGGATCATTCAGCACGCATCGACCCAGTATCGCGGCTTGCATGTACTCAGCACACTTGTCTTCGGAAATCAGAGGCGTGCATTCATATTCGTAAATATTGATTCATAAGAGCATATCGTGACCTAACCCAAATGCCGATTTGGAATCAAATGGATTCCTAGTCCGTGATGTAGACTTGTATGTCTTCCAACAGGATGAAGGAATGCCATATTCTACGCTACGTAGAGAAGAAATGTAAGAAGCCTATAACAAAGGCACGTAGATCTGCCAAAGTGTACTAAGAGCAAAAGAGACAGACAGTAAAGTGCACATTGGGGTTGGTTTCATTTCTTGGAACTTCAGCCCCCATGAAACAAATGGATCCATGTCCTGAGAGTGCGGGTGTTTCAGCAGAAATCAGGCGACGCATATGTATTCCGGGTGTACGGATATTATAGGAACATAAGTCTCCTTTAGAGGGTCTCTGTGTACTGTGAACTGTTAGAAAGTTTAAAGACGTGTGAAACCATCAACTAAAAAGGGACCCACTTCCCTCCATTGGTTCTGTGCATACAGATCTGAACAAAAGGAAAGAGGGAAGAAGAAAGGCCCATGGGACGCTAGTGGGTAGAATCACATTTACCTTAGGAACCTCTGGTCGGATGCAGCCCCTCCCCCAACACTGACAAGATGCAGCAGCCATTGGGGGTGGCAGTTACCGGTTGGATTCCAGGTGGAATGTTGGTGTGTACCGCGAGGCTTGTTGTGGCTGTTGGATCCTAGGTAACCGGGCAGAGTTCTGTGGGTGGATCAGTGTGATGGAGGGGCTGCCGCCCTCTGTGGAGCTTGGCTTAGGTGTTTGGTCCGGGAAGCTGTGTAAGTTCGAGATACTGCTGCTGCCCAAAGACCTGAGTTCACAGGTCAGTTTCCAGAACCTTTAAGAGCAGACAGTGGAAGATCTGCCTGTCATCAGCTTACTGGTGAGGCTCCGAGGTACTTTCAGACTTGCCCAGTCCTGGTGAAGTCGACTTTAGGGGAGACACGAAGAGAAGCTGGGCGAAAAGCTGGCTGCACGGATTGAGGAGAGATGCGAACACATGGATGAGAGATGTTCTGCTACAATGGAGAATACTGGCGTGGAGACAGCTGTAGAGGATACCAGGCTCAAAAGACATTCATGAGACATATTGATCCTCGCTGATACTGGCAGAAACATACGGAGTGCCAACGTGGACTTGAGGAAGTTCCTCAATTCTCTTCTCCAAGAACGGGTCCAAGGTCTCTGACATCTGCAAGAGAAGAGATGGCAGAGATGATCAAAACGCTCCTGTTCTTGGAAGAGGTCGTGAGAATCCACACGTCCCAAGGGGCATTCCCTAGCCATTCAGACCAGAATTCACCAAGCCCAGGTAAGCCTTTTCCCAGGTTTGGGCCTAGCTAGCAAGCACTTGCCCTTCCCTCCCCTCCACTCAGGCATCCATTTGGAAGGATCAGTACCTGAGCTGCAATGAAGCCATTACGAGAAGAGCAAGCCCCTCCTAGAATCAGAGTTCCTCCAGCTTCACACTCTGTGAACAACAGTGAACTCCTTAAAGGTCAAATAGTCTCGGCTGAAATCGATAGGAATTGAATACTTAGCTCACACCTAGAAACGATGGCCTTCCGCTAGATTCAGCAAATGTGGTGTTTATGTCTTCCCTGGGGTGAAGGGAGTGTGGTAAGTGAGGGGAATCTTTGACTGAACTTGAATCTGTATTAGGCCTCAGTTTTTCAAGACAGTATAGGTAAATAGTACATGTCAGAAAGTGAACTGTACTGTAAAAGTCGCCAATGACATTAAAGACACAGCTTCTGTGGATCGTCTTTCAATGGAGTCAAGCCCCCGGGGGCACTATATCATGGGGGTGCAGACTTGGTTGCGTTAAATGGCTTTACCCAACATGATCGGATGATTAAGCGTTCTCATCACTGATAGAAGAACACCTGGTTCTCAATAGACTAGCATAACTGCAGCAGGGTTCACCTAGCTATAATGCCTCTAGGTGCTTTTGGATTCAAACCTAAATGTATATATTTGGTTTGTTTCCTCTTGTATTTTCCTAGAGAGGGATGTTACCCCTTGAAATGCCAACATTGGCCAGTAGGTGTCATTGGGAGTAAAGGGCACCACATGCACAAGTGTATCCAAGGTTGGGGGTTAGTTCATCTTTCCAATAGTTATTTCATGGTTCCTGTTGGTTTCGGAGGCTTCAAAAGGAAAGAGTTGACATGACCCCTTTAGCAGTTTGGACTAGAAATTTGCATTCTTTCTGTCTAGGTTTTCCGTAGAGCTGACAAAATGTTACCAAAATTGACAAGTCTGGCTTCTAGGTCGATACAGTGTGTTTCAAAAAATAACTTCATTTTCGTATAACTCCCAAAACATGTAAATGAATTCTGTTAAACTTCTTAAAGACTGCAAATGAGATATCAACACACTGTCAAAACAGGTGTCTTCGGACAATCCCTCCCACCACGGCTGTATAGGAACAAAGAGCTAAGCAAATATCACATTTCTGTGAAATGTATCTGGATAGTGTTGATTCATCGATGCCCAGTTGGCAGAGAAGAAGTGCAACCTGCACTCACTCGCTCCCATGTACAGAGCAATGGAAACATCCACTCACCCAGCCCTTGGCACAGGACACTTGCCGAAGAGAGGTCTGTTACTTCCAAAGACAGGATGAGGCCTCAGGACACCTGGAAGCAGGAGAAGGCAAAGCAGGGAATGGAAACCAGTGCAGGGTCTGACCCCTGGTGATGGAGCAACAAGGGTGAAACTCTGTTTGCCTTGGACGCACACTCTCAAGCGGACAGGAGACATGGGATTGAAGGTGATGTGCTGAGATTTACAAGAGTGCACAGCAGATGCTTGGCTGACAGAACTCAAAGAAACCAGCGCAAAATATCCCCACAGTTGATTCTGAGACCAAGATCCGAGCTGCCAAATTTGAGGTAGCAGAGGCAACGGTCAGTGAGGGATAGGGCTTCGGATGATGGCACACGCTGAGTCTCAGGGATCTGGAGTGCATTGTGGGATGTGGTGGGTCGAATCAAGAGAGCAAACCGAACTGTGTACCAATGATAAAGCAACCACACTGGTCGCACGGTTGAGATTACCGATATGTCCCATGGCCACACCCAGTGCATCTGCAGGACCAGGGACCAATTGGGCATTTTGCCAATAGAGCACGTGTGGGGCTGAATCAGAGCTATCGTGCATCTGGTCTGAGGGATCCAGGGGGCCTTGGGTTTGAAATCAGAATGAAAAGCCTTAGGATCTGCTACATTCATAACCTGGGCTGGGATTATGGTTTGGTTTGAGGCACAGGATGCGCAACAGCTCTGTGGTTGCCTTCGTGCACCCGTGCCACAAGGATGAGAGGACAAGGAAGAGTGGTCCAAGTCCACAGCGTGAGAAGAGGAAGCATTTCCTTCAGCACTATCTCCCAAAAGCGGATGCTACATTTTGGATGGCACCGGCACGGGACGGCACCGAGGACACCAAGGTAGGTCTGCGGGATCATTCCAGCAGGCCCTGATGTGTGACATCCATGGATGAGCTTCCACTGGTGTTTCAGTAGACAGAGAAGCTCTGGGAAGAACTGCTTTCATTGGGACATTCCCGTGGCACTTCAAAGCACAAGCGCACTCTCAGTTTGCTTTTTTTTAAACACTCCAAAATGACATAGAGCAGAATGCAGAGCTGAGAACCTTTAGAAGCCTCATTTCCACAAGAGGAAGTGTCCTGCGCACTTTCAGAATTGTGAGATATGCGTAATCAAAATGAAGTTTTGCTAATCGAAATAGTATGGGATGTTCATCACAACAAATGCAACACCAGCAATTGGAGATATACCAGACAACACACACAGGAACAGGATATGGCATCAATGTCTAGGAGAAGTTGTCCTCACAGAAATCCCATGGAATTGCGTAGAGACAAGAGTCTAAAATTTTCACTTAACAAAGCCCTAGAAGTCTACATTAGATACCTGATATTACCTGACCAGTAGAGATGAAGAAGTACAGTAAAAGAAACAGGAAGTACCGTTTTCAGTTCCAAAGATATTGAAGGCCCAGAAGATAAGCTTTCTAACAACTAGACTGCAAAACGCTCTCCAGACCAAGTGTTGAAAATGGAGGTCTGGAAAACCCTGAAGAACAACATTGTCTCAGAATCACAAAAGGCAGAATATCAGAAAAGGGGAAGAGAAAGTCTAAAGACGAGCCAAAAAATATCAGAAAACTCAATGGATGTGATAATATCAGGGCTAAAATTCAGTCCTTAGCAGACTAGATAATGCAGAGAGACGCGTGAATGACTGTGAAGACAGGGGAACAGAAATCCCTCGGTCAGAAGCAGACATAGGAAAGCAAGTGCAAACCAATGAAACATTGCTGTTGATTCCTGGGTTAAGACAGGGCATGAAAGACTAGAGTTCATAAGAGTCCCAGATGGAAAAGCAAGAGATAAAGAAACAAAAAATGTCTGAAAATGTATCTGTAGAAAAATCAGACTGAAACTTGCTGAAAGCCAAGAAAGAATCACCTATGCGAATTCAGGAATTACACAGCATCCAAAGGAGGTGGAACCCCAATAGACCTACCAGCAGCTGTATGATTCAAATCAACAAAGTTCACGAATATCCCAGTGATTTAAAATGCACCTGGAGGAAACAACATAGTCACAAGGGAACCTCCAGAGGGGTTTCAGCTGATATCTCGGCAGCAATATTGCAGGACAGGGAGGAGTGCCAGGACACAGACCATATCCTGAATGGCCAAATGCTGCCACCTAGGGTAGCCTATGCCCCATGACCACCATTTCTAATAACGGCAGAGCTAGGGAATTCCACAGACCGGCAAATCTTAAAAGAATTCAGCAGTTCAAAACTTCTTCTAAAAGGAAGGTTGAGAATACTCCCCTGAATAGAAAAGCAGCAAGATGAAATGGAAAGAAGAAAACCATTATTGGAAATGCAAGAAGAGCACGAGTGGCAAAGAAGAAACAAGAAGAAGGCAAGGAGGACATCAAAACGCTAAAGATGGGAGAGGGAAGCAGGAAATCATAGGTGATTGGAAGCACTCTCTTAAGTGAATCAGCTTATTGGACTCTCTGTTTGAAGCGAAAGGAGAGATGCATGGCCTGACGTGTTTGCAAAACAAGCAAGAAGCAGACCAACAAAGAATCAAACCAACAAACAAGCACCAAAAGGGTACGGTTGGCTGACATATACCAAGGGAATCATGATTATTCAAAAGAAAATACTCAAGGTGATGTCAAGGATCATTCAGCACGCATCGACCCAGTATCGCGGCTTGCATGTACTCAGCACACTTGTCTTCGGAAATCAGAGGCGTGCATTCATATTCGTAAATATTGATTCATAAGAGCATATCGTGACCTAACCCAAATGCCGATTTGGAATCAAATGGATTCCTAGTCCGTGATGTAGACTTGTATGTCTTCCAACAGGATGAAGGAATGCCATATTCTACGCTACGTAGAGGAGAAATGTAAGAAGCCTATAACAAAGGCACGTAGATCTGCCAAAGTGTACTAAGAGCAAAAGAGACAGACAGTAAAGTGCACATTGGGGTTGGTTTCATTTCTTGGAACTTCAGCCCCCATGAAACAAATGGATCCATGTCCTGAGAGTGCGGGTGTTTCAGCAGAAATCAGGCGACGCATATGTATTCCGGGTGTACGGATATTATAGGAACATAAGTCTCCTTTAGAGGGTCTCTGTGTACTGTGAACTGTTAGAAAGTTTAAAGACGTGTGAAACCATCAACTAAAAAGGGACCCACTTCCCTCCATTGGTTCTGTGCATACAGATCTGAACAAAAGGAAAGAGGGAAGAAGAAAGGCCCATGGGACGCTAGTGGGTAGAATCACATTTACCTTAGGAACCTCTGGTCGGATGCAGCCCCTCCCCCAACACTGACAAGATGCAGCAGCCATTGGGGGTGGCAGTTACCGGTTGGATTCCAGGTGGAATGTTGGTGTGTACCGCGAGGCTTGTTGTGGCTGTTGGATCCTAGGTAACCGGGCAGAGTTCTGTGGGTGGATCAGTGTGATGGAGGGGCTGCCGCCCTCTGTGGAGCTTGGCTTAGGTGTTTGGTCCGGGAAGCTGTGTAAGTTCGAGATACTGCTGCTGCCCAAAGACCTGAGTTCACAGGTCAGTTTCCAGAACCTTTAAGAGCAGACAGTGGAAGATCTGCCTGTCATCAGCTTACTGGTGAGGCTCCGAGGTACTTTCAGACTTGCCCAGTCCTGGTGAAGTCGACTTTAGGGGAGACACGAAGAGAAGCTGGGCGAAAAGCTGGCTGCACGGATTGAGGAGAGATGCGAACACATGGATGAGAGATGTTCTGCTACAATGGAGAATACTGGCGTGGAGACAGCTGTAGAGGATACCAGGCTCAAAAGACATTCATGAGACATATTGATCCTCGCTGATACTGGCAGAAACATACGGAGTGCCAACGTGGACTTGAGGAAGTTCCTCAATTCTCTTCTCCAAGAACGGGTCCAAGGTCTCTGACATCTGCAAGAGAAGAGATGGCAGAGATGATCAAAACGCTCCTGTTCTTGGAAGAGGTCGTGAGAATCCACACGTCCCAAGGGGCATTCCCTAGCCATTCAGACCAGAATTCACCAAGCCCAGGTAAGCCTTTTCCCAGGTTTGGGCCTAGCTAGCAAGCACTTGCCCTTCCCTCCCCTCCACTCAGGCATCCATTTGGAAGGATCAGTACCTGAGCTGCAATGAAGCCATTACGAGAAGAGCAAGCCCCTCCTAGAATCAGAGTTCCTCCAGCTTCACACTCTGTGAACAACAGTGAACTCCTTAAAGGTCAAATAGTCTCGGCTGAAATCGATAGGAATTGAATACTTAGCTCACACCTAGAAACGATGGCCTTCCGCTAGATTCAGCAAATGTGGTGTTTATGTCTTCCCTGGGGTGAAGGGAGTGTGGTAAGTGAGGGGAATCTTTGACTGAACTTGAATCTGTATTAGGCCTCAGTTTTTCAAGACAGTATAGGTAAATAGTACATGTCAGAAAGTGAACTGTACTGTAAAAGTCGCCAATGACATTAAAGACACAGCTTCTGTGGATCGTCTTTCAATGGAGTCAAGCCCCCGGGGGCACTATATCATGGGGGTGCAGACTTGGTTGCGTTAAATGGCTTTACCCAACATGATCGGATGATTAAGCGTTCTCATCACTGATAGAAGAACACCTGGTTCTCAATAGACTAGCATAACTGCAGCAGGGTTCACCTAGCTATAATGCCTCTAGGTGCTTTTGGATTCAAACCTAAATGTATATATTTGGTTTGTTTCCTCTTGTATTTTCCTAGAGAGGGATGTTACCCCTTGAAATGCCAACATTGGCCAGTAGGTGTCATTGGGAGTAAAGGGCACCACATGCACAAGTGTATCCAAGGTTGGGGGTTAGTTCATCTTTCCAATAGTTATTTCATGGTTCCTGTTGGTTTCGGAGGCTTCAAAAGGAAAGAGTTGACATGACCCCTTTAGCAGTTTGGACTAGAAATTTGCATTCTTTCTGTCTAGGTTTTCCGTAGAGCTGACAAAATGTTACCAAAATTGACAAGTCTGGCTTCTAGGTCGATACAGTGTGTTTCAAAAAATAACTTCATTTTCGTATAACTCCCAAAACATGTAAATGAATTCTGTTAAACTTCTTAAAGACTGCAAATGAGATATCAACACACTGTCAAAACAGGTGTCTTCGGACAATCCCTCCCACCACGGCTGTATAGGAACAAAGAGCTAAGCAAATATCACATTTCTGTGAAATGTATCTGGATAGTGTTGATTCATCGATGCCCAGTTGGCAGAGAAGAAGTGCAACCTGCACTCACTCGCTCCCATGTACAGAGCAATGGAAACATCCACTCACCCAGCCCTTGGCACAGGACACTTGCCGAAGAGAGGTCTGTTACTTCCAAAGACAGGATGAGGCCTCAGGACACCTGGAAGCAGGAGAAGGCAAAGCAGGGAATGGAAACCAGTGCAGGGTCTGACCCCTGGTGGTGGAGCAACAAGGGTGAAACTCTGTTTGCCTTGGACGCACACTCTCAAGCGGACAGGAGACATGGGATTGAAGGTGATGTGCTGAGATTTACAAGAGTGCACAGCAGATGCTTGGCTGACAGAACTCAAAGAAACCAGCGCAAAATATCCCCACAGTTGATTCTGAGACCAAGATCCGAGCTGCCAAATTTGAGGTAGCAGAGGCAACGGTCAGTGAGGGATAGGGCTTCGGATGATGGCACACGCTGAGTCTCAGGGATCTGGAGTGCATTGTGGGATGTGGTGGGTCGAATCAAGAGAGCAAACCGAACTGTGTACCAATGATAAAGCAACCACACTGGTCGCGCGGTTGAGATTACCGATATGTCCCATGGCCACACCCAGTGCATCTGCAGGACCAGGGACCAATTGGGCATTTTGCCAATAGAGCACGTGTGGGGCTGAATCAGAGCTATCGTGCATCTGGTCTGAGGGATCCAGGGGGCCTTGGGTTTGAAATCAGAATGAAAAGCCTTAGGATCTGCTACATTCATAACCTGGGCTGGGATTATGGTTTGGTTTGAGGCACAGGATGCGCAACAGCTCTGTGGTTGCCTTCGTGCACCCGTGCCACAAGGATGAGAGGACAAGGAAGAGTGGTCCAAGTCCACAGCGTGAGAAGAGGAAGCATTTCCTTCAGCACTATCTCCCAAAAGCGGATGCTACATTTTGGATGGCACCGGCACGGGACGGCACCGAGGACACCAAGGTAGGTCTGCGGGATCATTCCAGCAGGCCCTGATGTGTGACATCCATGGATGAGCTTCCACTGGTGTTTCAGTAGACAGAGAAGCTCTGGGAAGAACTGCTTTCATTGGGACATTCCCGTGGCACTTCAAAGCACAAGCGCACTCTCAGTTTGCTTTTTTTTAAACACTCCAAAATGACATAGAGCAGAATGCAGAGCTGAGAACCTTTAGAAGCCTCATTTCCACAAGAGGAAGTGTCCTGCGCACTTTCAGAATTGTGAGATATGCGTAATCAAAATGAAGTTTTGCTAATCGAAATAGTATGGGATGTTCATCACAACAAATGCAACACCAGCAATTGGAGATATACCAGACAACACACACAGGAACAGGATATGGCATCAATGTCTAGGAGAAGTTGTCCTCACAGAAATCCCATGGAATTGCGTAGAGACAAGAGTCTAAAATTTTCACTTAACAAAGCCCTAGAAGTCTACATTAGATACCTGATATTACCTGACCAGTAGAGATGAAGAAGTACAGTAAAAGAAACAGGAAGTACCGTTTTCAGTTCCAAAGATATTGAAGGCCCAGAAGATAAGCTTTCTAACAACTAGACTGCAAAACGCTCTCCAGACCAAGTGTTGAAAATGGAGGTCTGGAAAACCCTGAAGAACAACATTGTCTCAGAATCACAAAAGGCAGAATATCAGAAAAGGGGAAGAGAAAGTCTAAAGACGAGCCAAAAAATATCAGAAAACTCAATGGATGTGATAATATCAGGGCTAAAATTCAGTCCTTAGCAGACTAGATAATGCAGAGAGACGCGTGAATGACTGTGAAGACAGGGGAACAGAAATCCCTCGGTCAGAAGCAGACATAGGAAAGCAAGTGCAAACCAATGAAACATTGCTGTTGATTCCTGGGTTAAGACAGGGCATGAAAGACTAGAGTTCATAAGAGTCCCAGATGGAAAAGCAAGAGATAAAGAAACAAAAAATGTCTGAAAATGTATCTGTAGAAAAATCAGACTGAAACTTGCTGAAAGCCAAGAAAGAATCACCTATGCGAATTCAGGAATTACACAGCATCCAAAGGAGGTGGAACCCCAATAGACCTACCAGCAGCTGTATGATTCAAATCAACAAAGTTCACGAATATCCCAGTGATTTAAAATGCACCTGGAGGAAACAACATAGTCACAAGGGAACCTCCAGAGGGGTTTCAGCTGATATCTCGGCAGCAATATTGCAGGACAGGGAGGAGTGCCAGGACACAGACCATATCCTGAATGGCCAAATGCTGCCACCTAGGGTAGCCTATGCCCCATGACCACCATTTCTAATAACGGCAGAGCTAGGGAATTCCACAGACCGGCAAATCTTAAAAGAATTCAGCAGTTCAAAACTTCTTCTAAAAGGAAGGTTGAGAATACTCCCCTGAATAGAAAAGCAGCAAGATGAAATGGAAAGAAGAAAACCATTATTGGAAATGCAAGAAGAGCACGAGTGGCAAAGAAGAAACAAGAAGAAGGCAAGGAGGACATCAAAACGCTAAAGATGGGAGAGGGAAGCAGGAAATCATAGGTGATTGGAAGCACTCTCTTAAGTGAATCAGCTTATTGGACTCTCTGTTTGAAGCGAAAGGAGAGATGCATGGCCTGACGTGTTTGCAAAACAAGCAAGAAGCAGACCAACAAAGAATCAAACCAACAAACAAGCACCAAAAGGGTACGGTTGGCTGACATATACCAAGGGAATCATGATTATTCAAAAGAAAATACTCAAGGTGATGTCAAGGATCATTCAGCACGCATCGACCCAGTATCGCGGCTTGCATGTACTCAGCACACTTGTCTTCGGAAATCAGAGGCGTGCATTCATATTCGTAAATATTGATTCATAAGAGCATATCGTGACCTAACCCAAATGCCGATTTGGAATCAAATGGATTCCTAGTCCGTGATGTAGACTTGTATGTCTTCCAACAGGATGAAGGAATGCCATATTCTACGCTACGTAGAGAAGAAATGTAAGAAGCCTATAACAAAGGCACGTAGATCTGCCAAAGTGTACTAAGAGCAAAAGAGACAGACAGTAAAGTGCACATTGGGGTTGGTTTCATTTCTTGGAACTTCAGCCCCCATGAAACAAATGGATCCATGTCCTGAGAGTGCGGGTGTTTCAGCAGAAATCAGGCGACGCATATGTATTCCGGGTGTACGGATATTATAGGAACATAAGTCTCCTTTAGAGGGTCTCTGTGTACTGTGAACTGTTAGAAAGTTTAAAGACGTGTGAAACCATCAACTAAAAAGGGACCCACTTCCCTCCATTGGTTCTGTGCATACAGATCTGAACAAAAGGAAAGAGGGAAGAAGAAAGGCCCATGGGACGCTAGTGGGTAGAATCACATTTACCTTAGGAACCTCTGGTCGGATGCAGCCCCTCCCCCAACACTGACAAGATGCAGCAGCCATTGGGGATGGCAGTTACCGGTTGGATTCCAGGTGGAATGTTGGTGTGTACCGCGAGGCTTGTTGTGGCTGTTGGATCCTAGGTAACCGGGCAGAGTTCTGTGGGTGGATCAGTGTGATGGAGGGGCTGCCGCCCTCTGTGGAGCTTGGCTTAGGTGTTTGGTCCGGGAAGCTGTGTAAGTTCGAGATACTGCTGCTGCCCAAAGACCTGAGTTCACAGGTCAGTTTCCAGAACCTTTAAGAGCAGACAGTGGAAGATCTGCCTGTCATCAGCTTACTGGTGAGGCTCCGAGGTACTTTCAGACTTGCCCAGTCCTGGTGAAGTCGACTTTAGGGGAGACACGAAGAGAAGCTGGGCGAAAAGCTGGCTGCACGGATTGAGGAGAGATGCGAACACATGGATGAGAGATGTTCTGCTACAATGGAGAATACTGGCGTGGAGACAGCTGTAGAGGATACCAGGCTCAAAAGACATTCATGAGACATATTGATCCTCGCTGATACTGGCAGAAACATACGGAGTGCCAACGTGGACTTGAGGAAGTTCCTCAATTCTCTTCTCCAAGAACGGGTCCAAGGTCTCTGACATCTGCAAGAGAAGAGATGGCAGAGATGATCAAAACGCTCCTGTTCTTGGAAGAGGTCGTGAGAATCCACACGTCCCAAGGGGCATTCCCTAGCCATTCAGACCAGAATTCACCAAGCCCAGGTAAGCCTTTTCCCAGGTTTGGGCCTAGCTAGCAAGCACTTGCCCTTCCCTCCCCTCCACTCAGGCATCCATTTGGAAGGATCAGTACCTGAGCTGCAATGAAGCCATTACGAGAAGAGCAAGCCCCTCCTAGAATCAGAGTTCCTCCAGCTTCACACTCTGTGAACAACAGTGAACTCCTTAAAGGTCAAATAGTCTCGGCTGAAATCGATAGGAATTGAATACTTAGCTCACACCTAGAAACGATGGCCTTCCGCTAGATTCAGCAAATGTGGTGTTTATGTCTTCCCTGGGGTGAAGGGAGTGTGGTAAGTGAGGGGAATCTTTGACTGAACTTGAATCTGTATTAGGCCTCAGTTTTTCAAGACAGTATAGGTAAATAGTACATGTCAGAAAGTGAACTGTACTGTAAAAGTCGCCAATGACATTAAAGACACAGCTTCTGTGGATCGTCTTTCAATGGAGTCAAGCCCCCGGGGGCACTATATCATGGGGGTGCAGACTTGGTTGCGTTAAATGGCTTTACCCAACATGATCGGATGATTAAGCGTTCTCATCACTGATAGAAGAACACCTGGTTCTCAATAGACTAGCATAACTGCAGCAGGGTTCACCTAGCTATAATGCCTCTAGGTGCTTTTGGATTCAAACCTAAATGTATATATTTGGTTTGTTTCCTCTTGTATTTTCCTAGAGAGGGATGTTACCCCTTGAAATGCCAACATTGGCCAGTAGGTGTCATTGGGAGTAAAGGGCACCACATGCACAAGTGTATCCAAGGTTGGGGGTTAGTTCATCTTTCCAATAGTTATTTCATGGTTCCTGTTGGTTTCGGAGGCTTCAAAAGGAAAGAGTTGACATGACCCCTTTAGCAGTTTGGACTAGAAATTTGCATTCTTTCTGTCTAGGTTTTCCGTAGAGCTGACAAAATGTTACCAAAATTGACAAGTCTGGCTTCTAGGTCGATACAGTGTGTTTCAAAAAATAACTTCATTTTCGTATAACTCCCAAAACATGTAAATGAATTCTGTTAAACTTCTTAAAGACTGCAAATGAGATATCAACACACTGTCAAAACAGGTGTCTTCGGACAATCCCTCCCACCACGGCTGTATAGGAACAAAGAGCTAAGCAAATATCACATTTCTGTGAAATGTATCTGGATAGTGTTGATTCATCGATGCCCAGTTGGCAGAGAAGAAGTGCAACCTGCACTCACTCGCTCCCATGTACAGAGCAATGGAAACATCCACTCACCCAGCCCTTGGCACAGGACACTTGCCGAAGAGAGGTCTGTTACTTCCAAAGACAGGATGAGGCCTCAGGACACCTGGAAGCAGGAGAAGGCAAAGCAGGGAATGGAAACCAGTGCAGGGTCTGACCCCTGGTGATGGAGCAACAAGGGTGAAACTCTGTTTGCCTTGGACGCACACTCTCAAGCGGACAGGAGACATGGGATTGAAGGTGATGTGCTGAGATTTACAAGAGTGCACAGCAGATGCTTGGCTGACAGAACTCAAAGAAACCAGCGCAAAATATCCCCACAGTTGATTCTGAGACCAAGATCCGAGCTGCCAAATTTGAGGTAGCAGAGGCAACGGTCAGTGAGGGATAGGGCTTCGGATGATGGCACACGCTGAGTCTCAGGGATCTGGAGTGCATTGTGGGATGTGGTGGGTCGAATCAAGAGAGCAAACCGAACTGTGTACCAATGATAAAGCAACCACACTGGTCGCGCGGTTGAGATTACCGATATGTCCCATGGCCACACCCAGTGCATCTGCAGGACCAGGGACCAATTGGGCATTTTGCCAATAGAGCACGTGTGGGGCTGAATCAGAGCTATCGTGCATCTGGTCTGAGGGATCCAGGGGGCCTTGGGTTTGAAATCAGAATGAAAAGCCTTAGGATCTGCTACATTCATAACCTGGGCTGGGATTATGGTTTGGTTTGAGGCACAGGATGCGCAACAGCTCTGTGGTTGCCTTCGTGCACCCGTGCCACAAGGATGAGAGGACAAGGAAGAGTGGTCCAAGTCCACAGCGTGAGAAGAGGAAGCATTTCCTTCAGCACTATCTCCCAAAAGCGGATGCTACATTTTGGATGGCACCGGCACGGGACGGCACCGAGGACACCAAGGTAGGTCTGCGGGATCATTTCAGCAGGCCCTGATGTGTGACATCCATGGATGAGCTTCCACTGGTGTTTCAGTAGACAGAGAAGCTCTGGGAAGAACTGCTTTCATTGGGACACTCCCGTGGCACTTCAAAGCACAAGCGCACTCTCAGTTTGCTTTTTTTTAAACACTCCAAAATGACATAGAGCAGAATGCAGAGCTGAGAACCTTTAGAAGCCTCATTTCCACAAGAGGAAGTGTCCTGCGCACTTTCAGAATTGTGAGATATGCGTAATCAAAATGAAGTTTTGCTAATCGAAATAGTATGGGATGTTCATCACAACAAATGCAACACCAGCAATTGGAGATATACCAGACAACACACACAGGAACAGGATATGGCATCAATGTCTAGGAGAAGTTGTCCTCACAGAAATCCCATGGAATTGCGTAGAGACAAGAGTCTAAAATTTTCACTTAACAAAGCCCTAGAAGTCTACATTAGATACCTGATATTACCTGACCAGTAGAGATGAAGAAGTACAGTAAAAGAAACAGGAAGTACCATTTTCAGTTCCAAAGATATTGAAGGCCCAGAAGATAAGCTTTCTAACAACTAGACTGCAAAACGCTCTCCAGACCAAGTGTTGAAAATGGAGGTCTGGAAAACCCTGAAGAACAACATTGTCTCAGAATCACAAAAGGCAGAATATCAGAAAAGGGGAAGAGAAAGTCTAAAGACGAGCCAAAAAATATCAGAAAACTCAATGGATGTGATAATATCAGGGCTAAAATTCAGTCCTTAGCAGACTAGATAATGCAGAGAGACGCGTGAATGACTGTGAAGACAGGGGAACAGAAATCCCTCGGTCAGAAGCAGACATAGGAAAGCAAGTGCAAACCAATGAAACATTGCTGTTGATTCCTGGGTTAAGACAGGGCATGAAAGACTAGAGTTCATAAGAGTCCCAGATGGAAAAGCAAGAGATAAAGAAACAAAAAATGTCTGAAAATGTATCTGTAGAAAAATCAGACTGAAACTTGCTGAAAGCCAAGAAAGAATCATCTATGCGAATTCAGGAATTACACAGCATCCAAAGGAGGTGGAACCCCAATAGACCTACCAGCAGCTGTATGATTCAAATCAACAAAGTTCACGAATATCCCAGTGATTTAAAATGCACCTGGAGGAAACAACATAGTCACAAGGGAACCTCCAGAGGGGTTTCAGCTGATATCTCGGCAGCAATATTGCAGGACAGGGAGGAGTGCCAGGACACAGACCATATCCTGAATGGCCAAATGCTGCCACCTAGGGTAGCCTATGCCCCATGACCACCATTTCTAATAACGGCAGAGCTAGGGAATTCCACAGACCGGCAAATCTTAAAAGAATTCAGCAGTTCAAAACTTCTTCTAAAAGGAAGGTTGAGAATACTCCCCTGAATAGAAAAGCAGCAAGATGAAATGGAAAGAAGAAAACCATTATTGGAAATGCAAGAAGAGCACGAGTGGCAAAGAAGAAACAAGAAGAAGGCAAGGAGGACATCAAAACGCTAAAGATGGGAGAGGGAAGCAGGAAATCATAGGTGATTGGAAGCACTCTCTTAAGTGAATCAGCTTATTGGACTCTCTGTTTGAAGCGAAAGGAGAGATGCATGGCCTGACGTGTTTGCAAAACAAGCAAGAAGCAGACCAACAAAGAATCAAACCAACAAACAAGCACCAAAAGGGTACGGTTGGCTGACATATACCAAGGGAATCATGATTATTCAAAAGAAAATACTCAAGGTGATGTCAAGGATCATTCAGCACGCATCGACCCAGTATCGCGGCTTGCATGTACTCAGCACACTTGTCTTCGGAAATCAGAGGCGTGCATTCATATTCGTAAATATTGATTCATAAGAGCATATCGTGACCTAACCCAAATGCCGATTTGGAATCAAATGGATTCCTAGTCCGTGATGTAGACTTGTATGTCTTCCAACAGGATGAAGGAATGCCATATTCTACGCTACGTAGAGAAGAAATGTAAGAAGCCTATAACAAAGGCACGTAGATCTGCCAAAGTGTACTAAGAGCAAAAGAGACAGACAGTAAAGTGCACATTGGGGTTGGTTTCATTTCTTGGAACTTCAGCCCCCATGAAACAAATGGATCCATGTCCTGAGAGTGCGGGTGTTTCAGCAGAAATCAGGCGACGCATATGTATTCCGGGTGTACGGATATTATAGGAACATAAGTCTCCTTTAGAGGGTCTCTGTGTACTGTGAACTGTTAGAAAGTTTAAAGACGTGTGAAACCATCAACTAAAAAGGGACCCACTTCCCTCCATTGGTTCTGTGCATACAGATCTGAACAAAAGGAAAGAGGGAAGAAGAAAGGCCCATGGGACGCTAGTGGGTAGAATCACATTTACCTTAGGAACCTCTGGTCGGATGCAGCCCCTCCCCCAACACTGACAAGATGCAGCAGCCATTGGGGATGGCAGTTACCGGTTGGATTCCAGGTGGAATGTTGGTGTGTACCGCGAGGCTTGTTGTGGCTGTTGGATCCTAGGTAACCGGGCAGAGTTCTGTGGGTGGATCAGTGTGATGGAGGGGCTGCCGCCCTCTGTGGAGCTTGGCTTAGGTGTTTGGTCCGGGAAGCTGTGTAAGTTCGAGATACTGCTGCTGCCCAAAGACCTGAGTTCACAGGTCAGTTTCCAGAACCTTTAAGAGCAGACAGTGGAAGATCTGCCTGTCATCAGCTTACTGGTGAGGCTCCGAGGTACTTTCAGACTTGCCCAGTCCTGGTGAAGTCGACTTTAGGGGAGACACGAAGAGAAGCTGGGCGAAAAGCTGGCTGCACGGATTGAGGAGAGATGCGAACACATGGATGAGAGATGTTCTGCTACAATGGAGAATACTGGCGTGGAGACAGCTGTAGAGGATACCAGGCTCAAAAGACATTCATGAGACATATTGATCCTCGCTGATACTGGCAGAAACATACGGAGTGCCAACGTGGACTTGAGGAAGTTCCTCAATTCTCTTCTCCAAGAACGGGTCCAAGGTCTCTGACATCTGCAAGAGAAGAGATGGCAGAGATGATCAAAACGCTCCTGTTCTTGGAAGAGGTCGTGAGAATCCACACGTCCCAAGGGGCATTCCCTAGCCATTCAGACCAGAATTCACCAAGCCCAGGTAAGCCTTTTCCCAGGTTTGGGCCTAGCTAGCAAGCACTTGCCCTTCCCTCCCCTCCACTCAGGCATCCATTTGGAAGGATCAGTACCTGAGCTGCAATGAAGCCATTACGAGAAGAGCAAGCCCCTCCTAGAATCAGAGTTCCTCCAGCTTCACACTCTGTGAACAACAGTGAACTCCTTAAAGGTCAAATAGTCTCGGCTGAAATCGATAGGAATTGAATACTTAGCTCACACCTAGAAACGATGGCCTTCCGCTAGATTCAGCAAATGTGGTGTTTATGTCTTCCCTGGGGTGAAGGGAGTGTGGTAAGTGAGGGGAATCTTTGACTGAACTTGAATCTGTATTAGGCCTCAGTTTTTCAAGACAGTATAGGTAAATAGTACATGTCAGAAAGTGAACTGTACTGTAAAAGTCGCCAATGACATTAAAGACACAGCTTCTGTGGATCGTCTTTCAATGGAGTCAAGCCCCCGGGGGCACTATATCATGGGGGTGCAGACTTGGTTGCGTTAAATGGCTTTACCCAACATGATCGGATGATTAAGCGTTCTCATCACTGATAGAAGAACACCTGGTTCTCAATAGACTAGCATAACTGCAGCAGGGTTCACCTAGCTATAATGCCTCTAGGTGCTTTTGGATTCAAACCTAAATGTATATATTTGGTTTGTTTCCTCTTGTATTTTCCTAGAGAGGGATGTTACCCCTTGAAATGCCAACATTGGCCAGTAGGTGTCATTGGGAGTAAAGGGCACCACATGCACAAGTGTATCCAAGGTTGGGGGTTAGTTCATCTTTCCAATAGTTATTTCATGGTTCCTGTTGGTTTCGGAGGCTTCAAAAGGAAAGAGTTGACATGACCCCTTTAGCAGTTTGGACTAGAAATTTGCATTCTTTCTGTCTAGGTTTTCCGTAGAGCTGACAAAATGTTACCAAAATTGACAAGTCTGGCTTCTAGGTCGATACAGTGTGTTTCAAAAAATAACTTCATTTTCGTATAACTCCCAAAACATGTAAATGAATTCTGTTAAACTTCTTAAAGACTGCAAATGAGATATCAACACACTGTCAAAACAGGTGTCTTCGGACAATCCCTCCCACCACGGCTGTATAGGAACAAAGAGCTAAGCAAATATCACATTTCTGTGAAATGTATCTGGATAGTGTTGATTCATCGATGCCCAGTTGGCAGAGAAGAAGTGCAACCTGCACTCACTCGCTCCCATGTACAGAGCAATGGAAACATCCACTCACCCAGCCCTTGGCACAGGACACTTGCCGAAGAGAGGTCTGTTACTTCCAAAGACAGGATGAGGCCTCAGGACACCTGGAAGCAGGAGAAGGCAAAGCAGGGAATGGAAACCAGTGCAGGGTCTGACCCCTGGTGATGGAGCAACAAGGGTGAAACTCTGTTTGCCTTGGACGCACACTCTCAAGCGGACAGGAGACATGGGATTGAAGGTGATGTGCTGAGATTTACAAGAGTGCACAGCAGATGCTTGGCTGACAGAACTCAAAGAAACCAGCGCAAAATATCCCCACAGTTGATTCTGAGACCAAGATCCGAGCTGCCAAATTTGAGGTAGCAGAGGCAACGGTCAGTGAGGGATAGGGCTTCGGATGATGGCACACGCTGAGTCTCAGGGATCTGGAGTGCATTGTGGGATGTGGTGGGTCGAATCAAGAGAGCAAACCGAACTGTGTACCAATGATAAAGCAACCACACTGGTCGCGCGGTTGAGATTACCGATATGTCCCATGGCCACACCCAGTGCATCTGCAGGACCAGGGACCAATTGGGCATTTTGCCAATAGAGCACGTGTGGGGCTGAATCAGAGCTATCGTGCATCTGGTCTGAGGGATCCAGGGGGCCTTGGGTTTGAAATCAGAATGAAAAGCCTTAGGATCTGCTACATTCATAACCTGGGCTGGGATTATGGTTTGGTTTGAGGCACAGGATGCGCAACAGCTCTGTGGTTGCCTTCGTGCACCCGTGCCACAAGGATGAGAGGACAAGGAAGAGTGGTCCAAGTCCACAGCGTGAGAAGAGGAAGCATTTCCTTCAGCACTATCTCCCAAAAGCGGATGCTACATTTTGGATGGCACCGGCACGGGACGGCACCGAGGACACCAAGGTAGGTCTGCGGGATCATTCCAGCAGGCCCTGATGTGTGACATCCATGGATGAGCTTCCACTGGTGTTTCAGTAGACAGAGAAGCTCTGGGAAGAACTGCTTTCATTGGGACATTCCCGTGGCACTTCAAAGCACAAGCGCACTCTCAGTTTGCTTTTTTTTAAACACTCCAAAATGACATAGAGCAGAATGCAGAGCTGAGAACCTTTAGAAGCCTCATTTCCACAAGAGGAAGTGTCCTGCGCACTTTCAGAATTGTGAGATATGCGTAATCAAAATGAAGTTTTGCTAATCGAAATAGTATGGGATGTTCATCACAACAAATGCAACACCAGCAATTGGAGATATACCAGACAACACACACAGGAACAGGATATGGCATCAATGTCTAGGAGAAGTTGTCCTCACAGAAATCCCATGGAATTGCGTAGAGACAAGAGTCTAAAATTTTCACTTAACAAAGCCCTAGAAGTCTACATTAGATACCTGATATTACCTGACCAGTAGAGATGAAGAAGTACAGTAAAAGAAACAGGAAGTACCATTTTCAGTTCCAAAGATATTGAAGGCCCAGAAGATAAGCTTTCTAACAACTAGACTGCAAAACGCTCTCCAGACCAAGTGTTGAAAATGGAGGTCTGGAAAACCCTGAAGAACAACATTGTCTCAGAATCACAAAAGGCAGAATATCAGAAAAGGGGAAGAGAAAGTCTAAAGACGAGCCAAAAAATATCAGAAAACTCAATGGATGTGATAATATCAGGGCTAAAATTCAGTCCTTAGCAGACTAGATAATGCAGAGAGACGCGTGAATGACTGTGAAGACAGGGGAACAGAAATCCCTCGGTCAGAAGCAGACATAGGAAAGCAAGTGCAAACCAATGAAACATTGCTGTTGATTCCTGGGTTAAGACAGGGCATGAAAGACTAGAGTTCATAAGAGTCCCAGATGGAAAAGCAAGAGATAAAGAAACAAAAAATGTCTGAAAATGTATCTGTAGAAAAATCAGACTGAAACTTGCTGAAAGCCAAGAAAGAATCACCTATGCGAATTCAGGAATTACACAGCATCCAAAGGAGGTGGAACCCCAATAGACCTACCAGCAGCTGTATGATTCAAATCAACAAAGTTCACGAATATCCCAGTGATTTAAAATGCACCTGGAGGAAACAACATAGTCACAAGGGAACCTCCAGAGGGGTTTCAGCTGATATCTCGGCAGCAATATTGCAGGACAGGGAGGAGTGCCAGGACACAGACCATATCCTGAATGGCCAAATGCTGCCACCTAGGGTAGCCTATGCCCCATGACCACCATTTCTAATAACGGCAGAGCTAGGGAATTCCACAGACCGGCAAATCTTAAAAGAATTCAGCAGTTCAAAACTTCTTCTAAAAGGAAGGTTGAGAATACTCCCCTGAATAGAAAAGCAGCAAGATGAAATGGAAAGAAGAAAACCATTATTGGAAATGCAAGAAGAGCACGAGTGGCAAAGAAGAAACAAGAAGAAGGCAAGGAGGACATCAAAACGCTAAAGATGGGAGAGGGAAGCAGGAAATCATAGGTGATTGGAAGCACTCTCTTAAGTGAATCAGCTTATTGGACTCTCTGTTTGAAGCGAAAGGAGAGATGCATGGCCTGACGTGTTTGCAAAACAAGCAAGAAGCAGACCAACAAAGAATCAAACCAACAAACAAGCACCAAAAGGGTACGGTTGGCTGACATATACCAAGGGAATCATGATTATTCAAAAGAAAATACTCAAGGTGATGTCAAGGATCATTCAGCACGCATCGACCCAGTATCGCGGCTTGCATGTACTCAGCACACTTGTCTTCGGAAATCAGAGGCGTGCATTCATATTCGTAAATATTGATTCATAAGAGCATATCGTGACCTAACCCAAATGCCGATTTGGAATCAAATGGATTCCTAGTCCGTGATGTAGACTTGTATGTCTTCCAACAGGATGAAGGAATGCCATATTCTACGCTACGTAGAGAAGAAATGTAAGAAGCCTATAACAAAGGCACGTAGATCTGCCAAAGTGTACTAAGAGCAAAAGAGACAGACAGTAAAGTGCACATTGGGGTTGGTTTCATTTCTTGGAACTTCAGCCCCCATGAAACAAATGGATCCATGTCCTGAGAGTGCGGGTGTTTCAGCAGAAATCAGGCGACGCATATGTATTCCGGGTGTACGGATATTATAGGAACATAAGTCTCCTTTAGAGGGTCTCTGTGTACTGTGAACTGTTAGAAAGTTTAAAGACGTGTGAAACCATCAACTAAAAAGGGACCCACTTCCCTCCATTGGTTCTGTGCATACAGATCTGAACAAAAGGAAAGAGGGAAGAAGAAAGGCCCATGGGACGCTAGTGGGTAGAATCACATTTACCTTAGGAACCTCTGGTCGGATGCAGCCCCTCCCCCAACACTGACAAGATGCAGCAGCCATTGGGGATGGCAGTTACCGGTTGGATTCCAGGTGGAATGTTGGTGTGTACCGCGAGGCTTGTTGTGGCTGTTGGATCCTAGGTAACCGGGCAGAGTTCTGTGGGTGGATCAGTGTGATGGAGGGGCTGCCGCCCTCTGTGGAGCTTGGCTTAGGTGTTTGGTCCGGGAAGCTGTGTAAGTTCGAGATACTGCTGCTGCCCAAAGACCTGAGTTCACAGGTCAGTTTCCAGAACCTTTAAGAGCAGACAGTGGAAGATCTGCCTGTCATCAGCTTACTGGTGAGGCTCCGAGGTACTTTCAGACTTGCCCAGTCCTGGTGAAGTCGACTTTAGGGGAGACACGAAGAGAAGCTGGGCGAAAAGCTGGCTGCACGGATTGAGGAGAGATGCGAACACATGGATGAGAGATGTTCTGCTACAATGGAGAATACTGGCGTGGAGACAGCTGTAGAGGATACCAGGCTCAAAAGACATTCATGAGACATATTGATCCTCGCTGATACTGGCAGAAACATACGGAGTGCCAACGTGGACTTGAGGAAGTTCCTCAATTCTCTTCTCCAAGAACGGGTCCAAGGTCTCTGACATCTGCAAGAGAAGAGATGGCAGAGATGATCAAAACGCTCCTGTTCTTGGAAGAGGTCGTGAGAATCCACACGTCCCAAGGGGCATTCCCTAGCCATTCAGACCAGAATTCACCAAGCCCAGGTAAGCCTTTTCCCAGGTTTGGGCCTAGCTAGCAAGCACTTGCCCTTCCCTCCCCTCCACTCAGGCATCCATTTGGAAGGATCAGTACCTGAGCTGCAATGAAGCCATTACGAGAAGAGCAAGCCCCTCCTAGAATCAGAGTTCCTCCAGCTTCACACTCTGTGAACAACAGTGAACTCCTTAAAGGTCAAATAGTCTCGGCTGAAATCAATAGGAATTGAATACTTAGCTCACACCTAGAAACAATGGCCTTCCGCTAGATTCAGCAAATGTGGTGTTTATGTCTTCCCTGGGGTGAAGGGAGTGTGGTAAGTGAGGGGAATCTTTGACTGAACTTGAATCTGTATTAGGCCTCAGTTTTTCAAGACAGTATAGGTAAATAGTACATGTCAGAAAGTGAACTGTACTGTAAAAGTCGCCAATGACATTAAAGACACAGCTTCTGTGGATCGTCTTTCAATGGAGTCAAGCCCCCGGGGGCACTATATCATGGGGGTGCAGACTTGGTTGCGTTAAATGGCTTTACCCAACATGATCGGATGATTAAGCGTTCTCATCACTGATAGAAGAACACCTGGTTCTCAATAGACTAGCATAACTGCAGCAGGGTTCACCTAGCTATAATGCCTCTAGGTGCTTTTGGATTCAAACCTAAATGTATATATTTGGTTTGTTTCCTCTTGTATTTTCCTAGAGAGGGATGTTACCCCTTGAAATGCCAACATTGGCCAGTAGGTGTCATTGGGAGTAAAGGGCACCACATGCACAAGTGTATCCAAGGTTGGGGGTTAGTTCATCTTTCCAATAGTTATTTCATGGTTCCTGTTGGTTTCGGAGGCTTCAAAAGGAAAGAGTTGACATGACCCCTTTAGCAGTTTGGACTAGAAATTTGCATTCTTTCTGTCTAGGTTTTCCGTAGAGCTGACAAAATGTTACCAAAATTGACAAGTCTGGCTTCTAGGTCGATACAGTGTGTTTCAAAAAATAACTTCATTTTCGTATAACTCCCAAAACATGTAAATGAATTCTGTTAAACTTCTTAAAGACTGCAAATGAGATATCAACACACTGTCAAAACAGGTGTCTTCGGACAATCCCTCCCACCACGGCTGTATAGGAACAAAGAGCTAAGCAAATATCACATTTCTGTGAAATGTATCTGGATAGTGTTGATTCATCGATGCCCAGTTGGCAGAGAAGAAGTGCAACCTGCACTCACTCGCTCCCATGTACAGAGCAATGGAAACATCCACTCACCCAGCCCTTGGCACAGGACACTTGCCGAAGAGAGGTCTGTTACTTCCAAAGACAGGATGAGGCCTCAGGACACCTGGAAGCAGGAGAAGGCAAAGCAGGGAATGGAAACCAGTGCAGGGTCTGACCCCTGGTGATGGAGCAACAAGGGTGAAACTCTGTTTGCCTTGGACGCACACTCTCAAGCGGACAGGAGACATGGGATTGAAGGTGATGTGCTGAGATTTACAAGAGTGCACAGCAGATGCTTGGCTGACAGAACTCAAAGAAACCAGCGCAAAATATCCCCACAGTTGATTCTGAGACCAAGATCCGAGCTGCCAAATTTGAGGTAGCAGAGGCAACGGTCAGTGAGGGATAGGGCTTCGGATGATGGCACACGCTGAGTCTCAGGGATCTGGAGTGCATTGTGGGATGTGGTGGGTCGAATCAAGAGAGCAAACCGAACTGTGTACCAATGATAAAGCAACCACACTGGTCGCGCGGTTGAGATTACCGATATGTCCCATGGCCACACCCAGTGCATCTGCAGGACCAGGGACCAATTGGGCATTTTGCCAATAGAGCACGTGTGGGGCTGAATCAGAGCTATCGTGCATCTGGTCTGAGGGATCCAGGGGGCCTTGGGTTTGAAATCAGAATGAAAAGCCTTAGGATCTGCTACATTCATAACCTGGGCTGGGATTATGGTTTGGTTTGAGGCACAGGATGCGCAACAGCTCTGTGGTTGCCTTCGTGCACCCGTGCCACAAGGATGAGAGGACAAGGAAGAGTGGTCCAAGTCCACAGCGTGAGAAGAGGAAGCATTTCCTTCAGCACTATCTCCCAAAAGCGGATGCTACATTTTGGATGGCACCGGCACGGGACGGCACCGAGGACACCAAGGTAGGTCTGCGGGATCATTCCAGCAGGCCCTGATGTGTGACATCCATGGATGAGCTTCCACTGGTGTTTCAGTAGACAGAGAAGCTCTGGGAAGAACTGCTTTCATTGGGACATTCCCGTGGCACTTCAAAGCACAAGCGCACTCTCAGTTTGCTTTTTTTTAAACACTCCAAAATGACATAGAGCAGAATGCAGAGCTGAGAACCTTTAGAAGCCTCATTTCCACAAGAGGAAGTGTCCTGCGCACTTTCAGAATTGTGAGATATGCGTAATCAAAATGAAGTTTTGCTAATCGAAATAGTATGGGATGTTCATCACAACAAATGCAACACCAGCAATTGGAGATATACCAGACAACACACACAGGAACAGGATATGGCATCAATGTCTAGGAGAAGTTGTCCTCACAGAAATCCCATGGAATTGCGTAGAGACAAGAGTCTAAAATTTTCACTTAACAAAGCCCTAGAAGTCTACATTAGATACCTGATATTACCTGACCAGTAGAGATGAAGAAGTACAGTAAAAGAAACAGGAAGTACCATTTTCAGTTCCAAAGATATTGAAGGCCCAGAAGATAAGCTTTCTAACAACTAGACTGCAAAACGCTCTCCAGACCAAGTGTTGAAAATGGAGGTCTGGAAAACCCTGAAGAACAACATTGTCTCAGAATCACAAAAGGCAGAATATCAGAAAAGGGGAAGAGAAAGTCTAAAGACGAGCCAAAAAATATCAGAAAACTCAATGGATGTGATAATATCAGGGCTAAAATTCAGTCCTTAGCAGACTAGATAATGCAGAGAGACGCGTGAATGACTGTGAAGACAGGGGAACAGAAATCCCTCGGTCAGAAGCAGACATAGGAAAGCAAGTGCAAACCAATGAAACATTGCTGTTGATTCCTGGGTTAAGACAGGGCATGAAAGACTAGAGTTCATAAGAGTCCCAGATGGAAAAGCAAGAGATAAAGAAACAAAAAATGTCTGAAAATGTATCTGTAGAAAAATCAGACTGAAACTTGCTGAAAGCCAAGAAAGAATCACCTATGCGAATTCAGGAATTACACAGCATCCAAAGGAGGTGGAACCCCAATAGACCTACCAGCAGCTGTATGATTCAAATCAACAAAGTTCACGAATATCCCAGTGATTTAAAATGCACCTGGAGGAAACAACATAGTCACAAGGGAACCTCCAGAGGGGTTTCAGCTGATATCTCGGCAGCAATATTGCAGGACAGGGAGGAGTGCCAGGACACAGACCATATCCTGAATGGCCAAATGCTGCCACCTAGGGTAGCCTATGCCCCATGACCACCATTTCTAATAACGGCAGAGCTAGGGAATTCCACAGACCGGCAAATCTTAAAAGAATTCAGCAGTTCAAAACTTCTTCTAAAAGGAAGGTTGAGAATACTCCCCTGAATAGAAAAGCAGCAAGATGAAATGGAAAGAAGAAAACCATTATTGGAAATGCAAGAAGAGCATGAGTGGCAAAGAAGAAACAAGAAGAAGGCAAGGAGGACATCAAAACGCTAAAGATGGGAGAGGGAAGCAGGAAATCATAGGTGATTGGAAGCACTCTCTTAAGTGAATCAGCTTATTGGACTCTCTGTTTGAAGCGAAAGGAGAGATGCATGGCCTGACGTGTTTGCAAAACAAGCAAGAAGCAGACCAACAAAGAATCAAACCAACAACAAGCACCAAAAGGGTACGGTTGGCTGACATATACCAAGGGAATCATGATTATTCAAAAGAAAATACTCAAGGTGATGTCAAGGATCATTCAGCACGCATCGACCCAGTATCGCGGCTTGCATGTACTCAGCACACTTGTCTTCGGAAATCAGAGGCGTGCATTCATATTCGTAAATATTGATTCATAAGAGCATATCGTGACCTAACCCAAATGCCGATTTGGAATCAAATGGATTCCTAGTCCGTGATGTAGACTTGTATGTCTTCCAACAGGATGAAGGAATGCCATATTCTACGCTACGTAGAGAAGAAATGTAAGAAGCCTATAACAAAGGCACGTAGATCTGCCAAAGTGTACTAAGAGCAAAAGAGACAGACAGTAAAGTGCACATTGGGGTTGGTTTCATTTCTTGGAACTTCAGCCCCCATGAAACAAATGGATCCATGTCCTGAGAGTGCGGGTGTTTCAGCAGAAATCAGGCGACGCATATGTATTCCGGGTGTACGGATATTATAGGAACATAAGTCTCCTTTAGAGGGTCTCTGTGTACTGTGAACTGTTAGAAAGTTTAAAGACGTGTGAAACCATCAACTAAAAAGGGACCCACTTCCCTCCATTGGTTCTGTGCATACAGATCTGAACAAAAGGAAAGAGGGAAGAAGAAAGGCCCATGGGACGCTAGTGGGTAGAATCACATTTACCTTAGGAACCTCTGGTCGGATGCAGCCCCTCCCCCAACACTGACAAGATGCAGCAGCCATTGGGGATGGCAGTTACCGGTTGGATTCCAGGTGGAATGTTGGTGTGTACCGCGAGGCTTGTTGTGGCTGTTGGATCCTAGGTAACCGGGCAGAGTTCTGTGGGTGGATCAGTGTGATGGAGGGGCTGCCGCCCTCTGTGGAGCTTGGCTTAGGTGTTTGGTCCGGGAAGCTGTGTAAGTTCGAGATACTGCTGCTGCCCAAAGACCTGAGTTCACAGGTCAGTTTCCAGAACCTTTAAGAGCAGACAGTGGAAGATCTGCCTGTCATCAGCTTACTGGTGAGGCTCCGAGGTACTTTCAGACTTGCCCAGTCCTGGTGAAGTCGACTTTAGGGGAGACACGAAGAGAAGCTGGGCGAAAAGCTGGCTGCACGGATTGAGGAGAGATGCGAACACATGGATGAGAGATGTTCTGCTACAATGGAGAATACTGGCGTGGAGACAGCTGTAGAGGATACCAGGCTCAAAAGACATTCATGAGACATATTGATCCTCGCTGATACTGGCAGAAACATACGGAGTGCCAACGTGGACTTGAGGAAGTTCCTCAATTCTCTTCTCCAAGAACGGGTCCAAGGTCTCTGACATCTGCAAGAGAAGAGATGGCAGAGATGATCAAAACGCTCCTGTTCTTGGAAGAGGTCGTGAGAATCCACACGTCCCAAGGGGCATTCCCTAGCCATTCAGACCAGAATTCACCAAGCCCAGGTAAGCCTTTTCCCAGGTTTGGGCCTAGCTAGCAAGCACTTGCCCTTCCCTCCCCTCCACTCAGGCATCCATTTGGAAGGATCAGTACCTGAGCTGCAATGAAGCCATTACGAGAAGAGCAAGCCCCTCCTAGAATCAGAGTTCCTCCAGCTTCACACTCTGTGAACAACAGTGAACTCCTTAAAGGTCAAATAGTCTCGGCTGAAATCGATAGGAATTGAATACTTAGCTCACACCTAGAAACGATGGCCTTCCGCTAGATTCAGCAAATGTGGTGTTTATGTCTTCCCTGGGGTGAAGGGAGTGTGGTAAGTGAGGGGAATCTTTGACTGAACTTGAATCTGTATTAGGCCTCAGTTTTTCAAGACAGTATAGGTAAATAGTACATGTCAGAAAGTGAACTGTACTGTAAAAGTCGCCAATGACATTAAAGACACAGCTTCTGTGGATCGTCTTTCAATGGAGTCAAGCCCCCGGGGGCACTATATCATGGGGGTGCAGACTTGGTTGCGTTAAATGGCTTTACCCAACATGATCGGATGATTAAGCGTTCTCATCACTGATAGAAGAACACCTGGTTCTCAATAGACTAGCATAACTGCAGCAGGGTTCACCTAGCTATAATGCCTCTAGGTGCTTTTGGATTCAAACCTAAATGTATATATTTGGTTTGTTTCCTCTTGTATTTTCCTAGAGAGGGATGTTACCCCTTGAAATGCCAACATTGGCCAGTAGGTGTCATTGGGAGTAAAGGGCACCACATGCACAAGTGTATCCAAGGTTGGGGGTTAGTTCATCTTTCCAATAGTTATTTCATGGTTCCTGTTGGTTTCGGAGGCTTCAAAAGGAAAGAGTTGACATGACCCCTTTAGCAGTTTGGACTAGAAATTTGCATTCTTTCTGTCTAGGTTTTCCGTAGAGCTGACAAAATGTTACCAAAATTGACAAGTCTGGCTTCTAGGTCGATACAGTGTGTTTCAAAAAATAACTTCATTTTCGTATAACTCCCAAAACATGTAAATGAATTCTGTTAAACTTCTTAAAGACTGCAAATGAGATATCAACACACTGTCAAAACAGGTGTCTTCGGACAATCCCTCCCACCACGGCTGTATAGGAACAAAGAGCTAAGCAAATATCACATTTCTGTGAAATGTATCTGGATAGTGTTGATTCATCGATGCCCAGTTGGCAGAGAAGAAGTGCAACCTGCACTCACTCGCTCCCATGTACAGAGCAATGGAAACATCCACTCACCCAGCCCTTGGCACAGGACACTTGCCGAAGAGAGGTCTGTTACTTCCAAAGACAGGATGAGGCCTCAGGACACCTGGAAGCAGGAGAAGGCAAAGCAGGGAATGGAAACCAGTGCAGGGTCTGACCCCTGGTGATGGAGCAACAAGGGTGAAACTCTGTTTGCCTTGGACGCACACTCTCAAGCGGACAGGAGACATGGGATTGAAGGTGATGTGCTGAGATTTACAAGAGTGCACAGCAGATGCTTGGCTGACAGAACTCAAAGAAACCAGCGCAAAATATCCCCACAGTTGATTCTGAGACCAAGATCCGAGCTGCCAAATTTGAGGTAGCAGAGGCAACGGTCAGTGAGGGATAGGGCTTCGGATGATGGCACACGCTGAGTCTCAGGGATCTGGAGTGCATTGTGGGATGTGGTGGGTCGAATCAAGAGAGCAAACCGAACTGTGTACCAATGATAAAGCAACCACACTGGTCGCGCGGTTGAGATTACCGATATGTCCCATGGCCACACCCAGTGCATCTGCAGGACCAGGGACCAATTGGGCATTTTGCCAATAGAGCACGTGTGGGGCTGAATCAGAGCTATCGTGCATCTGGTCTGAGGGATCCAGGGGGCCTTGGGTTTGAAATCAGAATGAAAAGCCTTAGGATCTGCTACATTCATAACCTGGGCTGGGATTATGGTTTGGTTTGAGGCACAGGATGCGCAACAGCTCTGTGGTTGCCTTCGTGCACCCGTGCCACAAGGATGAGAGGACAAGGAAGAGTGGTCCAAGTCCACAGCGTGAGAAGAGGAAGCATTTCCTTCAGCACTATCTCCCAAAAGCGGATGCTACATTTTGGATGGCACCGGCACGGGACGGCACCGAGGACACCAAGGTAGGTCTGCGGGATCATTCCAGCAGGCCCTGATGTGTGACATCCATGGATGAGCTTCCACTGGTGTTTCAGTAGACAGAGAAGCTCTGGGAAGAACTGCTTTCATTGGGACATTCCCGTGGCACTTCAAAGCACAAGCGCACTCTCAGTTTGCTTTTTTTTAAACACTCCAAAATGACATAGAGCAGAATGCAGAGCTGAGAACCTTTAGAAGCCTCATTTCCACAAGAGGAAGTGTCCTGCGCACTTTCAGAATTGTGAGATATGCGTAATCAAAATGAAGTTTTGCTAATCGAAATAGTATGGGATGTTCATCACAACAAATGCAACACCAGCAATTGGAGATATACCAGACAACACACACAGGAACAGGATATGGCATCAATGTCTAGGAGAAGTTGTCCTCACAGAAATCCCATGGAATTGCGTAGAGACAAGAGTCTAAAATTTTCACTTAACAAAGCCCTAGAAGTCTACATTAGATACCTGATATTACCTGACCAGTAGAGATGAAGAAGTACAGTAAAAGAAACAGGAAGTACCATTTTCAGTTCCAAAGATATTGAAGGCCCAGAAGATAAGCTTTCTAACAACTAGACTGCAAAACGCTCTCCAGACCAAGTGTTGAAAATGGAGGTCTGGAAAACCCTGAAGAACAACATTGTCTCAGAATCACAAAAGGCAGAATATCAGAAAAGGGGAAGAGAAAGTCTAAAGACGAGCCAAAAAATATCAGAAAACTCAATGGATGTGATAATATCAGGGCTAAAATTCAGTCCTTAGCAGACTAGATAATGCAGAGAGACGCGTGAATGACTGTGAAGACAGGGGAACAGAAATCCCTCGGTCAGAAGCAGACATAGGAAAGCAAGTGCAAACCAATGAAACATTGCTGTTGATTCCTGGGTTAAGACAGGGCATGAAAGACTAGAGTTCATAAGAGTCCCAGATGGAAAAGCAAGAGATAAAGAAACAAAAAATGTCTGAAAATGTATCTGTAGAAAAATCAGACTGAAACTTGCTGAAAGCCAAGAAAGAATCACCTATGCGAATTCAGGAATTACACAGCATCCAAAGGAGGTGGAACCCCAATAGACCTACCAGCAGCTGTATGATTCAAATCAACAAAGTTCACGAATATCCCAGTGATTTAAAATGCACCTGGAGGAAACAACATAGTCACAAGGGAACCTCCAGAGGGGTTTCAGCTGATATCTCGGCAGCAATATTGCAGGACAGGGAGGAGTGCCAGGACACAGACCATATCCTGAATGGCCAAATGCTGCCACCTAGGGTAGCCTATGCCCCATGACCACCATTTCTAATAACGGCAGAGCTAGGGAATTCCACAGACCGGCAAATCTTAAAAGAATTCAGCAGTTCAAAACTTCTTCTAAAAGGAAGGTTGAGAATACTCCCCTGAATAGAAAAGCAGCAAGATGAAATGGAAAGAAGAAAACCATTATTGGAAATGCAAGAAGAGCACGAGTGGCAAAGAAGAAACAAGAAGAAGGCAAGGAGGACATCAAAACGCTAAAGATGGGAGAGGGAAGCAGGAAATCATAGGTGATTGGAAGCACTCTCTTAAGTGAATCAGCTTATTGGACTCTCTGTTTGAAGCGAAAGGAGAGATGCATGGCCTGACGTGTTTGCAAAACAAGCAAGAAGCAGACCAACAAAGAATCAAACCAACAAACAAGCACCAAAAGGGTACGGTTGGCTGACATATACCAAGGGAATCATGATTATTCAAAAGAAAATACTCAAGGTGATGTCAAGGATCATTCAGCACGCATCGACCCAGTATCGCGGCTTGCATGTACTCAGCACACTTGTCTTCGGAAATCAGAGGCGTGCATTCATATTCGTAAATATTGATTCATAAGAGCATATCGTGACCTAACCCAAATGCCGATTTGGAATCAAATGGATTCCTAGTCCGTGATGTAGACTTGTATGTCTTCCAACAGGATGAAGGAATGCCATATTCTACGCTACGTAGAGAAGAAATGTAAGAAGCCTATAACAAAGGCACGTAGATCTGCCAAAGTGTACTAAGAGCAAAAGAGACAGACAGTAAAGTGCACATTGGGGTTGGTTTCATTTCTTGGAACTTCAGCCCCCATGAAACAAATGGATCCATGTCCTGAGAGTGCGGGTGTTTCAGCAGAAATCAGGCGACGCATATGTATTCCGGGTGTACGGATATTATAGGAACATAAGTCTCCTTTAGAGGGTCTCTGTGTACTGTGAACTGTTAGAAAGTTTAAAGACGTGTGAAACCATCAACTAAAAAGGGACCCACTTCCCTCCATTGGTTCTGTGCATACAGATCTGAACAAAAGGAAAGAGGGAAGAAGAAAGGCCCATGGGACGCTAGTGGGTAGAATCACATTTACCTTAGGAACCTCTGGTCGGATGCAGCCCCTCCCCCAACACTGACAAGATGCAGCAGCCATTGGGGATGGCAGTTACCGGTTGGATTCCAGGTGGAATGTTGGTGTGTACCGCGAGGCTTGTTGTGGCTGTTGGATCCTAGGTAACCGGGCAGAGTTCTGTGGGTGGATCAGTGTGATGGAGGGGCTGCCGCCCTCTGTGGAGCTTGGCTTAGGTGTTTGGTCCGGGAAGCTGTGTAAGTTCGAGATACTGCTGCTGCCCAAAGACCTGAGTTCACAGGTCAGTTTCCAGAACCTTTAAGAGCAGACAGTGGAAGATCTGCCTGTCATCAGCTTACTGGTGAGGCTCCGAGGTACTTTCAGACTTGCCCAGTCCTGGTGAAGTCGACTTTAGGGGAGACACGAAGAGAAGCTGGGCGAAAAGCTGGCTGCACGGATTGAGGAGAGATGCGAACACATGGATGAGAGATGTTCTGCTACAATGGAGAATACTGGCGTGGAGACAGCTGTAGAGGATACCAGGCTCAAAAGACATTCATGAGACATATTGATCCTCGCTGATACTGGCAGAAACATACGGAGTGCCAACGTGGACTTGAGGAAGTTCCTCAATTCTCTTCTCCAAGAACGGGTCCAAGGTCTCTGACATCTGCAAGAGAAGAGATGGCAGAGATGATCAAAACGCTCCTGTTCTTGGAAGAGGTCGTGAGAATCCACACGTCCCAAGGGGCATTCCCTAGCCATTCAGACCAGAATTCACCAAGCCCAGGTAAGCCTTTTCCCAGGTTTGGGCCTAGCTAGCAAGCACTTGCCCTTCCCTCCCCTCCACTCAGGCATCCATTTGGAAGGATCAGTACCTGAGCTGCAATGAAGCCATTACGAGAAGAGCAAGCCCCTCCTAGAATCAGAGTTCCTCCAGCTTCACACTCTGTGAACAACAGTGAACTCCTTAAAGGTCAAATAGTCTCGGCTGAAATCGATAGGAATTGAATACTTAGCTCACACCTAGAAACGATGGCCTTCCGCTAGATTCAGCAAATGTGGTGTTTATGTCTTCCCTGGGGTGAAGGGAGTGTGGTAAGTGAGGGGAATCTTTGACTGAACTTGAATCTGTATTAGGCCTCAGTTTTTCAAGACAGTATAGGTAAATAGTACATGTCAGAAAGTGAACTGTACTGTAAAAGTCGCCAATGACATTAAAGACACAGCTTCTGTGGATCGTCTTTCAATGGAGTCAAGCCCCCGGGGGCACTATATCATGGGGGTGCAGACTTGGTTGCGTTAAATGGCTTTACCCAACATGATCGGATGATTAAGCGTTCTCATCACTGATAGAAGAACACCTGGTTCTCAATAGACTAGCATAACTGCAGCAGGGTTCACCTAGCTATAATGCCTCTAGGTGCTTTTGGATTCAAACCTAAATGTATATATTTGGTTTGTTTCCTCTTGTATTTTCCTAGAGAGGGATGTTACCCCTTGAAATGCCAACATTGGCCAGTAGGTGTCATTGGGAGTAAAGGGCACCACATGCACAAGTGTATCCAAGGTTGGGGGTTAGTTCATCTTTCCAATAGTTATTTCATGGTTCCTGTTGGTTTCGGAGGCTTCAAAAGGAAAGAGTTGACATGACCCCTTTAGCAGTTTGGACTAGAAATTTGCATTCTTTCTGTCTAGGTTTTCCGTAGAGCTGACAAAATGTTACCAAAATTGACAAGTCTGGCTTCTAGGTCGATACAGTGTGTTTCAAAAAATAACTTCATTTTCGTATAACTCCCAAAACATGTAAATGAATTCTGTTAAACTTCTTAAAGACTGCAAATGAGATATCAACACACTGTCAAAACAGGTGTCTTCGGACAATCCCTCCCACCACGGCTGTATAGGAACAAAGAGCTAAGCAAATATCACATTTCTGTGAAATGTATCTGGATAGTGTTGATTCATCGATGCCCAGTTGGCAGAGAAGAAGTGCAACCTGCACTCACTCGCTCCCATGTACAGAGCAATGGAAACATCCACTCACCCAGCCCTTGGCACAGGACACTTGCCGAAGAGAGGTCTGTTACTTCCAAAGACAGGATGAGGCCTCAGGACACCTGGAAGCAGGAGAAGGCAAAGCAGGGAATGGAAACCAGTGCAGGGTCTGACCCCTGGTGGTGGAGCAACAAGGGTGAAACTCTGTTTGCCTTGGACGCACACTCTCAAGCGGACAGGAGACATGGGATTGAAGGTGATGTGCTGAGATTTACAAGAGTGCACAGCAGATGCTTGGCTGACAGAACTCAAAGAAACCAGCGCAAAATATCCCCACAGTTGATTCTGAGACCAAGATCCGAGCTGCCAAATTTGAGGTAGCAGAGGCAACGGTCAGTGAGGGATAGGGCTTCGGATGATGGCACACGCTGAGTCTCAGGGATCTGGAGTGCATTGTGGGATGTGGTGGGTCGAATCAAGAGAGCAAACCGAACTGTGTACCAATGATAAAGCAACCACACTGGTCGCGCGGTTGAGATTACCGATATGTCCCATGGCCACACCCAGTGCATCTGCAGGACCAGGGACCAATTGGGCATTTTGCCAATAGAGCACGTGTGGGGCTGAATCAGAGCTATCGTGCATCTGGTCTGAGGGATCCAGGGGGCCTTGGGTTTGAAATCAGAATGAAAAGCCTTAGGATCTGCTACATTCATAACCTGGGCTGGGATTATGGTTTGGTTTGAGGCACAGGATGCGCAACAGCTCTGTGGTTGCCTTCGTGCACCCGTGCCACAAGGATGAGAGGACAAGGAAGAGTGGTCCAAGTCCACAGCGTGAGAAGAGGAAGCATTTCCTTCAGCACTATCTCCCAAAAGCGGATGCTACATTTTGGATGGCACCGGCACGGGACGGCACCGAGGACACCAAGGTAGGTCTGCGGGATCATTCCAGCAGGCCCTGATGTGTGACATCCATGGATGAGCTTCCACTGGTGTTTCAGTAGACAGAGAAGCTCTGGGAAGAACTGCTTTCATTGGGACATTCCCGTGGCACTTCAAAGCACAAGCGCACTCTCAGTTTGCTTTTTTTTAAACACTCCAAAATGACATAGAGCAGAATGCAGAGCTGAGAACCTTTAGAAGCCTCATTTCCACAAGAGGAAGTGTCCTGCGCACTTTCAGAATTGTGAGATATGCGTAATCAAAATGAAGTTTTGCTAATCGAAATAGTATGGGATGTTCATCACAACAAATGCAACACCAGCAATTGGAGATATACCAGACAACACACACAGGAACAGGATATGGCATCAATGTCTAGGAGAAGTTGTCCTCACAGAAATCCCATGGAATTGCGTAGAGACAAGAGTCTAAAATTTTCACTTAACAAAGCCCTAGAAGTCTACATTAGATACCTGATATTACCTGACCAGTAGAGATGAAGAAGTACAGTAAAAGAAACAGGAAGTACCATTTTCAGTTCCAAAGATATTGAAGGCCCAGAAGATAAGCTTTCTAACAACTAGACTGCAAAACGCTCTCCAGACCAAGTGTTGAAAATGGAGGTCTGGAAAACCCTGAAGAACAACATTGTCTCAGAATCACAAAAGGCAGAATATCAGAAAAGGGGAAGAGAAAGTCTAAAGACGAGCCAAAAAATATCAGAAAACTCAATGGATGTGATAATATCAGGGCTAAAATTCAGTCCTTAGCAGACTAGATAATGCAGAGAGACGCGTGAATGACTGTGAAGACAGGGGAACAGAAATCCCTCGGTCAGAAGCAGACATAGGAAAGCAAGTGCAAACCAATGAAACATTGCTGTTGATTCCTGGGTTAAGACAGGGCATGAAAGACTAGAGTTCATAAGAGTCCCAGATGGAAAAGCAAGAGATAAAGAAACAAAAAAATGTCTGAAAATGTATCTGTAGAAAAATCAGACTGAAACTTGCTGAAAGCCAAGAAAGAATCATCTATGCGAATTCAGGAATTACACAGCATCCAAAGGAGGTGGAACCCCAATAGACCTACCAGCAGCTGTATGATTCAAATCAACAAAGTTCACGAATATCCCAGTGATTTAAAATGCACCTGGAGGAAACAACATAGTCACAAGGGAACCTCCAGAGGGGTTTCAGCTGATATCTCGGCAGCAATATTGCAGGACAGGGAGGAGTGCCAGGACACAGACCATATCCTGAATGGCCAAATGCTGCCACCTAGGGTAGCCTATGCCCCATGACCACCATTTCTAATAACGGCAGAGCTAGGGAATTCCACAGACCGGCAAATCTTAAAAGAATTCAGCAGTTCAAAACTTCTTCTAAAAGGAAGGTTGAGAATACTCCCCTGAATAGAAAAGCAGCAAGATGAAATGGAAAGAAGAAAACCATTATTGGAAATGCAAGAAGAGCACGAGTGGCAAAGAAGAAACAAGAAGAAGGCAAGGAGGACATCAAAACGCTAAAGATGGGAGAGGGAAGCAGGAAATCATAGGTGATTGGAAGCACTCTCTTAAGTGAATCAGCTTATTGGACTCTCTGTTTGAAGCGAAAGGAGAGATGCATGGCCTGACGTGTTTGCAAAACAAGCAAGAAGCAGACCAACAAAGAATCAAACCAACAAACAAGCACCAAAAGGGTACGGTTGGCTGACATATACCAAGGGAATCATGATTATTCAAAAGAAAATACTCAAGGTGATGTCAAGGATCATTCAGCACGCATCGACCCAGTATCGCGGCTTGCATGTACTCAGCACACTTGTCTTCGGAAATCAGAGGCGTGCATTCATATTCGTAAATATTGATTCATAAGAGCATATCGTGACCTAACCCAAATGCCGATTTGGAATCAAATGGATTCCTAGTCCGTGATGTAGACTTGTATGTCTTCCAACAGGATGAAGGAATGCCATATTCTACGCTACGTAGAGGAGAAATGTAAGAAGCCTATAACAAAGGCACGTAGATCTGCCAAAGTGTACTAAGAGCAAAAGAGACAGACAGTAAAGTGCACATTGGGGTTGGTTTCATTTCTTGGAACTTCAGCCCCCATGAAACAAATGGATCCATGTCCTGAGAGTGCGGGTGTTTCAGCAGAAATCAGGCGACGCATATGTATTCCGGGTGTACGGATATTATAGGAACATAAGTCTCCTTTAGAGGGTCTCTGTGTACTGTGAACTGTTAGAAAGTTTAAAGACGTGTGAAACCATCAACTAAAAAGGGACCCACTTCCCTCCATTGGTTCTGTGCATACAGATCTGAACAAAAGGAAAGAGGGAAGAAGAAAGGCCCATGGGACGCTAGTGGGTAGAATCACATTTACCTTAGGAACCTCTGGTCGGATGCAGCCCCTCCCCCAACACTGACAAGATGCAGCAGCCATTGGGGATGGCAGTTACCGGTTGGATTCCAGGTGGAATGTTGGTGTGTACCGCGAGGCTTGTTGTGGCTGTTGGATCCTAGGTAACCGGGCAGAGTTCTGTGGGTGGATCAGTGTGATGGAGGGGCTGCCGCCCTCTGTGGAGCTTGGCTTAGGTGTTTGGTCCGGGAAGCTGTGTAAGTTCGAGATACTGCTGCTGCCCAAAGACCTGAGTTCACAGGTCAGTTTCCAGAACCTTTAAGAGCAGACAGTGGAAGATCTGCCTGTCATCAGCTTACTGGTGAGGCTCCGAGGTACTTTCAGACTTGCCCAGTCCTGGTGAAGTCGACTTTAGGGGAGACACGAAGAGAAGCTGGGCGAAAAGCTGGCTGCACGGATTGAGGAGAGATGCGAACACATGGATGAGAGATGTTCTGCTACAATGGAGAATACTGGCGTGGAGACAGCTGTAGAGGATACCAGGCTCAAAAGACATTCATGAGACATATTGATCCTCGCTGATACTGGCAGAAACATACGGAGTGCCAACGTGGACTTGAGGAAGTTCCTCAATTCTCTTCTCCAAGAACGGGTCCAAGGTCTCTGACATCTGCAAGAGAAGAGATGGCAGAGATGATCAAAACGCTCCTGTTCTTGGAAGAGGTCGTGAGAATCCACACGTCCCAAGGGGCATTCCCTAGCCATTCAGACCAGAATTCACCAAGCCCAGGTAAGCCTTTTCCCAGGTTTGGGCCTAGCTAGCAAGCACTTGCCCTTCCCTCCCCTCCACTCAGGCATCCATTTGGAAGGATCAGTACCTGAGCTGCAATGAAGCCATTACGAGAAGAGCAAGCCCCTCCTAGAATCAGAGTTCCTCCAGCTTCACACTCTGTGAACAACAGTGAACTCCTTAAAGGTCAAATAGTCTCGGCTGAAATCGATAGGAATTGAATACTTAGCTCACACCTAGAAACGATGGCCTTCCGCTAGATTCAGCAAATGTGGTGTTTATGTCTTCCCTGGGGTGAAGGGAGTGTGGTAAGTGAGGGGAATCTTTGACTGAACTTGAATCTGTATTAGGCCTCAGTTTTTCAAGACAGTATAGGTAAATAGTACATGTCAGAAAGTGAACTGTACTGTAAAAGTCGCCAATGACATTAAAGACACAGCTTCTGTGGATCGTCTTTCAATGGAGTCAAGCCCCCGGGGGCACTATATCATGGGGGTGCAGACTTGGTTGCGTTAAATGGCTTTACCCAACATGATCGGATGATTAAGCGTTCTCATCACTGATAGAAGAACACCTGGTTCTCAATAGACTAGCATAACTGCAGCAGGGTTCACCTAGCTATAATGCCTCTAGGTGCTTTTGGATTCAAACCTAAATGTATATATTTGGTTTGTTTCCTCTTGTATTTTCCTAGAGAGGGATGTTACCCCTTGAAATGCCAACATTGGCCAGTAGGTGTCATTGGGAGTAAAGGGCACCACATGCACAAGTGTATCCAAGGTTGGGGGTTAGTTCATCTTTCCAATAGTTATTTCATGGTTCCTGTTGGTTTCGGAGGCTTCAAAAGGAAAGAGTTGACATGACCCCTTTAGCAGTTTGGACTAGAAATTTGCATTCTTTCTGTCTAGGTTTTCCGTAGAGCTGACAAAATGTTACCAAAATTGACAAGTCTGGCTTCTAGGTCGATACAGTGTGTTTCAAAAAATAACTTCATTTTCGTATAACTCCCAAAACATGTAAATGAATTCTGTTAAACTTCTTAAAGACTGCAAATGAGATATCAACACACTGTCAAAACAGGTGTCTTCGGACAATCCCTCCCACCACGGCTGTATAGGAACAAAGAGCTAAGCAAATATCACATTTCTGTGAAATGTATCTGGATAGTGTTGATTCATCGATGCCCAGTTGGCAGAGAAGAAGTGCAACCTGCACTCACTCGCTCCCATGTACAGAGCAATGGAAACATCCACTCACCCAGCCCTTGGCACAGGACACTTGCCGAAGAGAGGTCTGTTACTTCCAAAGACAGGATGAGGCCTCAGGACACCTGGAAGCAGGAGAAGGCAAAGCAGGGAATGGAAACCAGTGCAGGGTCTGACCCCTGGTGATGGAGCAACAAGGGTGAAACTCTGTTTGCCTTGGACGCACACTCTCAAGCGGACAGGAGACATGGGATTGAAGGTGATGTGCTGAGATTTACAAGAGTGCACAGCAGATGCTTGGCTGACAGAACTCAAAGAAACCAGCGCAAAATATCCCCACAGTTGATTCTGAGACCAAGATCCGAGCTGCCAAATTTGAGGTAGCAGAGGCAACGGTCAGTGAGGGATAGGGCTTCGGATGATGGCACACGCTGAGTCTCAGGGATCTGGAGTGCATTGTGGGATGTGGTGGGTCGAATCAAGAGAGCAAACCGAACTGTGTACCAATGATAAAGCAACCACACTGGTCGCGCGGTTGAGATTACCGATATGTCCCATGGCCACACCCAGTGCATCTGCAGGACCAGGGACCAATTGGGCATTTTGCCAATAGAGCACGTGTGGGGCTGAATCAGAGCTATCGTGCATCTGGTCTGAGGGATCCAGGGGGCCTTGGGTTTGAAATCAGAATGAAAAGCCTTAGGATCTGCTACATTCATAACCTGGGCTGGGATTATGGTTTGGTTTGAGGCACAGGATGCGCAACAGCTCTGTGGTTGCCTTCGTGCACCCGTGCCACAAGGATGAGAGGACAAGGAAGAGTGGTCCAAGTCCACAGCGTGAGAAGAGGAAGCATTTCCTTCAGCACTATCTCCCAAAAGCGGATGCTACATTTTGGATGGCACCGGCACGGGACGGCACCGAGGACACCAAGGTAGGTCTGCGGGATCATTCCAGCAGGCCCTGATGTGTGACATCCATGGATGAGCTTCCACTGGTGTTTCAGTAGACAGAGAAGCTCTGGGAAGAACTGCTTTCATTGGGACATTCCCGTGGCACTTCAAAGCACAAGCGCACTCTCAGTTTGCTTTTTTTTAAACACTCCAAAATGACATAGAGCAGAATGCAGAGCTGAGAACCTTTAGAAGCCTCATTTCCACAAGAGGAAGTGTCCTGCGCACTTTCAGAATTGTGAGATATGCGTAATCAAAATGAAGTTTTGCTAATCGAAATAGTATGGGATGTTCATCACAACAAATGCAACACCAGCAATTGGAGATATACCAGACAACACACACAGGAACAGGATATGGCATCAATGTCTAGGAGAAGTTGTCCTCACAGAAATCCCATGGAATTGCGTAGAGACAAGAGTCTAAAATTTTCACTTAACAAAGCCCTAGAAGTCTACATTAGATACCTGATATTACCTGACCAGTAGAGATGAAGAAGTACAGTAAAAGAAACAGGAAGTACCATTTTCAGTTCCAAAGATATTGAAGGCCCAGAAGATAAGCTTTCTAACAACTAGACTGCAAAACGCTCTCCAGACCAAGTGTTGAAAATGGAGGTCTGGAAAACCCTGAAGAACAACATTGTCTCAGAATCACAAAAGGCAGAATATCAGAAAAGGGGAAGAGAAAGTCTAAAGACGAGCCAAAAAATATCAGAAAACTCAATGGATGTGATAATATCAGGGCTAAAATTCAGTCCTTAGCAGACTAGATAATGCAGAGAGACGCGTGAATGACTGTGAAGACAGGGGAACAGAAATCCCTCGGTCAGAAGCAGACATAGGAAAGCAAGTGCAAACCAATGAAACATTGCTGTTGATTCCTGGGTTAAGACAGGGCATGAAAGACTAGAGTTCATAAGAGTCCCAGATGGAAAAGCAAGAGATAAAGAAACAAAAAATGTCTGAAAATGTATCTGTAGAAAAATCAGACTGAAACTTGCTGAAAGCCAAGAAAGAATCATCTATGCGAATTCAGGAATTACACAGCATCCAAAGGAGGTGGAACCCCAATAGACCTACCAGCAGCTGTATGATTCAAATCAACAAAGTTCACGAATATCCCAGTGATTTAAAATGCACCTGGAGGAAACAACATAGTCACAAGGGAACCTCCAGAGGGGTTTCAGCTGATATCTCGGCAGCAATATTGCAGGACAGGGAGGAGTGCCAGGACACAGACCATATCCTGAATGGCCAAATGCTGCCACCTAGGGTAGCCTATGCCCCATGACCACCATTTCTAATAACGGCAGAGCTAGGGAATTCCACAGACCGGCAAATCTTAAAAGAATTCAGCAGTTCAAAACTTCTTCTAAAAGGAAGGTTGAGAATACTCCCCTGAATAGAAAAGCAGCAAGATGAAATGGAAAGAAGAAAACCATTATTGGAAATGCAAGAAGAGCACGAGTGGCAAAGAAGAAACAAGAAGAAGGCAAGGAGGACATCAAAACGCTAAAGATGGGAGAGGGAAGCAGGAAATCATAGGTGATTGGAAGCACTCTCTTAAGTGAATCAGCTTATTGGACTCTCTGTTTGAAGCGAAAGGAGAGATGCATGGCCTGACGTGTTTGCAAAACAAGCAAGAAGCAGACCAACAAAGAATCAAACCAACAAACAAGCACCAAAAGGGTACGGTTGGCTGACATATACCAAGGGAATCATGATTATTCAAAAGAAAATACTCAAGGTGATGTCAAGGATCATTCAGCACGCATCGACCCAGTATCGCGGCTTGCATGTACTCAGCACACTTGTCTTCGGAAATCAGAGGCGTGCATTCATATTCGTAAATATTGATTCATAAGAGCATATCGTGACCTAACCCAAATGCCGATTTGGAATCAAATGGATTCCTAGTCCGTGATGTAGACTTGTATGTCTTCCAACAGGATGAAGGAATGCCATATTCTACGCTACGTAGAGAAGAAATGTAAGAAGCCTATAACAAAGGCACGTAGATCTGCCAAAGTGTACTAAGAGCAAAAGAGACAGACAGTAAAGTGCACATTGGGGTTGGTTTCATTTCTTGGAACTTCAGCCCCCATGAAACAAATGGATCCATGTCCTGAGAGTGCGGGTGTTTCAGCAGAAATCAGGCGACGCATATGTATTCCGGGTGTACGGATATTATAGGAACATAAGTCTCCTTTAGAGGGTCTCTGTGTACTGTGAACTGTTAGAAAGTTTAAAGACGTGTGAAACCATCAACTAAAAAGGGACCCACTTCCCTCCATTGGTTCTGTGCATACAGATCTGAACAAAAGGAAAGAGGGAAGAAGAAAGGCCCATGGGACGCTAGTGGGTAGAATCACATTTACCTTAGGAACCTCTGGTCGGATGCAGCCCCTCCCCCAACACTGACAAGATGCAGCAGCCATTGGGGGTGGCAGTTACCGGTTGGATTCCAGGTGGAATGTTGGTGTGTACCGCGAGGCTTGTTGTGGCTGTTGGATCCTAGGTAACCGGGCAGAGTTCTGTGGGTGGATCAGTGTGATGGAGGGGCTGCCGCCCTCTGTGGAGCTTGGCTTAGGTGTTTGGTCCGGGAAGCTGTGTAAGTTCGAGATACTGCTGCTGCCCAAAGACCTGAGTTCACAGGTCAGTTTCCAGAACCTTTAAGAGCAGACAGTGGAAGATCTGCCTGTCATCAGCTTACTGGTGAGGCTCCGAGGTACTTTCAGACTTGCCCAGTCCTGGTGAAGTCGACTTTAGGGGAGACACGAAGAGAAGCTGGGCGAAAAGCTGGCTGCACGGATTGAGGAGAGATGCGAACACATGGATGAGAGATGTTCTGCTACAATGGAGAATACTGGCGTGGAGACAGCTGTAGAGGATACCAGGCTCAAAAGACATTCATGAGACATATTGATCCTCGCTGATACTGGCAGAAACATACGGAGTGCCAACGTGGACTTGAGGAAGTTCCTCAATTCTCTTCTCCAAGAACGGGTCCAAGGTCTCTGACATCTGCAAGAGAAGAGATGGCAGAGATGATCAAAACGCTCCTGTTCTTGGAAGAGGTCGTGAGAATCCACACGTCCCAAGGGGCATTCCCTAGCCATTCAGACCAGAATTCACCAAGCCCAGGTAAGCCTTTTCCCAGGTTTGGGCCTAGCTAGCAAGCACTTGCCCTTCCCTCCCCTCCACTCAGGCATCCATTTGGAAGGATCAGTACCTGAGCTGCAATGAAGCCATTACGAGAAGAGCAAGCCCCTCCTAGAATCAGAGTTCCTCCAGCTTCACACTCTGTGAACAACAGTGAACTCCTTAAAGGTCAAATAGTCTCGGCTGAAATCGATAGGAATTGAATACTTAGCTCACACCTAGAAACGATGGCCTTCCGCTAGATTCAGCAAATGTGGTGTTTATGTCTTCCCTGGGGTGAAGGGAGTGTGGTAAGTGAGGGGAATCTTTGACTGAACTTGAATCTGTATTAGGCCTCAGTTTTTCAAGACAGTATAGGTAAATAGTACATGTCAGAAAGTGAACTGTACTGTAAAAGTCGCCAATGACATTAAAGACACAGCTTCTGTGGATCGTCTTTCAATGGAGTCAAGCCCCCGGGGGCACTATATCATGGGGGTGCAGACTTGGTTGCGTTAAATGGCTTTACCCAACATGATCGGATGATTAAGCGTTCTCATCACTGATAGAAGAACACCTGGTTCTCAATAGACTAGCATAACTGCAGCAGGGTTCACCTAGCTATAATGCCTCTAGGTGCTTTTGGATTCAAACCTAAATGTATATATTTGGTTTGTTTCCTCTTGTATTTTCCTAGAGAGGGATGTTACCCCTTGAAATGCCAACATTGGCCAGTAGGTGTCATTGGGAGTAAAGGGCACCACATGCACAAGTGTATCCAAGGTTGGGGGTTAGTTCATCTTTCCAATAGTTATTTCATGGTTCCTGTTGGTTTCGGAGGCTTCAAAAGGAAAGAGTTGACATGACCCCTTTAGCAGTTTGGACTAGAAATTTGCATTCTTTCTGTCTAGGTTTTCCGTAGAGCTGACAAAATGTTACCAAAATTGACAAGTCTGGCTTCTAGGTCGATACAGTGTGTTTCAAAAAATAACTTCATTTTCGTATAACTCCCAAAACATGTAAATGAATTCTGTTAAACTTCTTAAAGACTGCAAATGAGATATCAACACACTGTCAAAACAGGTGTCTTCGGACAATCCCTCCCACCACGGCTGTATAGGAACAAAGAGCTAAGCAAATATCACATTTCTGTGAAATGTATCTGGATAGTGTTGATTCATCGATGCCCAGTTGGCAGAGAAGAAGTGCAACCTGCACTCACTCGCTCCCATGTACAGAGCAATGGAAACATCCACTCACCCAGCCCTTGGCACAGGACACTTGCCGAAGAGAGGTCTGTTACTTCCAAAGACAGGATGAGGCCTCAGGACACCTGGAAGCAGGAGAAGGCAAAGCAGGGAATGGAAACCAGTGCAGGGTCTGACCCCTGGTGATGGAGCAACAAGGGTGAAACTCTGTTTGCCTTGGACGCACACTCTCAAGCGGACAGGAGACATGGGATTGAAGGTGATGTGCTGAGATTTACAAGAGTGCACAGCAGATGCTTGGCTGACAGAACTCAAAGAAACCAGCGCAAAATATCCCCACAGTTGATTCTGAGACCAAGATCCGAGCTGCCAAATTTGAGGTAGCAGAGGCAACGGTCAGTGAGGGATAGGGCTTCGGATGATGGCACACGCTGAGTCTCAGGGATCTGGAGTGCATTGTGGGATGTGGTGGGTCGAATCAAGAGAGCAAACCGAACTGTGTACCAATGATAAAGCAACCACACTGGTCGCGCAGTTGAGATTACCGATATGTCCCATGGCCACACCCAGTGCATCTGCAGGACCAGGGACCAATTGGGCATTTTGCCAATAGAGCACGTGTGGGGCTGAATCAGAGCTATCGTGCATCTGGTCTGAGGGATCCAGGGGGCCTTGGGTTTGAAATCAGAATGAAAAGCCTTAGGATCTGCTACATTCATAACCTGGGCTGGGATTATGGTTTGGTTTGAGGCACAGGATGCGCAACAGCTCTGTGGTTGCCTTCGTGCACCCGTGCCACAAGGATGAGAGGACAAGGAAGAGTGGTCCAAGTCCACAGCGTGAGAAGAGGAAGCATTTCCTTCAGCACTATCTCCCAAAAGCGGATGCTACATTTTGGATGGCACCGGCACGGGACGGCACCGAGGACACCAAGGTAGGTCTGCGGGATCATTCCAGCAGGCCCTGATGTGTGACATCCATGGATGAGCTTCCACTGGTGTTTCAGTAGACAGAGAAGCTCTGGGAAGAACTGCTTTCATTGGGACACTCCCGTGGCACTTCAAAGCACAAGCGCACTCTCAGTTTGCTTTTTTTTAAACACTCCAAAATGACATAGAGCAGAATGCAGAGCTGAGAACCTTTAGAAGCCTCATTTCCACAAGAGGAAGTGTCCTGCGCACTTTCAGAATTGTGAGATATGCGTAATCAAAATGAAGTTTTGCTAATCGAAATAGTATGGGATGTTCATCACAACAAATGCAACACCAGCAATTGGAGATATACCAGACAACACACACAGGAACAGGATATGGCATCAATGTCTAGGAGAAGTTGTCCTCACAGAAATCCCATGGAATTGCGTAGAGACAAGAGTCTAAAATTTTCACTTAACAAAGCCCTAGAAGTCTACATTAGATACCTGATATTACCTGACCAGTAGAGATGAAGAAGTACAGTAAAAGAAACAGGAAGTACCATTTTCAGTTCCAAAGATATTGAAGGCCCAGAAGATAAGCTTTCTAACAACTAGACTGCAAAACGCTCTCCAGACCAAGTGTTGAAAATGGAGGTCTGGAAAACCCTGAAGAACAACATTGTCTCAGAATCACAAAAGGCAGAATATCAGAAAAGGGGAAGAGAAAGTCTAAAGACGAGCCAAAAAATATCAGAAAACTCAATGGATGTGATAATATCAGGGCTAAAATTCAGTCCTTAGCAGACTAGATAATGCAGAGAGACGCGTGAATGACTGTGAAGACAGGGGAACAGAAATCCCTCGGTCAGAAGCAGACATAGGAAAGCAAGTGCAAACCAATGAAACATTGCTGTTGATTCCTGGGTTAAGACAGGGCATGAAAGACTAGAGTTCATAAGAGTCCCAGATGGAAAAGCAAGAGATAAAGAAACAAAAAATGTCTGAAAATGTATCTGTAGAAAAATCAGACTGAAACTTGCTGAAAGCCAAGAAAGAATCACCTATGCGAATTCAGGAATTACACAGCATCCAAAGGAGGTGGAACCCCAATAGACCTACCAGCAGCTGTATGATTCAAATCAACAAAGTTCACGAATATCCCAGTGATTTAAAATGCACCTGGAGGAAACAACATAGTCACAAGGGAACCTCCAGAGGGGTTTCAGCTGATATCTCGGCAGCAATATTGCAGGACAGGGAGGAGTGCCAGGACACAGACCATATCCTGAATGGCCAAATGCTGCCACCTAGGGTAGCCTATGCCCCATGACCACCATTTCTAATAACGGCAGAGCTAGGGAATTCCACAGACCGGCAAATCTTAAAAGAATTCAGCAGTTCAAAACTTCTTCTAAAAGGAAGGTTGAGAATACTCCCCTGAATAGAAAAGCAGCAAGATGAAATGGAAAGAAGAAAACCATTATTGGAAATGCAAGAAGAGCACGAGTGGCAAAGAAGAAACAAGAAGAAGGCAAGGAGGACATCAAAACGCTAAAGATGGGAGAGGGAAGCAGGAAATCATAGGTGATTGGAAGCACTCTCTTAAGTGAATCAGCTTATTGGACTCTCTGTTTGAAGCGAAAGGAGAGATGCATGGCCTGACGTGTTTGCAAAACAAGCAAGAAGCAGACCAACAAAGAATCAAACCAACAAACAAGCACCAAAAGGGTACGGTTGGCTGACATATACCAAGGGAATCATGATTATTCAAAAGAAAATACTCAAGGTGATGTCAAGGATCATTCAGCACGCATCGACCCAGTATCGCGGCTTGCATGTACTCAGCACACTTGTCTTCGGAAATCAGAGGCGTGCATTCATATTCGTAAATATTGATTCATAAGAGCATATCGTGACCTAACCCAAATGCCGATTTGGAATCAAATGGATTCCTAGTCCGTGATGTAGACTTGTATGTCTTCCAACAGGATGAAGGAATGCCATATTCTACGCTACGTAGAGAAGAAATGTAAGAAGCCTATAACAAAGGCACGTAGATCTGCCAAAGTGTACTAAGAGCAAAAGAGACAGACAGTAAAGTGCACATTGGGGTTGGTTTCATTTCTTGGAACTTCAGCCCCCATGAAACAAATGGATCCATGTCCTGAGAGTGCGGGTGTTTCAGCAGAAATCAGGCGACGCATATGTATTCCGGGTGTACGGATATTATAGGAACATAAGTCTCCTTTAGAGGGTCTCTGTGTACTGTGAACTGTTAGAAAGTTTAAAGACGTGTGAAACCATCAACTAAAAAGGGACCCACTTCCCTCCATTGGTTCTGTGCATACAGATCTGAACAAAAGGAAAGAGGGAAGAAGAAAGGCCCATGGGACGCTAGTGGGTAGAATCACATTTACCTTAGGAACCTCTGGTCGGATGCAGCCCCTCCCCCAACACTGACAAGATGCAGCAGCCATTGGGGATGGCAGTTACCGGTTGGATTCCAGGTGGAATGTTGGTGTGTACCGCGAGGCTTGTTGTGGCTGTTGGATCCTAGGTAACCGGGCAGAGTTCTGTGGGTGGATCAGTGTGATGGAGGGGCTGCCGCCCTCTGTGGAGCTTGGCTTAGGTGTTTGGTCCGGGAAGCTGTGTAAGTTCGAGATACTGCTGCTGCCCAAAGACCTGAGTTCACAGGTCAGTTTCCAGAACCTTTAAGAGCAGACAGTGGAAGATCTGCCTGTCATCAGCTTACTGGTGAGGCTCCGAGGTACTTTCAGACTTGCCCAGTCCTGGTGAAGTCGACTTTAGGGGAGACACGAAGAGAAGCTGGGCGAAAAGCTGGCTGCACGGATTGAGGAGAGATGCGAACACATGGATGAGAGATGTTCTGCTACAATGGAGAATACTGGCGTGGAGACAGCTGTAGAGGATACCAGGCTCAAAAGACATTCATGAGACATATTGATCCTCGCTGATACTGGCAGAAACATACGGAGTGCCAACGTGGACTTGAGGAAGTTCCTCAATTCTCTTCTCCAAGAACGGGTCCAAGGTCTCTGACATCTGCAAGAGAAGAGATGGCAGAGATGATCAAAACGCTCCTGTTCTTGGAAGAGGTCGTGAGAATCCACACGTCCCAAGGGGCATTCCCTAGCCATTCAGACCAGAATTCACCAAGCCCAGGTAAGCCTTTTCCCAGGTTTGGGCCTAGCTAGCAAGCACTTGCCCTTCCCTCCCCTCCACTCAGGCATCCATTTGGAAGGATCAGTACCTGAGCTGCAATGAAGCCATTACGAGAAGAGCAAGCCCCTCCTAGAATCAGAGTTCCTCCAGCTTCACACTCTGTGAACAACAGTGAACTCCTTAAAGGTCAAATAGTCTCGGCTGAAATCGATAGGAATTGAATACTTAGCTCACACCTAGAAACGATGGCCTTCCGCTAGATTCAGCAAATGTGGTGTTTATGTCTTCCCTGGGGTGAAGGGAGTGTGGTAAGTGAGGGGAATCTTTGACTGAACTTGAATCTGTATTAGGCCTCAGTTTTTCAAGACAGTATAGGTAAATAGTACATGTCAGAAAGTGAACTGTACTGTAAAAGTCGCCAATGACATTAAAGACACAGCTTCTGTGGATCGTCTTTCAATGGAGTCAAGCCCCCGGGGGCACTATATCATGGGGGTGCAGACTTGGTTGCGTTAAATGGCTTTACCCAACATGATCGGATGATTAAGCGTTCTCACCACTGATAGAAGAACACCTGGTTCTCAATAGACTAGCATAACTGCAGCAGGGTTCACCTAGCTATAATGCCTCTAGGTGCTTTTGGATTCAAACCTAAATGTATATATTTGGTTTGTTTCCTCTTGTATTTTCCTAGAGAGGGATGTTACCCCTTGAAATGCCAACATTGGCCAGTAGGTGTCATTGGGAGTAAAGGGCACCACATGCACAAGTGTATCCAAGGTTGGGGGTTAGTTCATCTTTCCAATAGTTATTTCATGGTTCCTGTTGGTTTCGGAGGCTTCAAAAGGAAAGAGTTGACATGACCCCTTTAGCAGTTTGGACTAGAAATTTGCATTCTTTCTGTCTAGGTTTTCCGTAGAGCTGACAAAATGTTACCAAAATTGACAAGTCTGGCTTCTAGGTCGATACAGTGTGTTTCAAAAAATAACTTCATTTTCGTATAACTCCCAAAACATGTAAATGAATTCTGTTAAACTTCTTAAAGACTGCAAATGAGATATCAACACACTGTCAAAACAGGTGTCTTCGGACAATCCCTCCCACCACGGCTGTATAGGAACAAAGAGCTAAGCAAATATCACATTTCTGTGAAATGTATCTGGATAGTGTTGATTCATCGATGCCCAGTTGGCAGAGAAGAAGTGCAACCTGCACTCACTCGCTCCCATGTACAGAGCAATGGAAACATCCACTCACCCAGCCCTTGGCACAGGACACTTGCCGAAGAGAGGTCTGTTACTTCCAAAGACAGGATGAGGCCTCAGGACACCTGGAAGCAGGAGAAGGCAAAGCAGGGAATGGAAACCAGTGCAGGGTCTGACCCCTGGTGATGGAGCAACAAGGGTGAAACTCTGTTTGCCTTGGACGCACACTCTCAAGCGGACAGGAGACATGGGATTGAAGGTGATGTGCTGAGATTTACAAGAGTGCACAGCAGATGCTTGGCTGACAGAACTCAAAGAAACCAGCGCAAAATATCCCCACAGTTGATTCTGAGACCAAGATCCGAGCTGCCAAATTTGAGGTAGCAGAGGCAACGGTCAGTGAGGGATAGGGCTTCGGATGATGGCACACGCTGAGTCTCAGGGATCTGGAGTGCATTGTGGGATGTGGTGGGTCGAATCAAGAGAGCAAACCGAACTGTGTACCAATGATAAAGCAACCACACTGGTCGCGCGGTTGAGATTACCGATATGTCCCATGGCCACACCCAGTGCATCTGCAGGACCAGGGACCAATTGGGCATTTTGCCAATAGAGCACGTGTGGGGCTGAATCAGAGCTATCGTGCATCTGGTCTGAGGGATCCAGGGGGCCTTGGGTTTGAAATCAGAATGAAAAGCCTTAGGATCTGCTACATTCATAACCTGGGCTGGGATTATGGTTTGGTTTGAGGCACAGGATGCGCAACAGCTCTGTGGTTGCCTTCGTGCACCCGTGCCACAAGGATGAGAGGACAAGGAAGAGTGGTCCAAGTCCACAGCGTGAGAAGAGGAAGCATTTCCTTCAGCACTATCTCCCAAAAGCGGATGCTACATTTTGGATGGCACCGGCACGGGACGGCACCGAGGACACCAAGGTAGGTCTGCGGGATCATTCCAGCAGGCCCTGATGTGTGACATCCATGGATGAGCTTCCACTGGTGTTTCAGTAGACAGAGAAGCTCTGGGAAGAACTGCTTTCATTGGGACATTCCCGTGGCACTTCAAAGCACAAGCGCACTCTCAGTTTGCTTTTTTTTAAACACTCCAAAATGACATAGAGCAGAATGCAGAGCTGAGAACCTTTAGAAGCCTCATTTCCACAAGAGGAAGTGTCCTGCGCACTTTCAGAATTGTGAGATATGCGTAATCAAAATGAAGTTTTGCTAATCGAAATAGTATGGGATGTTCATCACAACAAATGCAACACCAGCAATTGGAGATATACCAGACAACACACACAGGAACAGGATATGGCATCAATGTCTAGGAGAAGTTGTCCTCACAGAAATCCCATGGAATTGCGTAGAGACAAGAGTCTAAAATTTTCACTTAACAAAGCCCTAGAAGTCTACATTAGATACCTGATATTACCTGACCAGTAGAGATGAAGAAGTACAGTAAAAGAAACAGGAAGTACCATTTTCAGTTCCAAAGATATTGAAGGCCCAGAAGATAAGCTTTCTAACAACTAGACTGCAAAACGCTCTCCAGACCAAGTGTTGAAAATGGAGGTCTGGAAAACCCTGAAGAACAACATTGTCTCAGAATCACAAAAGGCAGAATATCAGAAAAGGGGAAGAGAAAGTCTAAAGACGAGCCAAAAAATATCAGAAAACTCAATGGATGTGATAATATCAGGGCTAAAATTCAGTCCTTAGCAGACTAGATAATGCAGAGAGACGCGTGAATGACTGTGAAGACAGGGGAACAGAAATCCCTCGGTCAGAAGCAGACATAGGAAAGCAAGTGCAAACCAATGAAACATTGCTGTTGATTCCTGGGTTAAGACAGGGCATGAAAGACTAGAGTTCATAAGAGTCCCAGATGGAAAAGCAAGAGATAAAGAAACAAAAAAATGTCTGAAAATGTATCTGTAGAAAAATCAGACTGAAACTTGCTGAAAGCCAAGAAAGAATCATCTATGCGAATTCAGGAATTACACAGCATCCAAAGGAGGTGGAACCCCAATAGACCTACCAGCAGCTGTATGATTCAAATCAACAAAGTTCACGAATATCCCAGTGATTTAAAATGCACCTGGAGGAAACAACATAGTCACAAGGGAACCTCCAGAGGGGTTTCAGCTGATATCTCGGCAGCAATATTGCAGGACAGGGAGGAGTGCCAGGACACAGACCATATCCTGAATGGCCAAATGCTGCCACCTAGGGTAGCCTATGCCCCATGACCACCATTTCTAATAACGGCAGAGCTAGGGAATTCCACAGACCGGCAAATCTTAAAAGAATTCAGCAGTTCAAAACTTCTTCTAAAAGGAAGGTTGAGAATACTCCCCTGAATAGAAAAGCAGCAAGATGAAATGGAAAGAAGAAAACCATTATTGGAAATGCAAGAAGAGCACGAGTGGCAAAGAAGAAACAAGAAGAAGGCAAGGAGGACATCAAAACGCTAAAGATGGGAGAGGGAAGCAGGAAATCATAGGTGATTGGAAGCACTCTCTTAAGTGAATCAGCTTATTGGACTCTCTGTTTGAAGCGAAAGGAGAGATGCATGGCCTGACGTGTTTGCAAAACAAGCAAGAAGCAGACCAACAAAGAATCAAACCAACAAACAAGCACCAAAAGGGTACGGTTGGCTGACATATACCAAGGGAATCATGATTATTCAAAAGAAAATACTCAAGGTGATGTCAAGGATCATTCAGCACGCATCGACCCAGTATCGCGGCTTGCATGTACTCAGCACACTTGTCTTCGGAAATCAGAGGCGTGCATTCATATTCGTAAATATTGATTCATAAGAGCATATCGTGACCTAACCCAAATGCCGATTTGGAATCAAATGGATTCCTAGTCCGTGATGTAGACTTGTATGTCTTCCAACAGGATGAAGGAATGCCATATTCTACGCTACGTAGAGAAGAAATGTAAGAAGCCTATAACAAAGGCACGTAGATCTGCCAAAGTGTACTAAGAGCAAAAGAGACAGACAGTAAAGTGCACATTGGGGTTGGTTTCATTTCTTGGAACTTCAGCCCCCATGAAACAAATGGATCCATGTCCTGAGAGTGCGGGTGTTTCAGCAGAAATCAGGCGACGCATATGTATTCCGGGTGTACGGATATTATAGGAACATAAGTCTCCTTTAGAGGGTCTCTGTGTACTGTGAACTGTTAGAAAGTTTAAAGACGTGTGAAACCATCAACTAAAAAGGGACCCACTTCCCTCCATTGGTTCTGTGCATACAGATCTGAACAAAAGGAAAGAGGGAAGAAGAAAGGCCCATGGGACGCTAGTGGGTAGAATCACATTTACCTTAGGAACCTCTGGTCGGATGCAGCCCCTCCCCCAACACTGACAAGATGCAGCAGCCATTGGGGATGGCAGTTACCGGTTGGATTCCAGGTGGAATGTTGGTGTGTACCGCGAGGCTTGTTGTGGCTGTTGGATCCTAGGTAACCGGGCAGAGTTCTGTGGGTGGATCAGTGTGATGGAGGGGCTGCCGCCCTCTGTGGAGCTTGGCTTAGGTGTTTGGTCCGGGAAGCTGTGTAAGTTCGAGATACTGCTGCTGCCCAAAGACCTGAGTTCACAGGTCAGTTTCCAGAACCTTTAAGAGCAGACAGTGGAAGATCTGCCTGTCATCAGCTTACTGGTGAGGCTCCGAGGTACTTTCAGACTTGCCCAGTCCTGGTGAAGTCGACTTTAGGGGAGACACGAAGAGAAGCTGGGCGAAAAGCTGGCTGCACGGATTGAGGAGAGATGCGAACACATGGATGAGAGATGTTCTGCTACAATGGAGAATACTGGCGTGGAGACAGCTGTAGAGGATACCAGGCTCAAAAGACATTCATGAGACATATTGATCCTCGCTGATACTGGCAGAAACATACGGAGTGCCAACGTGGACTTGAGGAAGTTCCTCAATTCTCTTCTCCAAGAACGGGTCCAAGGTCTCTGACATCTGCAAGAGAAGAGATGGCAGAGATGATCAAAACGCTCCTGTTCTTGGAAGAGGTCGTGAGAATCCACACGTCCCAAGGGGCATTCCCTAGCCATTCAGACCAGAATTCACCAAGCCCAGGTAAGCCTTTTCCCAGGTTTGGGCCTAGCTAGCAAGCACTTGCCCTTCCCTCCCCTCCACTCAGGCATCCATTTGGAAGGATCAGTACCTGAGCTGCAATGAAGCCATTACGAGAAGAGCAAGCCCCTCCTAGAATCAGAGTTCCTCCAGCTTCACACTCTGTGAACAACAGTGAACTCCTTAAAGGTCAAATAGTCTCGGCTGAAATCGATAGGAATTGAATACTTAGCTCACACCTAGAAACGATGGCCTTCCGCTAGATTCAGCAAATGTGGTGTTTATGTCTTCCCTGGGGTGAAGGGAGTGTGGTAAGTGAGGGGAATCTTTGACTGAACTTGAATCTGTATTAGGCCTCAGTTTTTCAAGACAGTATAGGTAAATAGTACATGTCAGAAAGTGAACTGTACTGTAAAAGTCGCCAATGACATTAAAGACACAGCTTCTGTGGATCGTCTTTCAATGGAGTCAAGCCCCCGGGGGCACTATATCATGGGGGTGCAGACTTGGTTGCGTTAAATGGCTTTACCCAACATGATCGGATGATTAAGCGTTCTCATCACTGATAGAAGAACACCTGGTTCTCAATAGACTAGCATAACTGCAGCAGGGTTCACCTAGCTATAATGCCTCTAGGTGCTTTTGGATTCAAACCTAAATGTATATATTTGGTTTGTTTCCTCTTGTATTTTCCTAGAGAGGGATGTTACCCCTTGAAATGCCAACATTGGCCAGTAGGTGTCATTGGGAGTAAAGGGCACCACATGCACAAGTGTATCCAAGGTTGGGGGTTAGTTCATCTTTCCAATAGTTATTTCATGGTTCCTGTTGGTTTCGGAGGCTTCAAAAGGAAAGAGTTGACATGACCCCTTTAGCAGTTTGGACTAGAAATTTGCATTCTTTCTGTCTAGGTTTTCCGTAGAGCTGACAAAATGTTACCAAAATTGACAAGTCTGGCTTCTAGGTCGATACAGTGTGTTTCAAAAAATAACTTCATTTTCGTATAACTCCCAAAACATGTAAATGAATTCTGTTAAACTTCTTAAAGACTGCAAATGAGATATCAACACACTGTCAAAACAGGTGTCTTCGGACAATCCCTCCCACCACGGCTGTATAGGAACAAAGAGCTAAGCAAATATCACATTTCTGTGAAATGTATCTGGATAGTGTTGATTCATCGATGCCCAGTTGGCAGAGAAGAAGTGCAACCTGCACTCACTCGCTCCCATGTACAGAGCAATGGAAACATCCACTCACCCAGCCCTTGGCACAGGACACTTGCCGAAGAGAGGTCTGTTACTTCCAAAGACAGGATGAGGCCTCAGGACACCTGGAAGCAGGAGAAGGCAAAGCAGGGAATGGAAACCAGTGCAGGGTCTGACCCCTGGTGATGGAGCAACAAGGGTGAAACTCTGTTTGCCTTGGACGCACACTCTCAAGCGGACAGGAGACATGGGATTGAAGGTGATGTGCTGAGATTTACAAGAGTGCACAGCAGATGCTTGGCTGACAGAACTCAAAGAAACCAGCGCAAAATATCCCCACAGTTGATTCTGAGACCAAGATCCGAGCTGCCAAATTTGAGGTAGCAGAGGCAACGGTCAGTGAGGGATAGGGCTTCGGATGATGGCACACGCTGAGTCTCAGGGATCTGGAGTGCATTGTGGGATGTGGTGGGTCGAATCAAGAGAGCAAACCGAACTGTGTACCAATGATAAAGCAACCACACTGGTCGCGCGGTTGAGATTACCGATATGTCCCATGGCCACACCCAGTGCATCTGCAGGACCAGGGACCAATTGGGCATTTTGCCAATAGAGCACGTGTGGGGCTGAATCAGAGCTATCGTGCATCTGGTCTGAGGGATCCAGGGGGCCTTGGGTTTGAAATCAGAATGAAAAGCCTTAGGATCTGCTACATTCATAACCTGGGCTGGGATTATGGTTTGGTTTGAGGCACAGGATGCGCAACAGCTCTGTGGTTGCCTTCGTGCACCCGTGCCACAAGGATGAGAGGACAAGGAAGAGTGGTCCAAGTCCACAGCGTGAGAAGAGGAAGCATTTCCTTCAGCACTATCTCCCAAAAGCGGATGCTACATTTTGGATGGCACCGGCACGGGACGGCACCGAGGACACCAAGGTAGGTCTGCGGGATCATTCCAGCAGGCCCTGATGTGTGACATCCATGGATGAGCTTCCACTGGTGTTTCAGTAGACAGAGAAGCTCTGGGAAGAACTGCTTTCATTGGGACATTCCCGTGGCACTTCAAAGCACAAGCGCACTCTCAGTTTGCTTTTTTTTAAACACTCCAAAATGACATAGAGCAGAATGCAGAGCTGAGAACCTTTAGAAGCCTCATTTCCACAAGAGGAAGTGTCCTGCGCACTTTCAGAATTGTGAGATATGCGTAATCAAAATGAAGTTTTGCTAATCGAAATAGTATGGGATGTTCATCACAACAAATGCAACACCAGCAATTGGAGATATACCAGACAACACACACAGGAACAGGATATGGCATCAATGTCTAGGAGAAGTTGTCCTCACAGAAATCCCATGGAATTGCGTAGAGACAAGAGTCTAAAATTTTCACTTAACAAAGCCCTAGAAGTCTACATTAGATACCTGATATTACCTGACCAGTAGAGATGAAGAAGTACAGTAAAAGAAACAGGAAGTACCATTTTCAGTTCCAAAGATATTGAAGGCCCAGAAGATAAGCTTTCTAACAACTAGACTGCAAAACGCTCTCCAGACCAAGTGTTGAAAATGGAGGTCTGGAAAACCCTGAAGAACAACATTGTCTCAGAATCACAAAAGGCAGAATATCAGAAAAGGGGAAGAGAAAGTCTAAAGACGAGCCAAAAAATATCAGAAAACTCAATGGATGTGATAATATCAGGGCTAAAATTCAGTCCTTAGCAGACTAGATAATGCAGAGAGACGCGTGAATGACTGTGAAGACAGGGGAACAGAAATCCCTCGGTCAGAAGCAGACATAGGAAAGCAAGTGCAAACCAATGAAACATTGCTGTTGATTCCTGGGTTAAGACAGGGCATGAAAGACTAGAGTTCATAAGAGTCCCAGATGGAAAAGCAAGAGATAAAGAAACAAAAAAATGTCTGAAAATGTATCTGTAGAAAAATCAGACTGAAACTTGCTGAAAGCCAAGAAAGAATCATCTATGCGAATTCAGGAATTACACAGCATCCAAAGGAGGTGGAACCCCAATAGACCTACCAGCAGCTGTATGATTCAAATCAACAAAGTTCACGAATATCCCAGTGATTTAAAATGCACCTGGAGGAAACAACATAGTCACAAGGGAACCTCCAGAGGGGTTTCAGCTGATATCTCGGCAGCAATATTGCAGGACAGGGAGGAGTGCCAGGACACAGACCATATCCTGAATGGCCAAATGCTGCCACCTAGGGTAGCCTATGCCCCATGACCACCATTTCTAATAACGGCAGAGCTAGGGAATTCCACAGACCGGCAAATCTTAAAAGAATTCAGCAGTTCAAAACTTCTTCTAAAAGGAAGGTTGAGAATACTCCCCTGAATAGAAAAGCAGCAAGATGAAATGGAAAGAAGAAAACCATTATTGGAAATGCAAGAAGAGCACGAGTGGCAAAGAAGAAACAAGAAGAAGGCAAGGAGGACATCAAAACGCTAAAGATGGGAGAGGGAAGCAGGAAATCATAGGTGATTGGAAGCACTCTCTTAAGTGAATCAGCTTATTGGACTCTCTGTTTGAAGCGAAAGGAGAGATGCATGGCCTGACGTGTTTGCAAAACAAGCAAGAAGCAGACCAACAAAGAATCAAACCAACAAACAAGCACCAAAAGGGTACGGTTGGCTGACATATACCAAGGGAATCATGATTATTCAAAAGAAAATACTCAAGGTGATGTCAAGGATCATTCAGCACGCATCGACCCAGTATCGCGGCTTGCATGTACTCAGCACACTTGTCTTCGGAAATCAGAGGCGTGCATTCATATTCATAAATATTGATTCATAAGAGCATATCGTGACCTAACCCAAATGCCGATTTGGAATCAAATGGATTCCTAGTCCGTGATGTAGACTTGTATGTCTTCCAACAGGATGAAGGAATGCCATATTCTACGCTACGTAGAGAAGAAATGTAAGAAGCCTATAACAAAGGCACGTAGATCTGCCAAAGTGTACTAAGAGCAAAAGAGACAGACAGTAAAGTGCACATTGGGGTTGGTTTCATTTCTTGGAACTTCAGCCCCCATGAAACAAATGGATCCATGTCCTGAGAGTGCGGGTGTTTCAGCAGAAATCAGGCGACGCATATGTATTCCGGGTGTACGGATATTATAGGAACATAAGTCTCCTTTAGAGGGTCTCTGTGTACTGTGAACTGTTAGAAAGTTTAAAGACGTGTGAAACCATCAACTAAAAAGGGACCCACTTCCCTCCATTGGTTCTGTGCATACAGATCTGAACAAAAGGAAAGAGGGAAGAAGAAAGGCCCATGGGACGCTAGTGGGTAGAATCACATTTACCTTAGGAACCTCTGGTCGGATGCAGCCCCTCCCCCAACACTGACAAGATGCAGCAGCCATTGGGGATGGCAGTTACCGGTTGGATTCCAGGTGGAATGTTGGTGTGTACCGCGAGGCTTGTTGTGGCTGTTGGATCCTAGGTAACCGGGCAGAGTTCTGTGGGTGGATCAGTGTGATGGAGGGGCTGCCGCCCTCTGTGGAGCTTGGCTTAGGTGTTTGGTCCGGGAAGCTGTGTAAGTTCGAGATACTGCTGCTGCCCAAAGACCTGAGTTCACAGGTCAGTTTCCAGAACCTTTAAGAGCAGACAGTGGAAGATCTGCCTGTCATCAGCTTACTGGTGAGGCTCCGAGGTACTTTCAGACTTGCCCAGTCCTGGTGAAGTCGACTTTAGGGGAGACACGAAGAGAAGCTGGGCGAAAAGCTGGCTGCACGGATTGAGGAGAGATGCGAACACATGGATGAGAGATGTTCTGCTACAATGGAGAATACTGGCGTGGAGACAGCTGTAGAGGATACCAGGCTCAAAAGACATTCATGAGACATATTGATCCTCGCTGATACTGGCAGAAACATACGGAGTGCCAACGTGGACTTGAGGAAGTTCCTCAATTCTCTTCTCCAAGAACGGGTCCAAGGTCTCTGACATCTGCAAGAGAAGAGATGGCAGAGATGATCAAAACGCTCCTGTTCTTGGAAGAGGTCGTGAGAATCCACACGTCCCAAGGGGCATTCCCTAGCCATTCAGACCAGAATTCACCAAGCCCAGGTAAGCCTTTTCCCAGGTTTGGGCCTAGCTAGCAAGCACTTGCCCTTCCCTCCCCTCCACTCAGGCATCCATTTGGAAGGATCAGTACCTGAGCTGCAATGAAGCCATTACGAGAAGAGCAAGCCCCTCCTAGAATCAGAGTTCCTCCAGCTTCACACTCTGTGAACAACAGTGAACTCCTTAAAGGTCAAATAGTCTCGGCTGAAATCGATAGGAATTGAATACTTAGCTCACACCTAGAAACGATGGCCTTCCGCTAGATTCAGCAAATGTGGTGTTTATGTCTTCCCTGGGGTGAAGGGAGTGTGGTAAGTGAGGGGAATCTTTGACTGAACTTGAATCTGTATTAGGCCTCAGTTTTTCAAGACAGTATAGGTAAATAGTACATGTCAGAAAGTGAACTGTACTGTAAAAGTCGCCAATGACATTAAAGACACAGCTTCTGTGGATCGTCTTTCAATGGAGTCAAGCCCCCGGGGGCACTATATCATGGGGGTGCAGACTTGGTTGCGTTAAATGGCTTTACCCAACATGATCGGATGATTAAGCGTTCTCATCACTGATAGAAGAACACCTGGTTCTCAATAGACTAGCATAACTGCAGCAGGGTTCACCTAGCTATAATGCCTCTAGGTGCTTTTGGATTCAAACCTAAATGTATATATTTGGTTTGTTTCCTCTTGTATTTTCCTAGAGAGGGATGTTACCCCTTGAAATGCCAACATTGGCCAGTAGGTGTCATTGGGAGTAAAGGGCACCACATGCACAAGTGTATCCAAGGTTGGGGGTTAGTTCATCTTTCCAATAGTTATTTCATGGTTCCTGTTGGTTTCGGAGGCTTCAAAAGGAAAGAGTTGACATGACCCCTTTAGCAGTTTGGACTAGAAATTTGCATTCTTTCTGTCTAGGTTTTCCGTAGAGCTGACAAAATGTTACCAAAATTGACAAGTCTGGCTTCTAGGTCGATACAGTGTGTTTCAAAAAATAACTTCATTTTCGTATAACTCCCAAAACATGTAAATGAATTCTGTTAAACTTCTTAAAGACTGCAAATGAGATATCAACACACTGTCAAAACAGGTGTCTTCGGACAATCCCTCCCACCACGGCTGTATAGGAACAAAGAGCTAAGCAAATATCACATTTCTGTGAAATGTATCTGGATAGTGTTGATTCATCGATGCCCAGTTGGCAGAGAAGAAGTGCAACCTGCACTCACTCGCTCCCATGTACAGAGCAATGGAAACATCCACTCACCCAGCCCTTGGCACAGGACACTTGCCGAAGAGAGGTCTGTTACTTCCAAAGACAGGATGAGGCCTCAGGACACCTGGAAGCAGGAGAAGGCAAAGCAGGGAATGGAAACCAGTGCAGGGTCTGACCCCTGGTGATGGAGCAACAAGGGTGAAACTCTGTTTGCCTTGGACGCACACTCTCAAGCGGACAGGAGACATGGGATTGAAGGTGATGTGCTGAGATTTACAAGAGTGCACAGCAGATGCTTGGCTGACAGAACTCAAAGAAACCAGCGCAAAATATCCCCACAGTTGATTCTGAGACCAAGATCCGAGCTGCCAAATTTGAGGTAGCAGAGGCAACGGTCAGTGAGGGATAGGGCTTCGGATGATGGCACACGCTGAGTCTCAGGGATCTGGAGTGCATTGTGGGATGTGGTGGGTCGAATCAAGAGAGCAAACCGAACTGTGTACCAATGATAAAGCAACCACACTGGTCGCGCGGTTGAGATTACCGATATGTCCCATGGCCACACCCAGTGCATCTGCAGGACCAGGGACCAATTGGGCATTTTGCCAATAGAGCACGTGTGGGGCTGAATCAGAGCTATCGTGCATCTGGTCTGAGGGATCCAGGGGGCCTTGGGTTTGAAATCAGAATGAAAAGCCTTAGGATCTGCTACATTCATAACCTGGGCTGGGATTATGGTTTGGTTTGAGGCACAGGATGCGCAACAGCTCTGTGGTTGCCTTCGTGCACCCGTGCCACAAGGATGAGAGGACAAGGAAGAGTGGTCCAAGTCCACAGCGTGAGAAGAGGAAGCATTTCCTTCAGCACTATCTCCCAAAAGCGGATGCTACATTTTGGATGGCACCGGCACGGGACGGCACCGAGGACACCAAGGTAGGTCTGCGGGATCATTCCAGCAGGCCCTGATGTGTGACATCCATGGATGAGCTTCCACTGGTGTTTCAGTAGACAGAGAAGCTCTGGGAAGAACTGCTTTCATTGGGACATTCCCGTGGCACTTCAAAGCACAAGCGCACTCTCAGTTTGCTTTTTTTTAAACACTCCAAAATGACATAGAGCAGAATGCAGAGCTGAGAACCTTTAGAAGCCTCATTTCCACAAGAGGAAGTGTCCTGCGCACTTTCAGAATTGTGAGATATGCGTAATCAAAATGAAGTTTTGCTAATCGAAATAGTATGGGATGTTCATCACAACAAATGCAACACCAGCAATTGGAGATATACCAGACAACACACACAGGAACAGGATATGGCATCAATGTCTAGGAGAAGTTGTCCTCACAGAAATCCCATGGAATTGCGTAGAGACAAGAGTCTAAAATTTTCACTTAACAAAGCCCTAGAAGTCTACATTAGATACCTGATATTACCTGACCAGTAGAGATGAAGAAGTACAGTAAAAGAAACAGGAAGTACCATTTTCAGTTCCAAAGATATTGAAGGCCCAGAAGATAAGCTTTCTAACAACTAGACTGCAAAACGCTCTCCAGACCAAGTGTTGAAAATGGAGGTCTGGAAAACCCTGAAGAACAACATTGTCTCAGAATCACAAAAGGCAGAATATCAGAAAAGGGGAAGAGAAAGTCTAAAGACGAGCCAAAAAATATCAGAAAACTCAATGGATGTGATAATATCAGGGCTAAAATTCAGTCCTTAGCAGACTAGATAATGCAGAGAGACGCGTGAATGACTGTGAAGACAGGGGAACAGAAATCCCTCGGTCAGAAGCAGACATAGGAAAGCAAGTGCAAACCAATGAAACATTGCTGTTGATTCCTGGGTTAAGACAGGGCATGAAAGACTAGAGTTCATAAGAGTCCCAGATGGAAAAGCAAGAGATAAAGAAACAAAAAATGTCTGAAAATGTATCTGTAGAAAAATCAGACTGAAACTTGCTGAAAGCCAAGAAAGAATCATCTATGCGAATTCAGGAATTACACAGCATCCAAAGGAGGTGGAACCCCAATAGACCTACCAGCAGCTGTATGATTCAAATCAACAAAGTTCACGAATATCCCAGTGATTTAAAATGCACCTGGAGGAAACAACATAGTCACAAGGGAACCTCCAGAGGGGTTTCAGCTGATATCTCGGCAGCAATATTGCAGGACAGGGAGGAGTGCCAGGACACAGACCATATCCTGAATGGCCAAATGCTGCCACCTAGGGTAGCCTATGCCCCATGACCACCATTTCTAATAACGGCAGAGCTAGGGAATTCCACAGACCGGCAAATCTTAAAAGAATTCAGCAGTTCAAAACTTCTTCTAAAAGGAAGGTTGAGAATACTCCCCTGAATAGAAAAGCAGCAAGATGAAATGGAAAGAAGAAAACCATTATTGGAAATGCAAGAAGAGCACGAGTGGCAAAGAAGAAACAAGAAGAAGGCAAGGAGGACATCAAAACGCTAAAGATGGGAGAGGGAAGCAGGAAATCATAGGTGATTGGAAGCACTCTCTTAAGTGAATCAGCTTATTGGACTCTCTGTTTGAAGCGAAAGGAGAGATGCATGGCCTGACGTGTTTGCAAAACAAGCAAGAAGCAGACCAACAAAGAATCAAACCAACAAACAAGCACCAAAAGGGTACGGTTGGCTGACATATACCAAGGGAATCATGATTATTCAAAAGAAAATACTCAAGGTGATGTCAAGGATCATTCAGCACGCATCGACCCAGTATCGCGGCTTGCATGTACTCAGCACACTTGTCTTCGGAAATCAGAGGCGTGCATTCATATTCGTAAATATTGATTCATAAGAGCATATCGTGACCTAACCCAAATGCCGATTTGGAATCAAATGGATTCCTAGTCCGTGATGTAGACTTGTATGTCTTCCAACAGGATGAAGGAATGCCATATTCTACGCTACGTAGAGAAGAAATGTAAGAAGCCTATAACAAAGGCACGTAGATCTGCCAAAGTGTACTAAGAGCAAAAGAGACAGACAGTAAAGTGCACATTGGGGTTGGTTTCATTTCTTGGAACTTCAGCCCCCATGAAACAAATGGATCCATGTCCTGAGAGTGCGGGTGTTTCAGCAGAAATCAGGCGACGCATATGTATTCCGGGTGTACGGATATTATAGGAACATAAGTCTCCTTTAGAGGGTCTCTGTGTACTGTGAACTGTTAGAAAGTTTAAAGACGTGTGAAACCATCAACTAAAAAGGGACCCACTTCCCTCCATTGGTTCTGTGCATACAGATCTGAACAAAAGGAAAGAGGGAAGAAGAAAGGCCCATGGGACGCTAGTGGGTAGAATCACATTTACCTTAGGAACCTCTGGTCGGATGCAGCCCCTCCCCCAACACTGACAAGATGCAGCAGCCATTGGGGGTGGCAGTTACCGGTTGGATTCCAGGTGGAATGTTGGTGTGTACCGCGAGGCTTGTTGTGGCTGTTGGATCCTAGGTAACCGGGCAGAGTTCTGTGGGTGGATCAGTGTGATGGAGGGGCTGCCGCCCTCTGTGGAGCTTGGCTTAGGTGTTTGGTCCGGGAAGCTGTGTAAGTTCGAGATACTGCTGCTGCCCAAAGACCTGAGTTCACAGGTCAGTTTCCAGAACCTTTAAGAGCAGACAGTGGAAGATCTGCCTGTCATCAGCTTACTGGTGAGGCTCCGAGGTACTTTCAGACTTGCCCAGTCCTGGTGAAGTCGACTTTAGGGGAGACACGAAGAGAAGCTGGGCGAAAAGCTGGCTGCACGGATTGAGGAGAGATGCGAACACATGGATGAGAGATGTTCTGCTACAATGGAGAATACTGGCGTGGAGACAGCTGTAGAGGATACCAGGCTCAAAAGACATTCATGAGACATATTGATCCTCGCTGATACTGGCAGAAACATACGGAGTGCCAACGTGGACTTGAGGAAGTTCCTCAATTCTCTTCTCCAAGAACGGGTCCAAGGTCTCTGACATCTGCAAGAGAAGAGATGGCAGAGATGATCAAAACGCTCCTGTTCTTGGAAGAGGTCGTGAGAATCCACACGTCCCAAGGGGCATTCCCTAGCCATTCAGACCAGAATTCACCAAGCCCAGGTAAGCCTTTTCCCAGGTTTGGGCCTAGCTAGCAAGCACTTGCCCTTCCCTCCCCTCCACTCAGGCATCCATTTGGAAGGATCAGTACCTGAGCTGCAATGAAGCCATTACGAGAAGAGCAAGCCCCTCCTAGAATCAGAGTTCCTCCAGCTTCACACTCTGTGAACAACAGTGAACTCCTTAAAGGTCAAATAGTCTCGGCTGAAATCGATAGGAATTGAATACTTAGCTCACACCTAGAAACGATGGCCTTCCGCTAGATTCAGCAAATGTGGTGTTTATGTCTTCCCTGGGGTGAAGGGAGTGTGGTAAGTGAGGGGAATCTTTGACTGAACTTGAATCTGTATTAGGCCTCAGTTTTTCAAGACAGTATAGGTAAATAGTACATGTCAGAAAGTGAACTGTACTGTAAAAGTCGCCAATGACATTAAAGACACAGCTTCTGTGGATCGTCTTTCAATGGAGTCAAGCCCCCGGGGGCACTATATCATGGGGGTGCAGACTTGGTTGCGTTAAATGGCTTTACCCAACATGATCGGATGATTAATCGTTCTCACCACTGATAGAAGAACACCTGGTTCTCAATAGACTAGCATAACTGCAGCAGGGTTGTCCTAGCTATAATGCCTCTAGGTGCTTTTGGATTCAAACCTAAATGTATATATTTGGTTTGTTTCCTCTTGTATTTTCCTAGAGAGGGATGTTACCCCTTGAAATGCCAACATTGGCCAGTAGGTGTCATTGGGAGTAAAGGGCACCACATGCACAAGTGTATCCAAGGTTGGGGGTTAGTTCATCTTTCCAATAGTTATTTCATGGTTCCTGTTGGTTTCGGAGGCTTCAAAAGGAAAGAGTTGACATGACCCCTTTAGCAGTTTGGACTAGAAATTTGCATTCTTTCTGTCTAGGTTTTCCGTAGAGCTGACAAAATGTTACCAAAATTGACAAGTCTGGCTTCTAGGTCGATACAGTGTGTTTCAAAAAATAACTTCATTTTCGTATAACTCCCAAAACATGTAAATGAATTCTGTTAAACTTCTTAAAGACTGCAAATGAGATATCAACACACTGTCAAAACAGGTGTCTTCGGACAATCCCTCCCACCACGGCTGTATAGGAACAAAGAGCTAAGCAAATATCACATTTCTGTGAAATGTATCTGGATAGTGTTGATTCATCGATGCCCAGTTGGCAGAGAAGAAGTGCAACCTGCACTCACTCGCTCCCATGTACAGAGCAATGGAAACATCCACTCACCCAGCCCTTGGCACAGGACACTTGCCGAAGAGAGGTCTGTTACTTCCAAAGACAGGATGAGGCCTCAGGACACCTGGAAGCAGGAGAAGGCAAAGCAGGGAATGGAAACCAGTGCAGGGTCTGACCCCTGGTGATGGAGCAACAAGGGTGAAACTCTGTTTGCCTTGGACGCACACTCTCAAGCGGACAGGAGACATGGGATTGAAGGTGATGTGCTGAGATTTACAAGAGTGCACAGCAGATGCTTGGCTGACAGAACTCAAAGAAACCAGCGCAAAATATCCCCACAGTTGATTCTGAGACCAAGATCCGAGCTGCCAAATTTGAGGTAGCAGAGGCAACGGTCAGTGAGGGATAGGGCTTCGGATGATGGCACACGCTGAGTCTCAGGGATCTGGAGTGCATTGTGGGATGTGGTGGGTCGAATCAAGAGAGCAAACCGAACTGTGTACCAATGATAAAGCAACCACACTGGTCGCGCGGTTGAGATTACCGATATGTCCCATGGCCACACCCAGTGCATCTGCAGGACCAGGGACCAATTGGGCATTTTGCCAATAGAGCACGTGTGGGGCTGAATCAGAGCTATCGTGCATCTGGTCTGAGGGATCCAGGGGGCCTTGGGTTTGAAATCAGAATGAAAAGCCTTAGGATCTGCTACATTCATAACCTGGGCTGGGATTATGGTTTGGTTTGAGGCACAGGATGCGCAACAGCTCTGTGGTTGCCTTCGTGCACCCGTGCCACAAGGATGAGAGGACAAGGAAGAGTGGTCCAAGTCCACAGCGTGAGAAGAGGAAGCATTTCCTTCAGCACTATCTCCCAAAAGCGGATGCTACATTTTGGATGGCACCGGCACGGGACGGCACCGAGGACACCAAGGTAGGTCTGCGGGATCATTCCAGCAGGCCCTGATGTGTGACATCCATGGATGAGCTTCCACTGGTGTTTCAGTAGACAGAGAAGCTCTGGGAAGAACTGCTTTCATTGGGACATTCCCGTGGCACTTCAAAGCACAAGCGCACTCTCAGTTTGCTTTTTTTTAAACACTCCAAAATGACATAGAGCAGAATGCAGAGCTGAGAACCTTTAGAAGCCTCATTTCCACAAGAGGAAGTGTCCTGCGCACTTTCAGAATTGTGAGATATGCGTAATCAAAATGAAGTTTTGCTAATCGAAATAGTATGGGATGTTCATCACAACAAATGCAACACCAGCAATTGGAGATATACCAGACAACACACACAGGAACAGGATATGGCATCAATGTCTAGGAGAAGTTGTCCTCACAGAAATCCCATGGAATTGCGTAGAGACAAGAGTCTAAAATTTTCACTTAACAAAGCCCTAGAAGTCTACATTAGATACCTGATATTACCTGACCAGTAGAGATGAAGAAGTACAGTAAAAGAAACAGGAAGTACCATTTTCAGTTCCAAAGATATTGAAGGCCCAGAAGATAAGCTTTCTAACAACTAGACTGCAAAACGCTCTCCAGACCAAGTGTTGAAAATGGAGGTCTGGAAAACCCTGAAGAACAACATTGTCTCAGAATCACAAAAGGCAGAATATCAGAAAAGGGGAAGAGAAAGTCTAAAGACGAGCCAAAAAATATCAGAAAACTCAATGGATGTGATAATATCAGGGCTAAAATTCAGTCCTTAGCAGACTAGATAATGCAGAGAGACGCGTGAATGACTGTGAAGACAGGGGAACAGAAATCCCTCGGTCAGAAGCAGACATAGGAAAGCAAGTGCAAACCAATGAAACATTGCTGTTGATTCCTGGGTTAAGACAGGGCATGAAAGACTAGAGTTCATAAGAGTCCCAGATGGAAAAGCAAGAGATAAAGAAACAAAAAATGTCTGAAAATGTATCTGTAGAAAAATCAGACTGAAACTTGCTGAAAGCCAAGAAAGAATCATCTATGCGAATTCAGGAATTACACAGCATCCAAAGGAGGTGGAACCCCAATAGACCTACCAGCAGCTGTATGATTCAAATCAACAAAGTTCACGAATATCCCAGTGATTTAAAATGCACCTGGAGGAAACAACATAGTCACAAGGGAACCTCCAGAGGGGTTTCAGCTGATATCTCGGCAGCAATATTGCAGGACAGGGAGGAGTGCCAGGACACAGACCATATCCTGAATGGCCAAATGCTGCCACCTAGGGTAGCCTATGCCCCATGACCACCATTTCTAATAACGGCAGAGCTAGGGAATTCCACAGACCGGCAAATCTTAAAAGAATTCAGCAGTTCAAAACTTCTTCTAAAAGGAAGGTTGAGAATACTCCCCTGAATAGAAAAGCAGCAAGATGAAATGGAAAGAAGAAAACCATTATTGGAAATGCAAGAAGAGCACGAGTGGCAAAGAAGAAACAAGAAGAAGGCAAGGAGGACATCAAAACGCTAAAGATGGGAGAGGGAAGCAGGAAATCATAGGTGATTGGAAGCACTCTCTTAAGTGAATCAGCTTATTGGACTCTCTGTTTGAAGCGAAAGGAGAGATGCATGGCCTGACGTGTTTGCAAAACAAGCAAGAAGCAGACCAACAAAGAATCAAACCAACAAACAAGCACCAAAAGGGTACGGTTGGCTGACATATACCAAGGGAATCATGATTATTCAAAAGAAAATACTCAAGGTGATGTCAAGGATCATTCAGCACGCATCGACCCAGTATCGCGGCTTGCATGTACTCAGCACACTTGTCTTCGGAAATCAGAGGCGTGCATTCATATTCGTAAATATTGATTCATAAGAGCATATCGTGACCTAACCCAAATGCCGATTTGGAATCAAATGGATTCCTAGTCCGTGATGTAGACTTGTATGTCTTCCAACAGGATGAAGGAATGCCATATTCTACGCTACGTAGAGAAGAAATGTAAGAAGCCTATAACAAAGGCACGTAGATCTGCCAAAGTGTACTAAGAGCAAAAGAGACAGACAGTAAAGTGCACATTGGGGTTGGTTTCATTTCTTGGAACTTCAGCCCCCATGAAACAAATGGATCCATGTCCTGAGAGTGCGGGTGTTTCAGCAGAAATCAGGCGACGCATATGTATTCCGGGTGTACGGATATTATAGGAACATAAGTCTCCTTTAGAGGGTCTCTGTGTACTGTGAACTGTTAGAAAGTTTAAAGACGTGTGAAACCATCAACTAAAAAGGGACCCACTTCCCTCCATTGGTTCTGTGCATACAGATCTGAACAAAAGGAAAGAGGGAAGAAGAAAGGCCCATGGGACGCTAGTGGGTAGAATCACATTTACCTTAGGAACCTCTGGTCGGATGCAGCCCCTCCCCCAACACTGACAAGATGCAGCAGCCATTGGGGGTGGCAGTTACCGGTTGGATTCCAGGTGGAATGTTGGTGTGTACCGCGAGGCTTGTTGTGGCTGTTGGATCCTAGGTAACCGGGCAGAGTTCTGTGGGTGGATCAGTGTGATGGAGGGGCTGCCGCCCTCTGTGGAGCTTGGCTTAGGTGTTTGGTCCGGGAAGCTGTGTAAGTTCGAGATACTGCTGCTGCCCAAAGACCTGAGTTCACAGGTCAGTTTCCAGAACCTTTAAGAGCAGACAGTGGAAGATCTGCCTGTCATCAGCTTACTGGTGAGGCTCCGAGGTACTTTCAGACTTGCCCAGTCCTGGTGAAGTCGACTTTAGGGGAGACACGAAGAGAAGCTGGGCGAAAAGCTGGCTGCACGGATTGAGGAGAGATGCGAACACATGGATGAGAGATGTTCTGCTACAATGGAGAATACTGGCGTGGAGACAGCTGTAGAGGATACCAGGCTCAAAAGACATTCATGAGACATATTGATCCTCGCTGATACTGGCAGAAACATACGGAGTGCCAACGTGGACTTGAGGAAGTTCCTCAATTCTCTTCTCCAAGAACGGGTCCAAGGTCTCTGACATCTGCAAGAGAAGAGATGGCAGAGATGATCAAAACGCTCCTGTTCTTGGAAGAGGTCGTGAGAATCCACACGTCCCAAGGGGCATTCCCTAGCCATTCAGACCAGAATTCACCAAGCCCAGGTAAGCCTTTCCCCAGGTTTGGGCCTAGCTAGCAAGCACTTGCCCTTCCCTCCCCTCCACTCAGGCATCCATTTGGAAGGATCAGTACCTGAGCTGCAATGAAGCCATTACGAGAAGAGCAAGCCCCTCCTAGAATCAGAGTTCCTCCAGCTTCACACTCTGTGAACAACAGTGAACTCCTTAAAGGTCAAATAGTCTCGGCTGAAATCGATAGGAATTGAATACTTAGCTCACACCTAGAAACGATGGCCTTCCGCTAGATTCAGCAAATGTGGTGTTTATGTCTTCCCTGGGGTGAAGGGAGTGTGGTAAGTGAGGGGAATCTTTGACTGAACTTGAATCTGTATTAGGCCTCAGTTTTTCAAGACAGTATAGGTAAATAGTACATGTCAGAAAGTGAACTGTACAGTAAAAGTCGCCAATGACATTAAAGACACAGCTTCTGTGGATCGTCTTTCACTTGAGTCAAGCCCCCGGGGGCACTATATCATGGGGGTGCAGACTTGGTTGCGTTAAATGGCTTTACCCAACATGATCGGATGATTAACTGTTCTCATCACTGATAGAAGAACACCTGGTTCTCCATAGACTAGCATAACTGCAGCAGGGTTGTCCTAGCTATAATGCCTCTAGGTGCTTTTGGATTCAAACCTAAATGTATATATTTGGTTTGTTTCCTCTTGTATTTTCCTAGAGAGGGATGTTACCCCTTGAAATGCCAACATTGGCCAGTAGGTGTCATTGGGAGTAAAGGGCACCACATGCACAAGTGTATCCAAAGTTGGGGGTTATTTCATCTTTCCAATAGTTATTTCATGGTTCCTGTTGGGTTCGGAGGCTTCAACCGTAAAGTGCTGACATGACCCCTTTAAAAGTTTGGACTGCTAGTTTGCATTCTGTCTGTCTAGGTTTTCCGTAGAGCTGACAAAATGTTACCAAAATTGACAAGTCTGGCTTCTACGTCGATTGAGTGTGTTTCAAAAAATAACTTAATTTTCGTATAACTCCCAAAACATGTAAATGAATTCTGTTAAACTTCTTAAAGACTGCAAATGAGATATCAACACAATGTCAAAACAAGTGTCTTCGGACAATCCCTCCCACCAAGGCTGTATAGAAACAAAGAGCTAAGCAAATATCACATTTCTGTGAAATGTATCTGGATAGTGTTGATTCATCGATGCCCAGTTGGCAGAGAAGAAGTGCAACCTGCACTCACTCGCTCCCATGTACAGAGCAATGGAAACATCCACTCACCCAGCCCTTGGCACAGGACACTTGCCGAAGAGAGGTCTGTTACTTCCAAAGACAGGATGAGGCCTCAGGACACCTGGAAGCAGGAGAAGGCAAAGCAGGGAATGGAAACCAGTGCAGGGTTTGACCCCTGGTGATGGAGCAACAAGGGTGAAACTCTGTTTACCTTCGACGCACACTCTCAAGCGGACAGGAGACATGGGATTGAAGGTGATGTGCTGAGATTTACAAGAGTGCACAGCAGATGCTTGGCTGACAGAACTCAAAAAAACCAGCGCAAAATATCCCCACAGTTGATTCTGAGACCAAGATCCGTGCTGCCAAATTTGAGGTAGCAGAGGCAACGGTCTGTGAGGGATAGGGCTTCGGATGATGGCACACGCTGAGTCTCAGGGATCTGGAGTGCGTTGTGGGATGTGGTGGGACGAATCAAGAGAGCAAACCGAACTGTGAACCAATGATAAAGCAACCAAACTGGTTGCGCGGTTGCGATTACCGATATGTCCCATGGACAAACCAAGTGCATCTGCAGGACCAGGGTTCAATTGGGCATTTTGCCAATAGAGCACGTGTGGGCCTGAATCAGAGATACCGTGCATCTGGTCTGAGGGATCCAGTGGGCCTTAGATTTGATATCAGAATGAAAAGCCTTAGGATCTTCTACATTCATAACCTGGGCTGGGATTATGGTTTGGTTTGAGGCACAGAATGCGCAACAACTCTGTGGTTGCCTTCGTGCACCCGTGCCACAAGGATGAGAGGACAAGGAAGAGTGGTCCAAGACCACAGTGTGAGAAGATTAAGCTTTTCCTTCAGCACTATCTCCCAAATGCGGATGCTACATTTTGGATGGCACCGGCACTGTACGGCACCGAGGACACCAAGGTAGGGCTGCGAGATCATTCCAGCAGGCCCTGATGTGTGACATCCATGGATGTGCTTCCACTGGTGTTTCTGTAGAGAGAGAGCTCTGGGAAGAACTGCTTTCATTGGGACATTCCCGTGGCACTTCAAAGCACAAGCGCACTCTCAGTTTACTGTTTTGGAAACACTCCAAAATGACATAGAGCAGAATGCAGAGCTGAGAACCTTTAGAAGCCTCATTTCCACAAGAGGAAGTGTCCTGTGCACTTTCAGAATTGTGAGATAAGTATAATCAAAATGAAGTTATGCTAATCAAAATAGTATGGGTTGTTCATTATAAATAATTCAACACCAGCAATTGGAGATATACCAGACAACACACACAGGAACATGACATGGCATCAATGTCTAGGAGAAATTGTCCTCACAGGAATCCCATGGAACTGTGTAGAGACGAGGGTCTAAAATTTTCCCTTTACAAAGCCCTAGAAGTCTACATTAGATTCCTGATTTTATCTGAACAGTAGAGGTGAAGAAGTACTGTAAAAGAAACATGAAGTTCCATTTTTAGTTCCAAAGAGATTGAAGGCCCAAAAGACAAGCTTTCAAACATCTAGACTGCAAAACACTACCTGATCATGTATTGAAAATGGTGGTGAGGCAATCACTAAGTGCAACAATGTCTCAGAATCACAAAAGACAGAGTACCAGAAAAGGGGATGGGAAAGTTTAAAGACGAGCCAAATAATTTCAGAAAACTCAATGGATGAGATAATATCAGGGCTAAAATTCAGTCCTAAGCAGACTAGATAATGCAGAGGGAAGCGTGAATGACTGTGAATACAGGGTAACAGAAATCCCTCGGTCAGATGCAGACATAGAACAGCAAGTGTAAACCAATGAAAACATTGCTGTTGAATCGTGGGGTAAGACAAGGCATGAAAAACTATGATTCATAAGTGTCCCAGATGGAAAAGCAAGAGATAAAAAACAAAAAATGTCTAAAAAGTTATCTGTAGGAAAATCAGACCGAAACTTGCTGAAAGCCAAGAAAGAATCATCTATTCGTATTCAGGAAGTACACAGTGTCCAATGGAGGTGGAATCCCAATAGACCTACCAGCAGCTGTATGATTCAAATCAACAATGTTCATGAGCGTCCCAGTGCTTTAAAATGCACCTGGAGGAAACAACATGGTCACAAGAGAATCTCCAGAGGGGTTTCAGCTGATATCTCGGCAGCAATATTGCAGGACAGGGAGGAGTGCCAGGACATAGATCACATCCTGAATGGGAAAATGTTGCCATCTAGGATAGCCTATGCCACATGACCCCATTTCTAATATCGGCAGAACTAGAGAATTCCACAGACTGGCAAATCTTAAAAGAATTCAGCAGTTCAATTCTTCTTCTAAAAAGAAGATTGAGAATACTCCCCTGAATAGAAAAACAGCAAGATGAAATGGAAAGAAGAAAACCATTATTGGAAATGCAAGAAGAGCATGAGTGGCAAAGAAGAAACAAGAAGAAAGCAAGGAGGACATCAAAACCCTAAAGATGGGAGAGGGAAGCTGGAAATCATTGGTGATTGGATGCACTCTCTTAAGTGAATCAGCTTATATGACTCTCTGAAGCAAACGGAGAAATTCATGGCCTGATGTGTTTGCAAAACTAACGGGATGTAGACGAACAAAGAATCAAACCAACAAACAAGCACCAAAATGGTACGGTTGGCTGACATTTACCAAGGGAACCATGATTATTCAAAAGTAAATACTCAAGGTGATATCAAGGATCATTCAGCACTCATCGACCCAGTGTTGCGGCTTGCATGTACTCAGCACACTTGTATTCGGAAATCAGAGGCGTGCATTTATATTCGTAAATATTGATTCATAAGAGCATATCGTGACCTAACCCAAATGCCGATTTGAAAGGCAATGGAGTCCTTTTCCGTGATATAGACTTGCAAGTCTTCCAACAGGATGAATGAATGCCATATTCTACCCTACGTAGATAAGAAATGGTATAAGCCTATAACAAAGTCAAGTAGCTCTGCAATAGGGTAATAAGTGCAAAAGAGACAGACAGTAAAGTGCACATTGATGTTGGTTTCATTTCTTGGAATTTCAGCCCCCATGAAACAAATGGATCCATGTCCTGAGAGTGCGGGTGTTTCAGCAGAAATCAGGCGACGCATATGTATTCCGGGTGTACGGATATTACAGGAACATACGTTTCCTTTATTGGGTCTCTGTGTGCTGTGAACTGTTAGAAAGTTTAAAGACGTGTGAAACCATCAACTGAAAATGGACACACTTCCCTCCGTTGGTACTGTGCATACAGATCTGAACCAAAGTAAAGAGGGAAGAAGAAAGGCCCATGGGACGCTAGTGGGTAGAATCACATTTACCTTAGGAACCTCTCGTCGGATGCAGCCCCTCCCCCAACACTGACAAGACGCAGCAGCCTTTGGGGATGGCAGTTACCTGTTGGATTCCAGGTGGAATGTTGTTGTGTACTACGAGGCTTGTTGTGGCTGGTGGATCCTAGGTAACCGGGCAGAGTTCTGTTGGTGGATCAGTGTGATGGAGGGGCCACATCCCTCAGTGGAGCTTGGCTTAAGTCTGTTCCGGGAAGCTGTGTAAGTTCGAGATACTGCTGCTGCCCAATGGCTTGTGTCACGGGTCAGTTTCCAGAACCTTTAAGAGCAGACAGTGGAAGAAATGCCTGTCATCACCTCACTGGTGATTCTCCGAGGTACTTTCAGAATTGCCCAATCCTTTTGAATTTGACTTTATAGGAGACACGAAGTGAATCTGGCCGAAAAGCTGGCTGCACGGATTGAGGAGAAATGCGATCTCATTGATGAGATTTGTTGTGCTACAATGAATAATACTGGCATGGAAACAGCTGTAGAGGATACCAAGCTTGGAAGACATTCATGGACATATTGAGCCTCGTTGATACTGTCAGTAACATGTTGAATGTGAATGTACACTTGAGGAAAGTACTTAATTCTCTGCTCCAATTACGGGTCCAAGATTTCTTCCATCCAAATCATAAGAGAAGGTAGAAATGATAGAAGCTGTCATGTTCTTCGAAGATGTCTTGAAATTCCAAACGTTCCACAGGGCATTTACAAACCACTCAGACGACCAAGCACCAAGCCCTGGTAAGCCTTTTCCCAGGGTTGTGCCTTGCTCTCAAGCACTTGCTTTTCCCTCCCCTTCACTCAGTTATACATTTCAGAGAATCAGCCCTTGAACTGCATTGAAGCCAGTAGGAGCACAGGAAGACCCTCCTAGATTCAGTGTTCCTCCACCTTCACTTTCTTTGTACAACAGTGTACTCCTCCATGGTCAACTACTCTCGACCAAAATAGGTTGGTTTGAATTCTTAGCTCACACTGTGAAATGATGACCTTCCCCCAGATTCAGATCATGCTGGGGTTATATCTACTTTGGTGTGAAGGGTGTTTTGTAAGTGAGTGGATTCTTTGCCTGAATTTGAATATTTATTTATCCTCAGTTTTTCAAAACAGTATTTGTAACTATTATAATTCTGTTATTGAAATGAAGTGTAATTGTTGGCATAGATATGTAGTGACACATTTTTTGTGGACCATCTTTTCCCTTCAGTCAAGTACCAGGTGCAAATATGTGGTTGCCATATTTGTCAGGTTTAATTGTGTTTCTCAACATAATTGGATGATTAAACATTCTCATCTTTCATAGAAGAGCACATGATTCTCAATAGCCTAGCAAAACTGTTGCAGTGTTCTCATATCTATAATGTCTCTAAGTGCTATTGAAACCAAGCCTATATAAAAATTCATTGTTTGGGTTTCTTTGTGCTTTCCTAAATAGTAATGTTGCCCCTTGAATCGCCAACATTGACCAGTATGTGCCATTATTAGGAAAGGGCACCACATGAACAATGGAAACCCATGGTTGTGGTTGTTAATGATTCTAAGAATTATTTCATTGTTTTTCTTAGTGTTGGAAGCACCAAGAGAAAAGTGTTGACCTGCCTCCTTCATGACTTTTGGCTGCTAATTTATATTTTCTGTGTATTTTTCTTATTTGGGTATTTCAAGCTGCTACCTAAATATGGCAACTCTGTCTTGTAGTTAGATTTAGTATATTTCTAAAATATCTTTATTTTGATACACTTCCCATAGTATGTAATTCAATTCTGCTAACTATTTGAAAGTCTACAATGGAGGTACGTACACATTGTCAGACTTGGAATCTTCGAACACATCCTTCCACCATTGATATAGAGAAAAATAGCTAAATAAGGATCAAGTGTCTGTGAGTTATGTCTAAATTGTGTTAATTTATCCATGCCAAACTGGCAGAGTACCAGTGCAAACTTCGCTCACTCTCTCCCATATATACAGCAAGATAAACATCCACTCTCCCGGCCCTTGGCTCAGGATCCCTGCTGAATAATGGCCAAACATCTCTTACTTCAAAAGTCAGAAAGAATTCTCACATAACCTGGAAAGAGTAGAAGGCAAAGTAGAGAATGGAAATCAGTGCAGGACCTGACCTTGGGGGAAGGAGCAGTAAAGGGGAAACTGTGTTTTACTGGGATGCACACTCTAAAGTGGACAGGTCATTTAAGATGGAAGACGATGCGCTGAGGGTTAAAAGAGTGCATAGTGGACGTTTGATTGACATAACTGAAAGCAATAATCACAAAATTTCTCTGCAATTGATTCCCAGACCAAGACTCCATCTGCCAATTTTGAGCTAGGAGTGCCTGTGGAATCTGTGTGTTAGGGGTGTGGCTGATGTCACAAATTTATTCCCAGGGGTTTGGAGATTGTTTTGGGCTGTGGTTGGTACTATCTAGAGAACAGATCTGCCTGGGTCCTCTCTTAATATTAAATCTGCTGGCATATGTGTTGTGGATTAGCTTAGTAACTCAGGGCCTTAGTCACAGCCTTTTCACATCCACAGTATAATTGCTCATTTTCTCCATAAAGGAGAAATGGTCTCAATCAGAGCCATCTTTATCTGGTTTCTAGAATCCAGGGCAATTTAGTGTTGAAATAAGATTCTATAGCCAAAAGATCTGCAACTTTCATAGGCAGGATTGAAATTTCTTATTGTCCAAAGCAGAGGTTTTTGAAATGCTCCATGCTTGCCTTTGAGTTCCCACGCCTTATTGACAAAAGTTCTTGGAGCAGAGATCTGCTGAAAAATAGGAGAATTTGAAGCCTTTCCATCAACCTTGCCTACCACATGCTAATGCAACTATAGTTGTGGTGCTGACCCAGTACTACACTAAGGACCCAATTGTGGCACTGCAGGATTGTTTCAGCAGGTTCTAATGCGTGACATCATTAGATTTGTTTCCACTTTTGTTTTTGTTTGCAGAGAACCTGAGGGAACCCATTATAAAATTTTGACTTTTCCGTGGCAACAGTAAGGACGAATGCACTTTCATGAGTGTGTATTGGAACAATTCCCTCTCCACATATCCAGCCTGCAGCCCAGAAACCATTTGGAAACCTCTATTCCAGCAAAAATTAGTAGTCCCAGCACTGTCAGAGCTATGATAAACATTTAACCAAAATGACACTCTGCTAACTTTACTAGAATAGGTTATATTCACCACAACAAAAACCGCAGTAGCAATCATAGATATAACAGGCAACAGACACAGAAGGAATGCATGGCATCATTACATACCAAAAACAATCCTCACAGCATTAAAACTAAATGTGCACAGAAATGATTTCACTTACAAAAGCCGTTCAAGTCTATAATAGATAACTGATAATCCTTAACCCATAGCGATAGAGGGATATAATAAAGTTAAAAGAACTATTCCAAATTTTCAAAAGACAGGAGTCTCCTGAAAGAACATCCAATGTATTAGACCCCCAAAATTTACTAGAACATGACTTGAAAAGGGAGGACATAAAAACACTGAAGGAAATCTTGAGTCTATGAATACAAATGCAGGCTAGTATAAATGGAAAGAGAAACACTTTAGATGAGCCAAATATAATCAGAAAACTCAATGGTGAGAAAGCTAAGCTAAAGACAGTCCAAATCGGACTAGATAATGCACAGGAACAAATAAATGACTTAGAAAACAGGATAATCGCAATAACTCAGTCAGAACACGACATAGAAAAGCTAGTGAAAACCAATGCAAGCAGTGCAACTGAAACCTGGGATAAGAGAAAACATACCAGTGTATGACTCATAGGGATCCCACATGGAAAGAATAAAGACAAATGGTTTGAAAAGGTATTTGAAGAAATCAGAATGAAATTTTCTTAAACCAAAGATAGAACCGGCTATCTCAACACAGCAAGCACAGAGCGTCCAAGCATAATGAACCCCAGTAGGCCTAGAACAATATGTATTCTAATTTAAATGGCCAAAATTGATAATAAGGAAATAATTCTAACTGCACCAAAATAGAAACAAGTGCATTGCAAGAGAACTTTTTAATGTCTTCAGCTGATTTCGCAACAGATAGATTGGTAATTTTTTCTTCCCTCTTTCCTTTTGTGTTGATCTCTATTCCAAGAACTGATGAAAGGCAGAGTCCTTCAGTCTAAACAAGATGAATGGGCAGAGATTCTAAAAGTGTTCAAGTTCTTGGAAGAGGTCATCAGAATCAACACATCTCAAGGGTCTTTTTCAGACAATACAAGAGACCATGCACCAAGCCCTGTTTATCCTTTTCCCAGGAGTGGGCCAATGTATTAAGACTTGCTGTTCCTTCACACTCAACCAGCCATGCAGGTATAACCTCAGTCTGCTACTGCAGGAGAATTAGAGCCAGGTCCAATTTTACCAATACTGTAGGGAGAACCTGAGCCTGCTACTGCAGGAGAGACAGCACTGTGTCCAATTTCACCAATCTTTCAAGGAGACCCTAAGCCTACTCCTGCAGGAGACTCAGAGCCGAATCACATTCCACCAGCTGTGTAGGAAGACCATCATGCCTTCACTTGCAATGGATCCAGGAATGTGTCCAATTACACTAGCCTTGTAGGGAGACCTTGAGCCTGTTCCTGCAGGAGAAACAGATCTCTGTCATATTCCACCATCCCTCCAGGAAGATGCAGGGCCTCCTCCTGCAGGAGACTCAGGAATTGGTCCAATTTCACCAGTCCTGCAGGAAGACTCTGAGCCAATTTCTGCAGGAGACCCAGGACTGGGTCCCATTCCATCAATCATGCACTAAGACCTTGAAGTGGGTCCAATTCCACTAGCCTTGCTGGGTGACCCACAAGCCTGATCCTGCAGGAAAATTAGAGATATGTCATATTCCAGAAGCCCTGCAGGAAGACTGAAATCCTGCTTCTGCAGGAGACCCAGGAATAGGTCCAAATACGCCAGCCTTGCTGGGAGAGCACAAACCTGATCCTGCAGGTGATACACAGTGAGGTACAATTCCAACAGCCCTGCAGGGATATCCTGAGGCCACTTCGGCAGGAAACACATGACTGGGTCACATTCCAATACCCCAGAAGGGAGACCGTGAGCCTGCTACTCCAGGAAACCCAGAACTTAGTCCCATTCCACCAAACCTGCAGTCAAACACTAAGACTGCATCTGCAGAAAACACAGTGCGGGTCACATAACACCAGCCCTGTAGTGAGACTACAAACCTGCTCCTGGGGGAGACCAAGCCATTCACAGAGAATATGAGCCAGCTCCTGCAGAAGAACAAGAGTTGTGACATTCTACCAGCTCTGCAGGTAATCCATAGGCTTGCTCCTGCAGGAGACAGACATCCCAGTCCAATTCCATCAGCCTCTCCAGGGAGAACCCCTGCCTCCTCCTGCAGGAGAGCCAGAACTAGATCCCATTCCACCAACCCTGCATGGAAACACTGGGCTTGCTCCTGCAGCATACCCACAGCCAAGTCATATTCCACAAACCCTCCAGGGAGACACTGAGCCTGCAACTGTAAGAGACCCAGGACTGGGACCAATTCCAACAGCTCTCCAGGGAATCCCTCACCTGCTCCCATAGGAGACTAAGAGCCATCAGTTCTGGTGGGGTCCCTGAGCCTGCATCTGCAAAAGAACCACAGGGTGGAGTCACATTCCACCAGCCCTGCAAACAGAACAGAACCTGCTACTGCAGGAGACACAGGACTAGGTCCCATGTCACCAACCTTGCAGGGATACCCTGAGCCTTGGACCAAGGAATGGGACAAATTATGCTAACCTTCTAGGGAGACCATGAGCTTCTCCTGCAAGAGAACCAGAGATGGGTCATATTACAGTATTCTTCCAGGAAGAACCAAGGCCTGCTCCTGCAGGAGATGCAAGAACAGGCCCAATTCCACCAGCCTGAAGGCAGAGTCCAAATCTGTTCTGGCAGGTGACCTAGAGAAGGGGCCCATTCCACCAGCCCTGCAGGGAGACTCTGAGCCTACTACTACAAGAGACCCAGGAATGGGTCCCACTAAACCAACCCTGAAGGGAGACACAGAATCTACACTTGCAGGAACCACAGAGCCAGGACACATTTCATCAGCCCTGTAGTGACCCCTGAGCTGGGTCCAATTACACTATCCTTGCAAGGAGACTCTGTGCCTACTCCTGAAGCAGAACCAGTAATGGGTCATGTTCCAACAGCCCTGCAGGAAGACCTGGAGCTGCTTCTGCAGAAGACTCAGGACAGGGTCTGATTCCACCATCCCAGCAGTGAGAAAACTAGCCTGCTCCTGCAAGTGACCAAGGTCTGAGTCATATTCAACTAGCCATGCAGGAAGGACATAAGCCTGCTGTTGCAGGAAACTCAGAACCATGTGCCATTCCAGCAACACTGCAAGGAGATTCTGAGCCTGCCCCTGCAGGAAACAGAAACCCAGTCACATTCCACAAGCCCTACAGGGATACCATGGTCTGCACATGCAGGAGACCCAGGCCTGGGACCAATTCTACCAACCCTGTAGAAAGACCCTGAATCAGCTCTAGCATTAGACTAAGAGCCATGTCACATTCCACCAGCCCTACAGGTAATTTATCAGCCTGCAACCTACACCTTCAAAAGACCCAAGAATTGGACCAATTCCAATGGCACTGCAGAGAGACCATGAGCCATGTCCAATTCCACTAGCCCTTCAGGAAGGCCCCAAGCCTACTCCTGCAGGAGAACCTGAGATTGGTCATGTTGCAACATGAGCCTGCTCCTCCAGGAGACCCAGGACTATGTCCCATCCACCAGCCCTGCAGGGAAACCCTGAGACTGTCCCTTCAGGAGAACCACAACTGGGTCACATTTCACTAGCAATGCAGGGAGACTTAGAGCCTACACCTTCAAGACACCCAAGAATTGGAACAATTCCAGCAGCACTGCAGGGACACCATTAGCCAGGTCCAATTCCACTAGCCCTGCATGTAGACCCCGAGCATGCTCCTGTAGGAGACCCAGCACTGGGTCTCATTCTACAAGGCTTGCAGGGAGAAATTCTGCCTGTTTCTGCAAGAGACCAACAGCTGAGTCACATTTCACCAGCCCTGAAGGGAGACCCCAGTCCTACACCTGCAAAGGACCTAAGACTGGAACAAAATCGACTAGCCCTGTAGGGGGACCCTGAGCCTGCTTCTGAAAGAGAATCAGAGATGGGTCATATTCCAACAACCCAGCAGGGACAGTCCAAGCCTGCTCCTGCAGGAGTTATAGAGCAGGGTGAAATTGCAAAACCTTGCAGGGACACCCTGAATCTGCTGCTGCAGGAGAAAAATGATGGGGTCTCATTCCACAAGCCTTACAAGGATACCCTGAGCCTGGTCTTGCATGAGATCCTGAGCTGGCTCCTGCAGGAGACCCAGGACTGGGTCCCATTCTAACAACCCTGCTCGGGAACCCGAGCCTGCACCTGCAAAACACACAGGACCGTGTCACATCCCACCAGCTTTGCAGACTGTAAGACTAGCCCTACAGGAGACCTAGAACCAGGTTACATTACCAGTCCTGCAGGGAGACCCTGAGCCTGATTTTGTAGCTCCCCCTGCACCTACACACATACTTCTATGAGACCCAGAGCCAATTCAGGCATCACCACCCCTACGGGCTGAGATGTCTCTGCAACCACCAACACTGTCATCTAATTCTAAGAATCAACCCACTCTCAGACCCGAACTTTACTTCCCTTCTCCTGGCATCATTTTTGTTTCTTTTTTCTGTCATTTCCTTGTTTTCTTTCATGTCATTTAGATTACCATCTATTTTTATGTTTTAAGTTTACCATAATAAAATTTAGATGTTTTTCCATTTTAAATTGTGCAATTCAGGAGCATTAAGTGCATTCACAATGCTGTGTAACCATCATCACTGTCTAGTTTCAGACTGTTTCTTTCCTCAAAATAAAAACCCGTATCCAAAGCACACATTCTCTTTTCTCCCTCCCCCAACCCCTGACAAGCCCTAATCCTCTTTCTCTCGGTGTGTCTTTCCCTACACTGGATGTTCCCTATCAATGAAATCATACAAAAGGTGGCTGTTTGTGTCTGCTCTCATATTTTAACAAGGGATTGGTGTTTTTTTTTTTTTTACTTGAAGTAGCATTTTGGTTATTTCAAAGGGAAATCCAGGTGGATTAAATATGAGATATACAAAATGAATATTTTTAGTAACTATGTGCATAATCTCGAGATAGGCACTGCTATTCTATGTGTGAAACCAGAGCCAGGAGGGAGATGCTTAGCTCTTCCTGTGGCAAAACATAATCTAACAAAATAAAAAAATAATAATAATCAAAATCCATGAAAGACAAACCACAACATGGAAATATCATTTTTCATAACCTAAAGTCAGAGAAAGGTTTCACATCCCTGTGGTCCAAAAATATCTTGAAACACTGTGTTCTAAACAGAAACAGAACAAACACATGCAATTCCAACAAGAGGCAATGCAGGTGGCCAGTGTATATTAGAGATGCTCGACCTCTCAAGTGAGAATGCAAGAAGATGTTCACACTTCGGAGACAGCATTGGTCAACATCACACTGGCAGGCCTTTAGCCTGGTGACAACCAGCTCTAGTGACAACATGAGGAGGCAGAGGCCACAGTAGATCCCCTGGAGGGAAGAGTGAGCAGACTCTCCTCTCTGGGAGAACAGTATGCAGGATGCATCACAGTTCCACAAGTGCACCACTTTTCGAGCAGTGCTAATGCTTACCATTGATCATACTAAAATTCTTGCACAATTTTTCAAAGATGTCTTTTCAAGGATGTTCATCACAGTCCTGTTTAAACTACTAGGGAAATGGAAGCAACACTAATGTTCATGGAGAGGGGGTGGGATTCATCAGTTCTGGTTCAGATGGAGGAATGATTGTTGTGCAGCTGGAAAAATGAGTGCTAGGTCTTTACCTGATGTCAAGGAAGCCCTCAGTTTGGATGCCTGTTAATCCATCATCTACATCCAAGATGCCATCTCTATGACCACATATGTGTCAAATCATCATAGATGTAAATGAATCTTGTGGTGTGTGAGAGACAGAGGCAGAGAGAATGAGAGAGATAGAGACTGAGAGATGGTCACCAAACCACTAATGACGGTCACTTCTGGGAGTGGGATTTGCAAATCTCTGCACTTTTCCTTTAGGCAACATTTCAAGCATTTATAATGTATCTATATTGCTTTACTAATTCTAAGGTATTAAAAGCATATGTCACTTGAGATTCATTCATATTTCATCTATAGAATAAAGTTTATTTTTTTATTTTAAAATATTTGTTACAAGTACAATCAGCATTTATGAGAGTAAAATGATAAATTCTAAAGAATTAAGAATCAGATAAAGAACAAAACCTTTTGGTGACTCAGACACAGGCCAGCTATTTGGCAGTAAATGGCAGGGTGGGACAGGTTTCTCCAGAAGGTTGTGTATGTTCTGAATCAGCATCCAATAGAGGCAAGGAAAAATTACAAGACATGTACGCTGAAAACTACAACAGCTTGTTAAGAGTAATTAAGAAAGACCTAGCCCTATTTTAAAATTTGAAGGAGCCAAAATGGCAGAGTAGACAGACTCACAGCTTGACCTCTCCCACAAATACGCAAAGAATTACATCTACAAAAACATTGAATTGCACAGAAACCTCCTGAACTCTGGTAGAGTGTCTCTTATTTTGAAATACAGGAAGATTCTCACAAAATATGGTAAGGAATAAAAAGAGAAAAGAAAAATTCAGTGCAGAACTGATCCTGCAGGGAAAGAGTAGCATAGGAAGAAAGGCACACTCACACTGGGACACAACCTCTCTAGCTGGGAGATCAGCTAGGAAAGAAGCAGAGCTTCAAAGGTTTGGAGGAGACAGTGGCAACTGCATGGCAGGCAGAACTGGGGAAAACTGACACAGAGGTCCCTGTGATGACCAGCCCTAGACATGTGCTAGCTAACTGGCTACTGGAGTCAGTGAAGAGCCCAGGCAGAGTGCTGGGTCACACTGCAGAGAGGCAGCCTCAGGAAACTAGAGGGCAGTGTGAGCTCTGGCTGTGTGTGTGTGTGTGGAACAGAAAAGACTGAAACTCTCATAAAAAAGCACCAATGTTGGTATAATGGGGGAGGAATGAAACACAGCTGTGCCAAAGTCACTTTCTCCACTTGGCTCCATTGTTGGTGTGTTCTCATGAGAAGAGAAATGGGGCTTGGTGATAGCCAACACTGCTGCACAAAGGCAGAGCTGAATGTTGACTCCATACCCTGTGCCATTGCAACTTCACAGGCAGGAATGAGATTTGTTTACAGCCCCAGGCAGAGAGGGTGGATTTGCTGTATCTGGTCACTTTGTGGATCCACACCTCTGAGACTTACAGGCAGTGAGTGGAGTTCTGACTCAAGAAGGGTGGCCAGTGAGGGTATTTACAACAGGGTGGTGTATGGTTCCATATGTGGGTGCGGGATTGGGGTTTGAGCTGAACCTGTAGTGGACCACAAATTCATGTGTGTGACTGCACACTTGCTAAGGCAGGTCCAAGGGACTGACACTGCTGGATCTGCACTGATGTTTCCTGGGGCTCAGAACCTGAGGGGCACCAGAGTAGGTGGCTGACATTCCCATAGCTAAGGCAGGGATAAAGCCAACATCAACAAATAGTACTTTGTAAGTCTGCATAACAAGTGACAGGCAACACCACAGAGAGAACACCCCAGTGAACATCTTCTGCCTATTCTTCTTCACAACTGAATTGCTCCAACCCTGCCTACTACATATCACAGCTCAGAAACGGGTCTAAAAGAAATACATAGAGCCAGAGAAATATAAGTAAAATAAAGAAGCCGAGGAACCACTTTTAATTAAAAGAACAAGAGAAATCCTCTGAAAGAACAATCAGTAAAATAGACTTTGATAGTCTACTAGACTTCAAAAAGGAAATGATCAACTCACTGAAAGAAATAAAAGAGACTATCAATAGAGACAGAAAACTTTACAAAGAAAATTTAAACTATAAAGAAGAGTTAGTTAAAAATAGAAAATTCAACTACAGGCAATCAAAAGAAGACTAGATAATGCAGAGGAATGAATAAATGGCTTAGGAAACAAGATAAAAGAAATAACCCAAAAAGAACAGCAGACAGAAAAGTCAATAAAAACCAATTAAAGCAAGATAATATAAAGTGTGCCAGCCTATGCATAATGGTGAGTCCCAGAAGGAGAAGAAAGAGAAAGGGGGATTGAAAAGTTAGTTAAAGAAATCATGACTGAAAACTTTCCAAGCCTTAAGAAGGAAAGAATTATCCAAGTACAGGAGGCACACAGGGTCCCAAACAAGGAGAAACCAAACAGACCTACACCAAGACATATTATAGTTAAAATGGTTAAAGTAAAATAAAATAGTCTAAAGGCAGTGAGGGAAAAACAAAGTGTTTGTTACAAGGGAGTCCCATAAGCATTCAGCAGATTTCACTACCTAAAATCTTCTGACCAGAAGGGAGTGGCAAGATGTATTCAAAGTCCTGAATAAGAAAAAGCCTGCAAACTAGGATATTCTATATAGAAAGACTACCCTTTAGAACAGAAAGAGAGAAAGATTTTCACAGACAAGCAAAAACTAAAAGAATTCAGCAGTACTAAATCTATGCTAAAAAACAATTTGAAAGTTCTAATCTAAATAAAAAATAAATAGGAAGCTATAGAAATTAAGAAACCATAATTGGAAATGCGATAAATTCAGTGAGTTGCAAGGGAAAACATGAGGATATAAATAAGTCAGTAAGTCAATAAAGAAAACAAGAAGGCAAACAAGAAAGAGAGAATAGCAAAATCATGAAAGGTGGAAGAGGAGAGCAAGAGAATATATATTTTTTCTCTTTTTTTTTCTTTTTTCTCTTTGTCTTCTTTCTTTTTAGGATGCACTTGAGCCCACATGACTATCAACTAAAACCAAACAGATGAAGTAAGGGGTTACCATACTTGAATGACAAGATAACCACAAATCAGAAGTATATAATAGAGTCATAAAACCCAAAAAGAAACCAAGCTAATAGAAAAGGAATTTATCAAACCACAAAAATAAAAATAATTAAAAGAAAGAAACAAATAATTACCAAAATCAACTGGAAAACAAATTTCAAAATGGCAATAAACCCACATCTATAAAATAGCTACTATAAATGTCAATGGACTAAATGTTCCAATCAAAAGAAAAAGAGTGAAGGAGGAGGAAAGATGGTGGAGTAAAAAAGATGCTCAGAGCTCACCCTCTCCCACAAATTCACCAAGAGTGACATCAACAGACACACCCACCACCCAGAACACCTGCTGAACTTTGACAGAATATTGGCTTCTTCAAAAGATAAAATTTTCCACAAATCTTGTGGGAGAACAGTAGAAAAGAAGAAAAAGGAAAATAGTTCTGGACCATTCCAATGGGGAGGGAGCAGCAAAGAAGGAATAGCATTAATACACTGGGTCTCCCCAACTCCAATGGCCAGGTCAGCAGGATGGAGATGGAACCTCAGAGGCTCAGATCTGTATAGAATAGACTTTGACTGACAGAACTAAGTTAATTGGGCACAAAGGGTCCCAACGATCCCCAGCCCTAGACGCGAACCAGCAGGTGTGGGATGGGACAGGCTGCCTGAGTTGAGCAGAGGACTCGGGCTGACTCTACAGAGGAAACCTTGGGGGACTGCAATGTTCTGTGTGCCATGGCTGGGAGAGTATACAGAACAGCCTGGGTCCCCCATAAAATACAAAATAAAAAAGGCAGAAAACACTGCTGGTGTGCCCTGGGGGGAAGGGGAGCCATAGCCTTTGTGTCCGCAGACCCACAGTGCCATTATTGGAGACTTCTTGGGAGAAGAGAGTCAAGGCTCAGCCATAGCCACCATATTTTCTGGTGCATGGTTCCCAGGTAGAGGAGGGGTCAAAACCCAAATCCCTACCTAGGGGCTCCACAACCTCATAGGTGGGACTGAGATTTGTTTACAGTCCCAAGAAGAAGGGACCATTACACACCGATGCCTCTCTGAGTTGGCTCTTCTAAGACAAATGCACAAGAAGCAGTGTTCTGGAACAGAGCAGGGGTGAGGGCTAGTGCAGCTGTTTCCTCTGAGTCCACCTACAAAGCATGGACCTAATGCGGCAGGGGAGCTACCTGCCAACTACCTTGCACAAGTGTGGTCCTGGGACCAGGCATCTGGTGGGGGGTGCAGACCACCCATTTACAGATGCTGGGACACAGACCAGGGGCACGACTGGACGGCCTCTGGAACCAGCAAGTGGAGTTTTCACAGCAGGATATGGGCAGGAGTGTGACAACCACAGAAAAAAAGGAGCTCCTGCTCAATAGCCAGGGCAGATTCAGGCCACCAGAACACCAGCCACAGCACCAACATAGGGGATAACAGGCAAAAGGCGTGGAAGGAAGACTTGGCAACCACCCATAGTTAAAAATAACCTTATGACAAAATTATTAAGAGTGTATATTCTTGCAGAAAGGCCAAGATAGTGGAGTAGAAGGATGCTTGTATCTTATCCTCTCCAATAAATTCACCAAGACTGACATTCACAGACACACCCATCCACTCAGGACATCTGCTGAACTTTGATACAACATTGCCATCTTCAAAAGACAAAATGTGCCACCAATCTGGTAGGAGAAGAGGAAAAAAGAAGGAAGAAAATGCAAAATGGCTTGGGGTTGGTCCTTTGAAGAGGGAGCAGCAAAGGAGGGATAGTGCTGGTTGACTGGGTCTCCCTCTTTCCAACGGAGAGGTCAGCAGGATGGACAGGGAACCTCTGAGGCCCAGATGTGTACAGAACCACCCTTGACTGACAGAATTAAGTTAAATGGGCACAAAGTGTGACAACAACCCCCAAACCTAGAAGTGAATCAGGGATGGGAAGGGACAGGCTGCTGGATCCAGGCAGACTCTGGATGACTGTACATAGGTAACCCTGGGGGACTGCAGTGTGCTGTGGACAACTGCTTGGATTGTATACAGGTCAGAACAGCCTGGGCCTCCCATAAAATAAGAAAAAAAATAAAGCAAAGCAATATTGCTGGCTTGCCTGGGGGAAGGGGTGTTTCATCCTTTGTTTCTGCTGACTCACGGCAACATAACTGGTGATTTTTCAGAATAAGAGGGATGAGTCTCAGCCACAGCCATCATACCCACCCAGGCAGACATGGGGTTGAAACCTGAATATGTACCTGGCAGTTCTACAACCTCATAGGTGGGACTGAGACTTGTTTACATCCCCAGACATATAGGAAGTTTCTGTCCTGGTGCCTCTACGAACTCACACCTCTAAGACAAATGAACAAGGAGCAAAGTTCTAGCAAAGAGCAGGGACTAGGGCTGGTGTGGCCATTTGCCTCAAGCCCACCCACAGAGTGTGGAACAGATGTGGTGTGGGGAGTAGCACTGAATAGGGGAGCAAACTACCCAACTACTGTGGAGGACTGCTGCACCTGGACATGGCATTGGGAAGGGGCACAACCTGCCCACCTACCATGCAGGAGTGCAGCACCAAGATGCAGCACTGGGAGGAGAAGTGACATGTCTACCTACAGGCACTGGGAGCAGCACAGACCAAGGGTGTGACCAGAGGGTCTCTGGAAACAACAAGCTGAGTTCATGAAGCAAGGCAAGGGCAGGAGCTTTGACAACCACAAAACAAAGAGGAGTCCCCATTCAATAGCCAGGGTAGGCTCTGGTTAACAGGTTAATGGCCACATCATTAACCAAAGTGATAACAGACAAAAGGCACAGAAGTAAGACTTGGTAACCACACATATTTAAGAAGAACTTCTTGATAAAATTACTAAGGGCACACAATCTCCACGGGAACATACTCTTTTCCTTTTCTGTTCCATTTTCTTTTACTTTTTAAATGTTACTTCTTAAATAATTTTTATATTTCTACTTTTAATCCCTTTTAAAATTTTCTTTTAAAATAATTTTATTATTATCTTTCAATTTGTCCAATTTCATTTTTATCCTTGTTTTGTTCTTCTGTTGTGATTATACTCTGTTCTCAAATATTTTTTCTTCCTTTAATATTTTAAAAATTCATCCCAACTCAATTGTTATCTTGTTTCAACATGTTCTTCTGTTATTGATTATACTGCTTTTAAAACTAATTTCTTTGTGCTTAGTTTTATTTCTGCATCCACTTTATATAAATAAATAAACTCTTAAAAGACCACAGTAGACAATTGATACTGCATAAGCCATAGTGCCAGAGAGATATAAGCAAGGTAAAAAAGCAGAGCAACCTGTCTCAATTAAAAGAACAAGATAAGCCCCCTGAAAGAACAATCAATGAAATAGACATTGATAGTCTACTAGATGATTTCAAAAAAGGAGTGATCAAAGTACTGAAGAAACTAAAAGAGATTGTGTATAGAGACAGAGAATATGTCAAATAACGAAATTGAAACTCTAAAGAAGAGCCAGGGAAAATTGGAAAACTCATTTGCTGAGAGGAGAGTTGAGGTAAAGGCTGTAAAATGTAGGCTGGATAATTGAGAGGAATGAATATGTGACTTAGAAGACAGGACAACAAAACAGCTGAGAGACAACAAATAAAAACCAATGAAAGCAATATAAGAGACCTATGGAATAACATAAAGCATGCCAACCTACTCATAATGGGGGTCCCAGAAGGAGAAGAAAGAACAAAGGAGATTGAAGAGATATTTGAAGAAATCATGACTGAAAACTTCCCAAACCTAAAGAAGGAATCAGATATCCAAGTACAGGAAACACAGAGCGTCCCAAACAAGGAGGACCCAAACAGACTCACACCAAGACATATTACAATCAGGATGACCAGGGTTGAGAATGGGAAATGATTCTAAAGGCAGCAAGAGAAAAACAAAGAATGAGCTACAAGGGAACCCCCATAAGATTTTCAGCTGATTTCTCTACAAAAACAGTACAGGCCAGAAGGGAGAAGCAAGGTATATTCAAAGTCCTGAATGAAAAAATGATGCAGCCTAGGATACTTTATCCAGCAAGGGTATCCTTTAGAATACAAGGAGAGATAAAGAACTTCACAGAGAAGCAAAAACTAAAAGAAGTTAGCAACACTAAACCTATGCTAAAGGAAATACTGAAAGACCTACTCTAAATAGAAAAGAAGCAGGATGCTACAGAAAGGAGAAAACCATAATTGGAAAGGTGATTGCTACAATGAATTACAACAGAATAAACATGAAATCATAAAAGAGGGCATCTAAATCATTAAGGGTGGGAGAGGCGAGCAAGAAAATATGCAGGTTTCTCTCTCTCTCTCTCTCTGTCTCTCTCTCTTTTTTGTTCTTGGTAGGATGGGTTTGAGCTTATATTATTATCTGTTTAAAACAAACAGATATAGTAATGGGTTAATATATGTACAAAGTAGGGTAACCACAAGCCAAAAAGTTACAATAGAGTCACAAAACTAAAAAGACACCAAGATAATAAAAATGAAAATTATCAAACCACAGAAAGAAAAATTAAGGAACAAAGAGGAAATACAAAATGAACTGCAAAACAAATTCAAATTGTGATAAACACATTTCTATTAATAATTACTATAAATGTCAATGGACTAAATGCTTTAATCAAAGGACATAGAGTGCATAGTGGATAATAAAGCATGTATCTACAATACGCTGTATACAAGTGACCCACGTTAGGGAGAAGGACACACATAGATTGAAAGTGAGAGGATTGAAAAAGATATTCCACACAAATGGAAATCACAAGAAAGCAGTAATATCAACAGTGATTTCAAATAAAATAGACTTTAAAACAAAGATTATTAAGAAAGAGTAAGAAGGACATTTTATGATGATTAAAGGAGTCATAGATGAAGATATTACACTCATTAACATATATGAACACAACATAGGAGCACCTAAATATATAACAGATAAAAAGAAAATACTAACAGATAAAAAGGGAAAATTTGATCGGAATACAATCACGGTAGAAGACTTTAACAATCCATTAACATCACTGGACAGCTCTTCCATACATAAAATTAATAAGACAACATAGAAATTAAATGATACAATAGAACAATTTCTCTTGGGTAATATTTTCAGAACATTATATTTCCCTAAAATAGAACATACATTCTTCTCAAGTGCACATACCACATTTTCTAGGATAGATCATATACTTTGGCACAAAAGAAGCATTAACAATTTGAAGAAGATAGAAAATATTTGAAGCAACTTTTTCTGACCACAATACCATGAAACTAGAAATTAACTACAGAAAAATAAAGGAGAAATAAATGACAGTATGGAGGTTAAACAACATACTACTTTAAAAAAAAATGGGTGGATGATGAAATCAAAGAAGAAATAAAAAATACGTTGAGACAAATGATGATGAAAACACAACCACACAGAACCTATGGGATCCAGAAAAGGCAGTGCTTAGAGGGAAGTTTATAGCGAGAGAATCAGGTCTACCTCAAAAACGAGGAACAACTGCAATAAACAATCAAACTTACCACCTAAAAGAATTAGAAAAAGAAGGGCAAAAATAACAAAAGTAAGCAGAAAGAAGGAAATAATAAAGATCAGGGAGGAAATAAATAAAATAGAGATATAAGAAACATTTGAAAAAATCAAGCCAAGAGATGGTTTCTTGAAAGAGTAAACACAATTGACAAAATTATGTTCTATGCTGGAAATTGACACAACAATGCAAACTGACTATAACTCAATAAAATAAAAATTAAAAAATAAATATATTAACAAAAGAAAAAAGAAAAGGTAGTTTCTACTCACCAGACTGGAGGAGGGGACTGCAACCTATGCGGGGTCACACCCCATGGGAAAGCCTGGGGTCAGGATCGGAGGAGCAGGGTGCTGTGGACATGATCTGTCACAGGGTTTCTGCAGGAGGGGAGTGTGAGGCATGTGAGCAGGCTGAGGACTGGCCATTTGAGTAAGTTCATGGGCTCTGGAGTGGAGGGGCTCCCCCAAGTGTCTGGACTTGACTCTGGGTGAGTTGGGCAGGTGGACAGTGGCTCAGTGTGAGTCCAAGTCCAGTGGAGGAGGTAGTGAGTTAGATCTAGAAGGACTCCTTCTGGGGTGGGAGGCCCCACAAGGGAGGCAGGAGGCCAAGTCCAGGTGACTGAGAACAGGGTGTGTCCTGCATAGGGCTGCAGGGCAGATGAAAGCATCCAGTCTACAGAAGGTGGAAACACGGTCCATACAAGGGCTCAGCTCAGATGTCACCTCCTCAGAGGAGCCTTCTCTGCCTGCACAGTCTACAGGGACAGCCTCCTCCACGCACATCTCCCCAGCAGACACCTGCTCCATTTCCTGCACAGCACTCAGGACGCGGGCCCCTGCTCCGTACCCAGCCATGGTTCCACTGCCCTGAGGAAAAGCCCTCACAGGAGCCATAAAGCCCTGCACGACCTGGGCCCCACCTCTCTGTCTCCTCTGGCACCACTGTCTCCACCTGGTCCTCTTCTCCACTCCTGCACTCCTGACTTTCCCCAGCCCTGTGTGCTCTCCAGAGCACATGTCCCTCCTAACATGCTGTGTGTGCTCACTGTGTCTAATCCACTGCATGCCTCCCACCCAGGTCAGTATCCAGCACACAGTAGGGCTCAGTAAGTAGAGAATGAATGACTCTTACCATGACTGCTGGGAAGACTTTTGTCTGTGGCCTACAGTGATCACACACCCGTCACACAATCTCTGAGGTCCTACTGTGTGTTGGGTGGGTTCCAGATACCGGGCACAGCAGGTAGTGAAGCAGTCAGGTCTCCATCCTCATGCAACAGACAGCCTGGTGGGGGACACAGAGAAAATTAAGTAAAATATACATAATGTCCAGAGGTGATATGTTCCATGGAGAAAAATAAGGTCAGGGAGGACATTTGAGCAGATTTCTGGAGGTGTTTAAGAAGCAGGCGGAGAGAGATCCTGGCTGGAAAAGCAGCCATCCCAAAGGCCCTAAGGGCAAAGTGGGATGTATGTGGAGGGTCTTAGTTATCCGTGTGAGTTCTTAGTCCTGCCTTGAGTATGTATGTTGCTTTTATTTGTAAACCTTGATTTCACCTTTATAGCAAATTAACCTGCATCATCAATCTGCATAATTTAGCCAACTCTGTTTCAGGTGTTGTGGGCACAATGGCAGGCTAATTACTTGGGTTGGTAAAGAAATACCAGTGTCTGAGAAGGGTTTAGGAAAGTTCAAGAGGGACACTGCTATAGACAACATCAGGCCACACAGGCAAGAGGTGCCTACACGAGCGCCAAGGTTGAGTGTGTGGGGTCTGTTATTGGGGGGGTGCTGTGCACACAAGGAGGAGGGGGCTGCATGATCAATTCATGCACAGGTACCTGGTTGGTTGTGAGATCTGTCAGGGGCTTCTCTGAACAAAAGGCTTTACCACTTTAATAAGGGAAGGATGTGAGGCCTCTCTTCCTGGGGCAATGAGGTTTCATAGGGTAAACACACAGCAAGAGAAGATGTTTTATAGCTTGTGGAAATGCAGGTGTGCAAAGGGTCCTGCAGTGGGGAGTGGGAGGTAAGGGGCCACTGGGTTCTAGGCACACAGAGAGCCCAGGGGTGAGGGTGTATGACTCTGAAGAGTGCCTGCTGGCTTCACACCAGGGACTTTATGTGGAAAGAGGAGAATCTAGGTTATCGGCACGTGTCTACTCAGTGACCTCCCTAAGCCTAACTCTGTCAGGCACCAGGTGGCTGTAAAATGAACATGAAGGTCCCCACCCTGAGGACCCCAATGAATGAACATCTTGATATCCTCAAGCCCCTTCCCCTGCACCATCGCCCCACCTCATCTGGGTCTCAGGCTTTGACCCTGACATCAGTGGCATGTTCGTTCCCTACATCCAGCTCCTCTGGACGTCTCTGTGATGAGCTGTTCCATGTCAGAAAGCCCCAAACTGAGCTCTGCCTTTTCCCCATGATTGCTTCCACCCTGTGAAGCCCCTCGTGAAGGAGCCACCACTAGCAGGATCCTACAGGTCTGAGGCTCTGCCTTCCCCACCCCTCTGATGATTCCCAGCCGATGATCCACTCTGGAGGTCCCTATTATCCTCTCCCTCCCACTTCAGTCTTGGGCTGCACATCAAATCCCTCTTCAAAATCTCCCACAAGACAGGTCCAGGTCCACTTGGGGACACTGAGGTGACACAGGTGGGTGTTGCTGGGAATGAAGAGCAGGATACTGAAGCAGAGGAGAGGAAAGGGCTCCCAATCCACCAGAACACACGCTAAAGTGGTGGCAAGACACCCATAAAGTGTGAGGCAGGCATCACACTGCAGCCACGCCCTCTGCTCCCCCATGGTGACCTGTGTTTCCTGTTTTGGCCTAGGGGACTCCCCCCCTCACTCTCTGTTAGAGGGGTGCCCATTCATTCATTCACACCCTCATTAACCATGTACATGGGTCCTGCTCAATGCCAGGCCTCAGCTAGATGACAGCTCATCCTTGGGGACACAGCTCAGATCTCACCTCCTCCATGAAGCAATTCTGGATTCCCACCCTCCCTGAAGCTCCTCTGGCCTCAATTGGGACCACTAGGGCTGTGACCACACTCTGATTACATCCCAAGTCTGTGATCTCTGTGAAAGCCCTGGGCCCAATGTAGAAAGAGACTCAGAAAAATGGGGCCAAAAGGGGCTAAGAAAAATGTTACTAGTTCTCTATTACAGAGAAGGGCACTGAGCAGAGGGAGGGCAGTGTCCAACCAAAGCCACAGAGGAGGGTCTCAGTGAGCCCTCCCATAGCCCTGTTACTAGTTCTCTGTTACAGATGAGGACACTGAGCCACAGAGAGGGAGCAGAGCCCTGCTATAGCCTTGGCCCCACGGCCTGTGTCCTTTATGACTAGCTCCATGCTGCCAGCAGGGGTGTGGGCCTGGAATGGATGTTGAAAGCTGCCTGACCCCCAAGCCCCCTTCATACACAAAGTCAGTCTCAGGAAACACCCCTCAAGACCTTCCATATACCCCTGGGATTGGGACCTGATTGCTGTTCTGGAAGCTGGCTGGGCTTCCCTGAGAATTGCCCCAGGAGATGCTTGGGACAGCCACAGGGCCCCTGAGGTTTCCTGTCCCCAGCTGAGCAGCTCTGGTCCCCTTGACTGTCCCTGGCCCAGGCCTGATTACACGGGGTTTTGGCCGGGTAGCCAGCTGTGGAGATGAGGAATTGGGGGCAACATGCAGGTACATGCAGAGGTTCAGGTATTCACTCAACAATCATTGATTCAGGCTTTGCAGTGTGGCTGGCCTGGGCCCAGGCCTGGGTGTCCAGTAGTGAATACAGTCAACCTCTTGAGCCTTCTGGGAAAGCAGTCCTCAGAGAAACGGGCCCTCAGTGCACCCATCCTGCTCCCCATGAACAATCACACTGAGATGAGGCTGCGGCCATGGGTCCCAGTGGAGGATGAAGGGAGGAGGAAAACCCAGAATGGGCACTGACCATGAGCCTGGACACTGGAACCAGATGACCTGGGCTCTGTAATCTGGGGTGGTCACCTCACCTGTTCTCTCTGTGCCTCAGTTACTTCTGCAGAAATGGGTGATAATGTCTGTCCCTGCCCCACAGATTTTCGTGAGGAGTCAGTGAGCTTCTCTAAGGCGTGAAGGACAGTGTCTGGCTATGGGTCAGGATCCTGCTCACCTCACAAGAGTCTGTCCCACTTTAAAGATGATAAAGCCAAAGTTAAGGGGGTTATGAGACCAGCCTGGGCTAGCCCCCTTCTCATGGTCTGCTGTCCAGGTCTCCTGCTTTTACATCATACCTCTGCCCCCATATCCACCCAGAAAAGTAGTTGCTGAGAATCTGAGCAAATCAGAGTATGAATGGAGGCACACCCTCTCCCCAACTTGGGCTCTTGGGGTGGTGGGCAGGTTGGGGATATCGGGCTCCTCCAGACTGTCCAGGAGGCCCAGCATGTCGGTCACCTCATTTCCACTCAACACGGAGTAGGTGTGTGGCCAAGGGCCAGAGGGCGCTGGAGTAACCCAGGGTGGGTGGATGCTAGGTAGGTGTGGGAGGCACAGAGTGGCCCCTGGAAGACAGTGTCTAGGCAGCCAAGGTGTGATGAATGAGGGTCCCCAAAAGGGGCAGAGGACAGAGTCCAGCCTGGACACCACCCCCTGCTGGACCCTGATCTGGGGTGAGAATTGGGACAAGCCAGGGCCCCGCTGGGACTCCTCATCCAGCAAAGAGGTGAGGAAAAGTTAAGGAGACCGTGCTCCCTGTGTGAGGGTGCTGCTTCCAGGATCCTGGAGGTTCCTTAGACCCTTGTGAAGTGGCTGCTGTTTCCAGCCCCATGTGGGCAGAAGAACTGAGGCAGGGAGGACAGAGTGACTCAGGACAGAGCTAGGATTCATCCAAGAGTGTATGCTGAGCCTCTTGCTAAGAGCAGCCTCTGGGCATCATGGACTCAGGAAGTGCCTTGTCGCCCCTCTTAAGACTCCTTGCATGTTAGGCAGGAAAGGTCCCAGTGCCCATACCTGGGCCTCTCTGGGTGATTCTGACATGTGGGATCATGATGGTCCTGGGAAAGGAGAGAGAATGTGGGCTGGGCGTCAGGTCTGCATCAGACCCTAATGATGCGCCTAATGTTGTGTGACCTGGAAACTCCCTGACCTCTCTGTGCCTGGCTTTCCAGCCCTGACTCAGAGGACTGCTGTGATTGGCACACAGTAGGACCTCAATCAAAGGAAAAAGCCAGCCCTTCCCCAGGAACCTCTCCTCTTACATTCCCAAAGCTAAGCCCATGTTCCACACATCACCAGAGCTGAAACTTGACAAACAGGGCAAGTGAAATCCAGCAACTCCTCCCTCCTGCCTGAGGCCCTTCACTCCTCAGTGACAGTGGCTCTGAGCAGGTCTCTGCATCCCAGAAGTCTGAACTGAGCCTTGTGACCTGGAGGAGTCCCTGTTCCACAGAACTTTGTTTCCAGGTCCTTCCAACAAGACACAAGAGCACCTGGTCTGTGTCTTAGCTGCAAGGTCCTCCCTTTGCAAATTGCCCCATCACATCTGGGCTAGTTGATGTGAGTTCCAGAGCACATGACCATCCAAATGATGACTTCAGGGAAACATCCCTGCCCACACTGCACTCTTCAGAGCCCACCTTCTAAAATAAGGGGTAGTGACCCACGGTTGTGCACACTTTTATCAGAACACAGCCCTCACCCACCCACCATTGGAAACACGTGAGAAGCAGAGATTCCCAAGTGCCTGGACCCCTGTCATCCAGAAAGCAGAGGGTAGGGTAACAGACAGAAGGGGAGAAAGTACTTTCAGACTATATATCTGATAAGGGGTTAACACTCAAAACATATAAAGAACTCTTACAATTCAACAGCAAAAAAAAAAGCAATCTGATTTAAAAAGTGGGCAGAGGAACTGAATAGACATTTTTCCAAAGAAGGCACACAGATGTCTAACAGGTACATGAAAAGGTGCTCAACATCACTCACCATCAGGGAAATGCAAATCAAAACCACAATGAGATACCCCCTTCTCACCTGTCAGGGTGGGTGTCATGAAAATATAAGAGACAACAAGTGATGGTGGTGGTGTGAAGAAAATGGAAACTTGTGCAATGTTGGTGGGAATGTAAATTGGTGCCATCACTCGGGAAAAGAGTAAGAAGGCTCCCCCAAAATTTAAAATTAGAACTTCCATATGATCCAGCAAGTCCACTGCAGGGAATATATCCAAAGGAAATGAAATCACTATGTCAATGAGACAACTGCACCCTCATGTTCACTGTATCATTGTTTACAATAACCAAGATATGTAAACAACCTAAGTGTCCATAAGCAGATGAATGGGTACAGAAAACGTGATGCATATATATGTATATAAAATGGAATCTTATTCAGACATTAAAAAAGTGAAATACTGCCATTTGTGACAACTTGGGTGGACCTTCAGGGTATTATGCTAAGTGAAATAAATAAGACAGAAAGACAAATACCTATGATCTCATTTATATGTGGAATCTACAAAATAAACCGAAACACATAGAAACAGATATCAGGTTGGTGGTTGCCAGAGGTGAGTCAGGGGATGATTGAAATTCGGGAAGATAATCAAAATGTACAAACTTCCAGTTAGAAGATAAACGAGTCCTGGGGACATAATGTACTGCAAGGTGACTGTAGTTAACAGCACTGCGTTGTGCATTTGATAGTTAAGAGAGTACCTCTTAAAATTTCTCATCACAAGGAAAATAGTGTGTGACTATGGGTGATGACAGACGTCAAGTAAACTTAATGCACTGATCATTTCACAATATGCACATGTAACAAGTCATTATGCTGCACACCTAAAGCCAACAAAGTTATGTGAAAATTGTATCTCAGGAATACTTATGTCAGGAAGCGGGGGTGCGAGCCTGGACTACCTACTGCAGGAGCTGCCTTTGCCCTCCAACAGCAGAGGGTGGTAGTTGTGACAGGGACTGTAGGTCCCTCAAAGCCTAGAATGTTTACTGTCTGGACCTTCACAGGGAGAGAGTGCAGACCCTGCCCTGGAAGACAGTGGTCATGGCAGCAACAACGGCCTGCCTGTATGCAGGCTCAGCCCAGACAGCTCCTGTGCTCTGCTGTCACCGCATTTACTTCCCTCCACACCCTCAGAGGGAGAGGCTTCAAAGTTCTCATTTTACACATGAGAAAACTGAGGCTCATTTGCTTTGAATTATTGACAAAGTGGTGGGGGAAGCTTTGGACTCCAGTGTTCAGATTTCAAAGCCACATCTCAGTCCTGATTTTTAGAAGGTGGAGGTCCAGGCACTGGGGACCCTCCACCTTCCTCACTTGTAGTCGTACTCCAGGGCTGCCACCCCCAAGGCGTCTGGGTGAACACATTTAATCCGCTTACTCTGCACCAGCTGAGCCCTTGGCTGCCAGTCTGTTGTCACTGCCTGAAACCAGCTGAGGTTTTGCAAGTGAACCATCACCCCCTGCCAGCCCACCTGCCCTGCCATGTGGGGCAAACCCCTCCTAGCCTGGACATTCTAAACCCTTAGCTCATACATTTGCACAACTGCATCAAAAGGGCCCTACTCCCTGTGTGGAGATATCGACAAGGGGAAGGGAGGGGAGTTTGGGGTGGCTGCTTACTGTGAAGGTGACACATGACAGGGACATGTTCATGTCCATAATGACACTCAATTTGAAGCTAAGAACATGGTCACAGCGAGGGGTAAAAGCTGAGAGGCTACAAGGCTGCCTAGAAAGGGGCTTGACTATTGAATTGTAAATGTGTAATTTAATTTAAAAATCAGCCCCCTGGGTGATAAGAATTTGCCCCTAAGGCCAGAATTGGCCACCTGACCCCTGGGAACCCCTCAATTCCAGGATGTAATCATCTGAGCATGTAGGGGGCTTAAATTGGAGTGCTGTCCTCTAGTCATGGTGCACCTGCCCACGTGTGCACCCATGATCTGCAGTGCTCACACATCAAGGAGGTCCAGGTCATAAGGAAGGGATGACAGACTGTGAGGTCACATGTGTGCCCCTGCAGGGGTGAATGTTGTATAGAGAAGAGCCCCCCACTCTCACCTCCAGGAGGGGTGCTGGAGGGAGCAGGACTCCTGAGCCCCTAGGCTTAGCAAGCATCCTGGCTGAGGGTGGGGAGGCTGTCCACTCTGAAGTCATAGGTCAGATGGTAGATTGGGGTCCCACCCCCACATCTCACCAGTGAGACCGTCTAGTCTGTTTTCTCTGTAAACTGGAACCCAGTCACCCTCACCCTCAGAACTGGGGGCAGCCTGTGTAAATTACAACACAAAGCCCTGGGCTGTTTCAGGTGCCCGGGGGTGTCCAGCCCCCCTAGGCCCGGCAGGTGGGAGAGGAGAGGTGTGGGTTAGCAGGTGTGACAGCAGAGCTGAGACTTGGCTGAGTGCATGCACTCTAATATCCAGGAACTGGGAGCTACCAGTAGCAAATCTGTTCACTGAGGCCATGTGTACTCTCCCTTGTCATTTACAATCCCCTGTTTGAACAGAGGCCTCTGGAGTCTATTAGCCACATTGTTGCCTATCAACTCACTGTTGCAGTTCCAGGGTCTCCATTTAGCCAGCTTGAAGGAATAGTCAAACTTTTTCTTAAAACCAGTGACAGAAAACCAAAGTGGCTTAAAGAAGCAAACAGGGCAGGAGAGAATGACTTACCTAACTGAGACGTCCACAGGGAGATAGCTTCAGGCATGTCTGTACCTGGTGCTCAGTGACATCAACAGAAGTCATCCTTCCCCACCTCTGGGCTCTGCCACTGGTGTCATCTTCACATGGCTCTGCCTTTATGAAAGCAAGATAGTCACCAACTGCCACAAGCTGACATCACCACCCCTCAACTCCCAACTGAAATAGAACTTCTCTGCTCCCAGGATTCCAGCAACTAGGCCTGACCTCCGTGGAGCCTGATTGGGCTGGTGCCCAGCCCTGAGCCAATCACAGTGGCCAGGGAGGATGGAAAATGCTGATCGGCCAGATCAAGGCCATGTGACCATCCTCTCCAGGAAACCTGTGAGCTGTTCACCTGTTTCCAGCTTGGGAGAGTGTGATGTCTCCCAGAGGATCCTGCTTCTAGCACAACCTGCTGGTGGCACAATGAGCTGGAATGAGCCTGTCTGCTTGGTGACAAGTGACAGGTCACTTAGTGTTTCCTTGCTCCAGGGAGGGAGGCATGTCCACACAGTATTGGGGCTTCAGAGCCAGAATGTAGTAGAAAAGCCTCCTGGTCTCCCAAAAGGTGGGAAAGTGAGCAGTGACACTGGAAAGGCATTCCTCTCTGTGGCCCTTGGCTTTCTCCTTGTTACAGTGGAGAGTGCAGTGCTGCCCCTGACAGCCCACTTCCCTGCTGGGAGGCCTTTGCAACAGGTGGAGAGTGCTTGGAATAGCCCATTTATTCTGAGGAACTGTTATTGCTCCTGGTGGGATCATTATTTTCATGTCACTTGTGAGGTGGGCCCTGAGGGGTCCCTGATCTGGGGGCACAGACACCCACAGAAACTTGGCCCAGTATTGCTGTTCATTCAACAATGACTTATCAAGCACCTACTGTGTGCCAGATTCCCAGGGTAGAGCAGAGATGTTGACAGCACAGGTCCATGCCTCACCTCATCTCTTCATCCCAGGTGGGGTCACCAGAGTGGGAGTTCAGGAAGCAGAGGATGTGGCCGAAGCCTTGTGGGAACCCCTGGGTTTTTCTCTGTGCTGAGGGCACTAGCAGCACACCGAATGTGGGACTCAGTACCCGCAGGACCCAGCATTGATGGGTAAAGGAGAGGGGTATTTCTACAAGCCCATCCTCACTAACCCCAGTCTCTGAAGAGCAGCTCCAGTCTGCTCAAACCCAGGGGGCATCTTCCGCCATCCTGATCACCCTCTGGTATTACTCCCCGCTAAGATGCAATTTTCCCTGTGGCAGCTACACTCAGAATATGTGTTTGTTTCTCTCCCATGTGGTTAAGTGGACTTCAGATGCATGATAGCGATGGAGCGGCTAAGCCTCTGGGCAGATTGCTGGGTGACCCGCGGAACTTGCTGCACATGGTGAGCTCCCTTCTGCCAACCAATGGGCCAGGCCCCACCACTGTTCTGTCTGTTCTTCCTCACTTAATCTGCACAGACACTCTATGCGGGACATCCTGTTATCCCCCATCTCTGCTGACCTTGGGTGGACAAAGCTTGGGTTTGAGAAAGTTGCCCAGGTCAAATGGTTGACAAGTGGGGAGCTGGGGATTTGCACCCTGGTCCCAGGAGTCTGGATCATGGAAAGGCCTGGGTGGGGCAGCTTATTGCAAAGGGAAGTCCTGCCCAAAACCCTCCCATGAGAGCCCACCCAACAGCATATCTAGCAGAGTCAGCATTTCCTGGACCAGATGGACAGAACCTCAAAACTTCTTTGCAGATTGTTTCCATGTTCTTTTGCAAGCACAGAAAGGCCGCGGGCCAGGGAAGGATAAGGCCAAGAGTGTTTTCATTGGGGAGAGTGAAGGACAAGTGTGAAGAAACACAGCACTCCCAGCAGCCCTCTCGGCAGAGAGTGCCACTGGGTGAGCAGCTACCGTGACTACCTACCATAACCCTGTGAGGTTCATGCCTGTACAACTCTGCCTGTGAGAAGAGCAAAGTGAAGCTCAGAGAGGTGTGGGGACATTCCAAAAACAAACAGATAAGGTGGGATCATCACCACCATGCTGTGCAGGTGTCACACTGTCACACTGCTCATGCATGGCCTGCTGGGAGTAGTGAAGGCCTGATAGGAGCACAGGAACACTGTGGTGAAGGTGACGTTTCTACCTGGGACAGCTGGTACCGGGGATTCTAGCTGGTTCTTCATTGTGCCTGCTTTGAGTGTCAGCATGTTGCAGCCTCATTTAGGGGAAGGGCTGTCTCCTTTCCACACCGGTGCAAAAGGAAGAGCATGTACACACTGGCATCACCATAGACCACCGGCAGGATCAGGATCTGGAGCTCAGAGCAGAAACTGCCAACACCTCAGGAACTGGTGCAAGAGGAGGACCTGAGTGCCCCCTGAAACATTTCTAGTTTTAAACACATACTTCATTAAGGAGAAGTGATAAACTGTTGATCCCTTCAAAATATTCTGTTATCCAAGGAACAATACCACCTCAGCATTGAAAGAGGATTAACTCAGTCATCAATAACCATCACTATAGGTATGAGAAAACAGAGTGTTAGGAGTTACAAAAGGGTCTCAAGATCATGCAGGTCAGAACTGAGAACCATCCAAAGCATGTGCTGCATGATAGCCTCTCTAAGCTACCTGAGGCTTGGTCTGCTCCTGACACAGGGCAGATGGTTCTGAGAAAACCACACTCCTCAGGGGACCCCAGGGAGTTGACAGAGTTGAGTTTGAGTTCCTGGTCATCTTCTAAGTCTGGAATTTTGAGATTCTTCTGCACCTGTCCTTCCTCCAGAACAGAATCTGATTCAGGCGGGATTCCAAGGACTGAGGCATGTGCCAGGCAAGAGAGCAGGCATGGCTGGATGAGAGCATCACCAGTGCCATTAAAAAAGAGGCCAGGGCACTGAGATTTCCAGTGATTTAGCATCATGGCTAGGAGGGGTCTTGTGTTCTACAGTGAGTTCCGAGTATCCTGCACCGCCCTCGAGGACCTGCAGGGGGTGCACGAAGCCAGCGTGTCTTAGGTAGCGGTGCGCATGCGCAGTCCGCATCAGTAGCCAGCGTCTTCCTTGGGGGCGGAGCTTGTTTTCCTCAGGACTGAGCGGGCGGCGCCAAGAAGGCTCCGGGACAGCGCTGCCTGCGTGTCTGCGGGAGGATGCTCCCCGCTCTCCGTCTGAAGGTACGCCGGTTTCCCACGGCCTGAGCCCGCTTCCTGCCGGTGTGTGTGTGGACCTGACCGAGCTGGGGCCCCGGCCGGCAGGGCAGGAGGGGACGGGTGCGCTGGCGGGCCCTCTTCGACTATTCTCCTCGCCCGCCGGGAGCGGGTGAGTGTCCGTGTCCATCGGGGCCGCTGGGGTGTCCGCGCCCCTGGTCCTCACCGCCCGGGTCCCCCCTTCCCCCGTGTGATCGGAGGTGTGTACACCGCGGGTCAGGAGCGGGGACGCGTATGTAATAATGGGAAAGGGGCTGAGAAAGTACTGAGAGTTAAAGAGAAGTGTGTAAAATTACATTATGTTAATTTTTATATTTTAAGTGTGTCAGAGTTTATCATGCTTTTACTTTCTTGTCTTTAAAGGAGTGCGATCATTTAGTTTATACTTAAAATATGCTTCTCAGCTTATCTCATTTTCAAGTCAAAATACTGCCACGGTTGACATTTTCTCATAATACAGTGACAATCTTAAACATTTGTGAATATAAACTTATTGAAAAAATCTTGCAGTATTCCATGATGAGTTGTTTTGCTAAAAATAATATCCAGGCCATTACTAAATTATTACAAAAATATAAATTTTTTGAAGCACTTTTAGAAGTTCCACACACAGTGGTATTTTTAAAACACCAACCACTGCATAGTGCTTAAGATCATTTAAGATGAAATATATTCAAACCTAAAACTTTAGAATACTCAAAAGGCAGGGTAATGGCTGTTTTTTCATTGCAAATACATTTTTTTCTTCATAAGTGCAAAATACGAAGGTATTCAGCTAAATTTTGTATATCTTTATTCAAAAGTTGAAATTAGAATATAATCTCCTTATTTTTTATTTTAAGGCTATTTCCCATAAAAATTGATATTTTTATCTGTAGGACCTTAATTGTCTATTCATTTGTTTTTTTCTTTTGGTTTATTTTCTTTAACAGAGAGTGCATTCTTGTGTCTTGTTAGAGTTTTTAATTCTCCTAACTTATTCCAAGACTTTCTGACACTGATAGTAAATAATGGGAGAGGCCTTATAGTAACTGTGCATCTTATCATGTAGTCAGGATGGTTTTTTTTTGGATAACTTTTTTTTTACAATTTCCACTTGGTTCACAATATTATCCCATTATGACAACTCAATAAAAAATTGTAATCTGTTTACACCAAGACACTTATGTCAGCAAAGTGCTTTTGCTGATATGATTTTACGTTAGATTATAATATAATATTTGATTTGATTTACATATAGACTAATACCTATTTTATATATTTACACACATATATGAATATCTGCTAAATGCCATTAATTTGCATGGGGTGGTAGCTGATAACATGTGATCTTTCTGACCATTGGTTATTCTTATGTGTGTCTAACGTACTTCTTAGAACAGATACTAGAACATCACACCTCTCATTATACAGTATTTTAAAGGTTATATTTTATTTTACTTATTTTAAAACATTTTTATTGAGTAATAGTCATTTTACAATGTTATGACAAATTCCAGTGTAGAGCACAATTTTTCAGTTATACATGAACGTACATATATTCATTGTCACTTTTTTTTTTGCTTTGAGTTACCACAAGATCTTGCATATATTTAAGATTCCACACATGAGTGATCTCACATGGTATTCCTCTTTCTCTTTCTGTTCTGCTCCACCTAGAATAACATTCTTCAGGAGCATCCATATCTCTGCAAATGGCGTTATGTAGTCAGTTTTTGTGGCTGAATAGTATCCCATCATATAAATATCCCACATCTTTATCCAGTCATCTGTTGATGGACATTTTAGGCTGTTTCCATGTCTTAGCTGTTGTAAATAGTGTAGAAAAATCAGCTGAAAACCTTATGGGGGTTCCCTTGTAACTCACTCTTTGTTTTTCTCTTGCTACCTTTAGGATCATTTCTTTATCCTTGAATCTGGCTATCTTGATTAGGATATGCCTTGGTGTGGGTCTGTTTCGGTTCTTCCTGCTTGGGACCCTCTGAGCCTCCTGTGCTTGGATATGATTCCTTCTTTAGGTTTGGGAAGTTTTCAGTCATGAGTCCTTCCCATACCTTTTCAACCCGCTTTGTTCTTTTTCCCCTTCTGGAACTCCTATTATGCATACATTGGCACAGTTTATATTACCCCATAGGTCCCGTATATTGTTTTGATTTTCATTTGTTTTTCTCTCAGCTGTTCTGATTGGATGCTTTCTGTTGTCCTGTCTTCTAGGTCACTTATTTATTCTTCTGTATTTTCTTGTCTGCTTTGCACAGCCTTTAGGTCAGCTCTCATCTCAGCCAATGAGTTTACTAATTCTACCTAGTTCTTCTTTATAGTTTCTATTTCATTTTTGATACATTTTATATACCTAAACACTATTTCTTTTAGTTCCTTCAGTACTTTGATCACTCTTTTTTGAAATCTTGATCTAATAGACCATCAATTTCTATTTCCTTGATCATGCTTTCAGGGGATTTCTCTTGATCTTTTCATTGGGAGTGGTTTCTCTGCTTCTTCACATTGCTCATATCTCTCTGGCACCATGGCTTAAGGAGTAGCAGTTACCTACTTATCCTGGAGATGGTGTGCCCTTAACGATTTTATCGAGAGGTCTTTGTGTCTTTGCCCTGCTTCACGAACTCAGCTTGCTGTTTCATAGGCCTTCTGTTGGCACCCTCATCTGTGCTGCTCTCAGTGGCTGTTGGCCAGCAGATTGTGCCCCCTCCTAACACTAGGTCAGGAACTGAGCTCTTATCCAGTGGGTGGGCAGGTCACTCCCCCTCCTGATGCCAGTCAGATGCTGTGCTTGGGGGGAAGCAGGTGGGCAGATCACACCCCGTCCCAGAACCGTGGCCAGGTGCTGTGTTCCTGCCAGGAAGGTGGGTGGCTGCCCACCTGCCCTCTCCTGGTGCTGGTCGCTCTGCTGCTCTGTGCAGCAGCCTGCTCTGCCTCGGGTAGACAGTCTGTAGGTGGGCTCAGGGAAGACCACGGAACAGCCCCACCTACGCTCTGTGCCAAATCTGAGCTCCTTGTTTCCCTTGGCAGCACAAGTTCTCTGAGGTGTCAGGGTAGAAAAATCCTCTCTGCCTCAGGCTATAAACAAGTCTCAGTCCTGCCTAAAAGGTTGTGGAGCCCCCACGTGCAGATTCAGGTCTCAGCCCTGCCCCCGCCCGGGCACTATGCACAGGAGGAGATGGTAGCTGTGGCTGAGCCCTGCCTCTCTTCTTGCGAGATGTGCCAGTAATGGCACAGGTCTGAGGAGACAAAGGCTTCAGCACCCCTCCCCCCAGGGCACATGCCTGTTTATAGTTTTGTTTACCTTCTGAGCTAAAATTTACCTGACAATGAAATGTATAAATTAGGCTTTTGAGGTTCATCTTTGCATCAGTTGTTGATTCTTTCTTATTGTTGAATTTATTCCATTGTTTGAATATACTATCATTTGTTTTATCCATTCTCCTACTGATAAATACTTAGGCTTTGGATATCTTTTTTTGCAAGCAAACATTTTTTAAAAAAATGCAAATATAATATACATGCTTAAACGTGAACATATCTTAAGTATACAGCTCAGTGATTTTTCACAAAGTAAACACATCTATGTAATCTTCATCCAGTCAAGAAACAGAACATTGCTGTTCCATTTTGGGTTTCTTCCCAGATACTATGGCATCTCTTTGATGGATTCACCATCCTAAATTCAGCCACCATGGATTGGTTTTTTTGGCTTTTGAAATTTTTAGTCCCTTACATTCCACTCAACATTACGTAAGATTCATCCACTAGAGTTTTCTTTAAACTAGTATATTTATTTTTATTGCTTTAAAGTATACAACTTGTATGCATGTGCCACCACTTATGGTTATGTATTTATTGTTGACAGGTGTTTGGGTCATTTTCTATTTGGGGCTATAACAAATAGTGATTATGAGAATTTTCTGGATGTCCTTTTGTGCTCAGATGTAGAAGCTTCTGAAGGGTACACAGGGAGTGTGTGTGTGTGTGTATGTATGTATATGTGTGTGTGTGTACATATATACACACACACATATACATATATAACTTTCATTCAAAAAGCCTACTTTCAAAGTATTTGTAAGAATTTATATTCCCACTGGCCATGTGTAAGAGTCCCCATTGCATGTTACCCTCACCAATGCTTCATATCACTTAACAACTAACTATTCTAGTGGATGTCTAATGGTGTTCCAAGTGTGGTTTTAGTACGTATTTTTATTATTACTAAAGAGGTCAGCCACTTTTCAGAGCTTATTTGGACTTTTTTTTTTTTGTGAAGCACCTGTTCAATTTTTTTTGCACATTTTAATATTGAGGTTTTGCCTTTTTCTCCACTGGTTTTTGTTCTCTATTTGCCCTAGATACAAGTCTTTTGTTGGATATAGGTATAGAAAATATATTTTCCCACCGTGTGGCTTTTCACTTTCTTAATGGTATCTCTTGATAAAAATAATTCTTAATTTTACTGAAGTCTAACTTAAAACTCTTCTTTTATGTTTAGTGCTGTGTCCTGTTTAAGAACTCTTTGCCACTTCAAAGTCATTAAAATATCTCCTACACTATTTTCTAGATGCTTTATTTTGGTGGGGGATTAGGTTATTTATTTTAATGGAGGTACTGGGAGTTGAACCCAAGACCTTATGCATGCTAAGCACACATTCCACCTGAGCTTTACCCTCCCCCAGATGCTTTGCTTTTTGTTTCAAATTTATTAGATTTATAATCTATCTAAAATTACTGTTCATGTATGGTACAGGGTTTAATTCAATACTGTTCCATTGGTCTATATGTCTAACTTTAGGTAGTTATCACATAGACTTAATATTGTTTTATAATAAGTTCTTTAACATTGTTCTTTAATATCATCGTGGCTATTGTTGGCTCTTCAAGCTTCTCTAAGTATTTAGAATCAGCTTGTCAAGTTCTACAAAAAAACAGTAACAACAATTAAGTTTTGGGGATTTTGATGTGCACATATAAATCTTTGAATCAGTTGAAGGGGAACTGACATCTTTAAAATGTTGAGCCCTCCAATCCATAAATTTGGATTACCTCCCCTATACTTATTTTTATCACTGCTGTAACAAATTATCACAAATTTTGCAGCTTAAAGCAACACAAACTTATTATTTTATGGTTCTGTAGGTCAAGTCAGGAACAGGTATCACTTGGCTAAAAATCAAGATGTCAGCAGGGCTGTATGCCCTTCTGTAAGTCAAAGGAAGAATATATTTCCTTGTCTTTTCCGGCTTCTAGTGTTCACCCACATTTCTTTACCCATGGCCCTTCCTCTATCTTCAAAGCTAACAGCTTTACAGCTTTCTAATCCTTCTTCCAAAGTCATATCTTTCTGACCACATCTGGGAAAGATTTTCAATTTTTAAGGACTCCTGTTGTTAGACTAGGCCCATGTAGATAATCCAGGCTAATCTCCCTGTCTCAGAGTCCTTAACCTGATACATCTGCAAAATACCCTTTGCCATGTAAAATAACATATTCACAGATTTCAGGATTAGAACATGGATATAGGTAGGGGTCAGTGTGATGCACTTTTCTGTTTATCAAACTGTTTAACATTTGATGCTTTCTGACAAACTTATAAGATAGAAGATCCTGATCATGTTTAGAATGCTTCCTCTGCAAAATATTGGGAACTGAGTTTATTTGAAAGGAATGAAAATAATACTACCACAGGAATGGTTTCCTAATTTTACTGACATTTACTTACTTTATACTTAAATACCCAAAATGGTCAGCCAGGAGTGGGATCTTGGCAAATAAAATAAAAGTATAATTCAAGCTTTTATCACTAAATTTATTAGCTAATTCTATTTTAGAAACAGACAGAAAATAAAACAATTTAGAGTAAGTCTGCTTACTTATATATTAAGTGAACATAAAGTTTTAAAAGCATGTCTGAATATGAGATAAAGTGAGCATCATAAAATGTAATGTTAATATTTAGTACCTGCAAATCTCAAACTCCCAATTTATAAACAAGTTCATACTGTATAGCACAGGGAACTGTATCCAATGCTGTTTTGTAGTAACTTATGGTGAAAAAGAGTATGAAAATGAATATATGTATGTTCATGTATGACTGAAGCATTGTGCTGCACACCAGAAATTGACACAACATTGTAAACTGACTACATATATATATATTTGAAAGGACTGAAAGGACTATACATACCAAGAAAAAAATTAGATTGGTAACCAACAAGAAATCTGTCAGTAATATAATGCTAGAAACCCTGAGACACAAAAGAAAATTTCAGGCATACATCTGTTTATAGAGTCATAGAAAAAATAGTGCCTATGCAAGTCCCTGATAAGCATGAGAAAATAGGAAAGGCGATATAAAAGTTCAAAATGCTTTGCTATGTAAGAGCTGCCAGATGACTCAGACATAAACTTAAGTGGTCAAAATATCTATGTAATTAATGATAACAAAGTAATTGAGGGCATCATTTTAAATGAGATAAAAATAGCTGCTCAATTTTCATATAATTAAGCAAGTCATTTCTGTTTATAGTAGGTTTATATTATTTTTATATGTATTTATATTTTATAAAGACATCAACTTAGATCCTGGCAGATAACTGACAGTGGAGCAACTGATTGATTTAAATGGGCATCACAGGCTTATCAGATTTCATATGCTTTAAATATACATTAGTTATTAGTTGTCAGGAAGAGTTCAATTTTCATTTATTCTAACATAGCTGTGCCACAGGCAGGTTACTCTGTATTCACAATGGAGGATCATGATAGATATGAAGATATCAAGCCTTATTGATCTTCATAGGGGTGCTTTCATAAGAAAAGGAGAATAAAATAAGGAAAATGTAAAATACTACTTTTTTTATAGTGTTCTAACAGTTTTATCTTTTATTTTTTAACTGAGTTATAGTCCATTTACAATGTTGTGTCAATTTCTGGTGTACAGCACAATTTTTCAGTCCTTTATGAATATACGTATATTTGTTTTCATATTTTTTCACCATGAGCTACTACAAATTCTTGAATATATTTCCCTGTGCTATACAGTATAAGCTTGTTTATCTACTGTATATATACCTGTCAGTATTTACAAATCTTGAACTTCCAGTCTGTCCCTACTCACACCCCTCCCCCCTGTAAAATACTATTAAATCAACATATATTTTTGAAGAACTATGAAAAATGGGAAACTATAAGTTGTTTCTTTAAATTGGAGCAAAGAGAACTACTTTAACTGGGAAAATAGTTAAAATCTGGCAAGTTTTATGATTTCATGTTCACCCCTGACAGCTTTTCTTTCCTCCTTTCTCCTTCAATCTTTATTGGACCTTCTAAAGAATTAAATTACAAAAAAGAAAAAAAGAAAGAAAGAAAGAAAATTAAGAAACAGCTCTGCATCTAAAATAACCTCCTAACTGGAAAGATGGTATACTTTGTGAAAAATTTACAGATGCCAACTTATGATCTATGTCTCTGTCCACACTGCCTTACTTGTTAGGGAGGGTCTTAAAAAAAAAGTAAAGAAAAATAGCAAATTATAATGGCTTTTTCATTTTAAATTCTTTTCTATGTGTCTAAAATCTGCTCTATCATGAGTTATTAAGATAAACATTATCAGCTACACTCTACTTTCCTATCATGCACATTGTGACTCTGAGAAGCAGGCACGCTCTAACTTACCATCTGCAGGTGGTGTACAGGTTAATGCAGTTCTTTTGACAATATATGGTTTTGTAGCCTAGTTGTCTAACTACTACATAATGGAAAAGATGTAGAACTACTGGTACCAGTGCCCTCGGTCTCTGTCATTTACCTTAAACATACCTGGAAAAGTAGATTCAAAAACTCATTGGCAAGAACATTTTTCACACTCCAGATCTGATATTCTTCTAGAGTTAAGATGGCCATTATGAAAGAGAAACAATATTTAAGAATATCTTAAATCTTCATTTTCTTACATTATTTGAATTAAATTTGTTTTATTAAACTTGCAATGGTCATTTGTCTGAAAGAAAACTAATGATTTAATGTAGATGCTATGTATTCATCTGAAAGTAGGCCAGCAAGAGTAAGTTCAAAAGTAACCAAACTCTGAAGTAGTCAGTCATAATGTGGGCAATTTATCACCAAAAATCTTCCTCCAGTAAGACCTGGGAAATAACTCACAGTATCTTCTGGTTCAAGGTGAAGTTTACTAACAGAACCCACAAAAGGTTCTGGGTAGAGAAAAAGGACTATTTACTAACTTTGAAAGCATTTTTCCAAACTCTTTGGATTATGCCCTTTGACCCTAACAATTTTCTAAGATCTTTAAAACATCTGGCAATATTATTAGACTTCTTAAGAGATTTAAAAAAACTAAATATATATAATAAATGAGTATCTATATTAAGATTTCCTCAAAATAAAATTTAACATTACTTTCACAAGTTGAGTAAAGCAGTATTTTTTTTTTTTGGTGTCAAAGTGTACCAAAAATTACATTTATATACAGCAGACAATATTTCTTGGCAGGCAAAAATATAACCAAATGCTTCTTACTTCATGTTTTGAACAATCACCTTAACAATCCTAGATGAATAATAATGTTCTTAGCTTTTATTACTTAATTATATTTTTATTATCTAATGATTTGTTATTTAATGATATATAATAATATTTATTATTAATGATATTCATGTATTCATTCAATATATATTACCATTTATTATAAGGAAAGATTTTAAAGCACTGTGATGGTAATTATTGGCTTTCATGATGCAACTTCCATTGAAGTATATTAACACCAATGTAATGGTACAAAATAATGGGTAATATTGTCACCGTCTAGTCACCAGTGAATATGGGTAATAGGTTTGGTTGAAAGGTCCAAATTCTATTCTAAATTTTTACCATTTCATTTTTATGGTTACAAGGAGATGGAGTAGCTAAATGATCTTTTTTTTTAATGTTCAAAAGTACAGCCATAAGAAGAAACTCGGTCTTATATAAAAATAGACAGCAATGATAACCTCCATACTTATCAAACACCCAGAAGAAAGGCGATGGAAATTGTATCTCTACATAAGGTATTTCCTAGTAGAAACTTTCCTGTGTTTCTGTTTTCATATATACCAAATAGAAATGGCTACCTTAGTTTTGGGCAGAAAAGTAAATGAAGACGGTTATCTGAATTGCCAAACAAAGATCAAGCCCTGAAAAATTCATTTCTATTATTTATTTCTATTGAGTGTCAGTTAATAAGACTATGATGATTTCTTCTGGATTTGTGATTGAAAAAAATGTTACTTATTTTTCTAAGCCTGCGTAAGGCCACTATGGTCTACGTCCTACCATCTACAACTTGGTACATGTCAACATTTGAATAGAAAGGGTCAAATTAACTCATATGTCTCACATATATGGATTATCTTCAGTTTCATAGGGATACATAGACATTAAGGCAAACCTATTATAATATCTTTAATAAATGTTGTGAAACTAAAAAAATTCAAGGCTTTATTCTTTGTAAAGTACATGCTTGTTTCTGCTATTATACACTTATTCTGGCTGCTATTAAAGAACTTAGGACAGACCCTCACCAATATTATTGAAAAAAAAATTTTAAAAACTATATACACCACCCAGATTGAGATAAAAATAATTTCCATCATCCCAGATATTCTATGGTCCTTCTCAGTTAAATCACCCATCTCCAAAATCACTATTGTAACACTTATTAACATTAGTTCTGTCTCTGTTCTAGAACTTCATATAAATTAAATTGTACAATGTGTTCTTTTATTCTGTGGCTTCTTTTGCTCAATATAAGTTTTGTCTTACCATAATGTATTAAACTGGGAGAAGTAAAGATTATAAACTACAGATGGCAAGGGCTGTCTCTACTTAATTTTTACAAAATGCCTAGCTTATAAAATATAATGTTTTTATGTAAATAACACTTAATGGAGTTGTTTAAAGGTCGAATGGGCTTTCCTTAGGGACAACTTGGAGTTATTGTAACCACAGGTCCAAATAAGCATTTAGCAGGGATGATGTAGAAGAGATTCAAGTATGTATATGTAAGGTATGTATACCAATTCAGAATATAATGTATTTTTAGAAAAGAATAAATTAGTCTCTGCTAGACTCACCTTTGTGGTGTCATGTGCATTCTATGTGTCTTCTACAATGTTGGATAGATCCACAAGTAATTCCTTTAAAACCAGAAACCCAAATCAGTAGTTAGGAAAGAGAAGGTATCATTTTTATTAGCCAGTAGCTGAAGTATAAAATATTTTTTCGGTCAAGTTTTTTTTTTTTTTTAATTCCAGAAATAGATTGCTTGTTTGCCTTAAAAATTTATGACAATTTTCCAGTAGTTTCATTTTTTTTTTACATAATACATTCAGTTTATTAAATTTTCTAAGGCAAATTCTCTTCCCAATTTTGCATCTTTGGCTATGAATATTTTGAGTAGCATAATATAGAACCTAGAAGTAGTAAGAAATCTTTTTCTTAACCTCTTTTAAAAAATTCTTCACTCTATGTTCCTGTTGGAAGTTTACATGCAAGAAGATGTATACAATCAGACTTTACCAGGGTATCATCGGTGCAGTTGTCCTTCCAGACCTCTGTGCAACCACGTGTCTCTCAGTTCAAGCCTAGAGAGAACTCCATCACCGTCAACATCAAATACCTTGAAGCAAACTAAAGAAAAGAAACTCTTATGGAGGAAAATTACTTTTATATTCTGAAGTATAATACATTTTATTACAAGCTGCCCTAGTGAAGTTACTTAGTTCCTCAAACAACTACATTCTGGATTAAGTTCTTATTTGGAGGAGATTGTGTCATTAAAGTCCTTTGAACTTGTAGGAATTCCTGTACACTTCACAAGTCTCTCTCCTTATATCATTAGCCAGCTGTGAGAACTCCATCCTTCACCTAAATCTAAAGTTAAATTACTTGCAAACTGAAAAAGAAGGGCCAAGTTACTATAGAATATCTCACAGATTTTGAGAAGGTAATTCAAGCTTTTAAATTAATTTCTAATATTTATAACTGATCACTTCAGAGTTGATTCTTACAATGCTGAAAATATTCCATCTACATTAAGAATCAACAAAAAGCTGCTACAGTCAGCTCCCCGTATCCATTGGTTCTGCATTCACAGGTATAAACAATAGATCAAAAAATATATATATATAAATTTTCCCAGAAAGTTCTCAAAAGCAAAACTTGAATTTGCTATGCACTGACAACTATTCACGTATCATTTACATTGTACTTACAAATAATTACATTGTATTAGGTATTACAAGTAACCTAGAGATGATTTAAAGTATACAAGAGGATGTGCATAGATTATATGCAAATACTATGCCATTTTACATAAGGACATGAGCATCCATGGATTTGGTATCTGAGGGGGTCTCAGAACCAATCCTCAGCAGATAATGAGAGATGACTGTATAAAGATTTTGCCTCTCCAATGTAATTAATGTGCACCCAATATTTTTGCCTAAGAACAATTTCAAATCTTCAATGAAGTTTATATACAACAAGCTAAAAACCCAAAATATCAGCACTTTGCTAATTAACATCAATATCAGCAAAATTGCTAGTTAGTCTAGTTGGTTAACTTCCACTAGTCCACTGGCAAAAAAATAAATTAAAAAAAAATTTAAGACAACAATTAACCTCAATTGAGAAACAAAGACTTCAGTCTCTTTAATACCAGAACTTTAATGTGAACAAATAATCTAACACAAAGCCAGGTTAGAGTAATGGTATACTATCAGGGAAGATAAAAGAAATCTAAATGTTTAAGATTAAATAATTATCTACTTCACACACCCATGTAATATTTATGCTATTAAATTAACTAAGTGCATCACAGTACAACATTACTAAAGAATATTGAACTATTAAGTATCATACCCAAAATATGCAGTATTTGTGAAGCTGTATTTTAGAAAGATGCAGAGATAATTACCCTAGTGAATATGTAAGAATTAGGTTCCAATTAAATGTAAACTGCTGCATTTTCCTAAACAAATATGGTTAAGATTTAGGAATGTAATATGCTTATAAATTATGCCATAATATTTTAGCTAGGTATAAAAGATAAATTTAGTATTTAATAAAATTGTTTTATCATAAATTTAATTTTGCTAATAAAATATCAATATACACAGTGATAGAAAATAAGTTGGAATTCAAGTTAAGCAAGACAAATTTTCTATATAGACTACCAGAAAATATTTTCTATATGCTTAACATTTTCAAACACATCATGATTGATGTAGTTCATTTATCATGAACTGTACATATATCTGGAAAATCAACCATTATTAATAACAAAGATCTTAAATTACTCGACAGTAAAAAAGAATAGATGACTGAACATTTACACTGACCTCAGTAAAACCTCAGCAAGAGATTGCTATTTGCCAATGGGATGAAAATTCAAGCCTTAATCAGATGATTTTTTACATGAATGGATGCTATTTTTTTTCTCTGTATAGCTTCCAAATTTTGTGATGTTTAACACACTTACATTTCTGTCTTTCAGCCAGAGGTCCTCTGCAACAAGCTGTTAGCCCACAGGATATCTCCTTAAAATCTATGTGGCTGTCATGATTTTCACCAAAAGCATTAAATAAACCTGTAAAATAGGAAGACAGACAGAATAAATCACAGCCAACAAACTTCCTGTTATTAATGACATGCTTATGAAAGGAGGCATGACTCGCATAAACTGATTTAGTTTTTAAAAGTTATCAGTATTTTCCACTGTCTTAGGAAGTTTATTTTTTCCCCCTGGCATAATTATAACCAAAATTTAACTTCCTAGAAGAAAATACTATCATTTAGTGTTTGGTTTTGTCTGCATACCTATCTTTATCTTATATTAATTCCAAAAGTCAAAAGTGATTGTAGAATGTAAAAAATAAAAATGTATTTTAAAAATTTAACTGGAAAAAAGTCAGAGACCACAATTATCCTAATTTGGAAAGACTAAGAAGAAAAAGGAAAAAGGAAGAAGAAAAGTTGAACTCTATCAAAGATATACTGTGTTGTTATTAATGAGCTTCACACAGCTCCTTCATGAAGCAAAGAAAACTAACACACTATATTATAAGAGACAGAAATTCTGTACTGCAGTCTTCATTGTACCACTTAATCTGTATAACTAAATATATTAAATTTCAGAAATAAAGGGCAATTTATAATCTAATCCTGTGGTTTTTAAACTTTTCCTAAAAAATAAATGGAATCATTTTATTTTCAAATGAAATGATTTCTCAATCTCTAATTATAAAAAGGTAAAAACATAACTGCACTGCTGAAGTGGAAACCCTGTCTGTTCTAGCTCCCCTAACAAATAAATATTTCTAAAACACACTAGAAACCTGAAGTATACAGACTATTTCAAGAATCTAATTCTGTGCCCTCAAAGAGCAGAAAACTGAAGCTAAGAAGTAGTTAAGTGACTTGCTAAAAGTAAGAAATTTTTTTAAAAAGGTCTGAATCAGAAGAAAAACCCAAGCTTTCAGATTTCAAATACAGTTTTTGTGATTATCACCCACAACTGCTCCTTGTAAACCTCATTTAAAATAAATAAATAAATATATATATATAGTAGTGAAAAGTTTAGAGCTAAGTGGGGACCTTAGAGATGGTCTAGTGGTTTCTTAATTTTTTAAGGGTGGGGGAAGGATACAGCAGTGGAACCTTTTTCTATATAAAAGAAATACAATAGACACTCCTCAGCTGAGGAAGAGGTGGGGTCATGTGTGGAAGCTAGAGCTTTTCCTATTCAGTGTCCACCACCCTGACCCTGCACCAGATGCTGAGTCACCGCACTGGAGCACACTTTCATAATGATTGTCTTGGTCAAACTGATTTTATATATGAGAATATTCAAGTGCAGAAAGGTAAACCGACTTACACAAGGCTCCAAAGGTGGAACAAGGCTCACGTGTTTAGCAAAGAACATTTGTAGAAAATAGAAGGATTCCCACCTTCACTCAGAGATGGACGAATTGGTGGTGAAGCCAATGGGCCAAATGTCTCTAAATCAAATCATCCAGTTCGGGATTGAGCCCTCAGCAACCAATAGCATTTCTCCAGATGAATGATGTCTGATTCTTCCACTGACAATCAAATCAAACAAGATTATAAAATCTCACTCTTCTCTTCTGGACAATTAATTAGTTCATCCTGATAATGTAACTTCTAAATATACATTTTAATTTCCCAGTTAAACTGTTAAAATCTATCTAAAACAAAAACTCTGAAAAACAAATATATTGTATCTTAAGTGGCATGAAAATTAAATTCAAATTAACATAAAAGAGGCTTTAAAATGGAAAAAAAATTTGCAATTTCCCATTAAGCAGGCTGTTTAATTCCAACATGTAAAATAATAAACTAAGATACTTATTTTTTGCTTCCCACACTTTTATCTGTATTCGCTTTGGTGATTTTAATCTCTGTCTTGGATTTGAAAATTCTTGATCATAGTCTCTCCTGGCTACACAGGTAACACACTAATAGCAGAAACTATGTTTGATTTATCCTGTCACTATGGTAACCACTTACACATTTAATACTTATTAAATAAATGTACAAAGGGGATAGACCTAAGCTTCTCCTTCTTGGCCCTAAAATTCTTACTACAGCTCCTATAAAGGCAGGAGCCTCCTCTGTAGGACAGAGAGTAAATGTATCTCCTGAGAAGGATTCCCCAACAAGGGCTGTCTTTTCAGCGTGCTTTTAGATGTTTTTATGGGACATTTCAATAAAAGGATCAAGGACCTAAGCTTCCCAGTATGGTGGGAGTTGTGATGGGCATGGGAGGATGCTCACTTGGGAGGATGAGATGTTAAAGACACTAACAGTGAAAAGGACAGGGCAAGATGAAGGGCGATTTGGAAACAGGACCACAGAGATGTGATATCTACTTCCCACTGTCATCTAAGTGATACCTACTTGAAAGAAACATTTCTACAGTTAAATTCTATAATGGGGGTTATTTAAATGAAGCACACATATACTCAATGAGTAGATCACATAATTTTTAGAGATTCAGAGTGCAGTAGCATTTTCAGAGTACTTTCTACATCAATAACTAGTATTTATAAATTCCTGTGTGCTAAATAAGTATGTGGAATTATTTCCATTTTGCTTTTAGACTTACTACAGTTTAACGTATTCATTGCACTGATACAGAGTAATTTTTCTAATGAATAAAAATGATAATGTACAACCTTGTTAAAGATTCTTTAATTTTACCATCACCAGATTTATGAACATTTAGGCCTATGTGTCAGGCCCCGTTTCATACCAGCTTTTTCACCAACACCTTACATTGAGGTTATGTTGCATTACCCAGAGGTCAGGAAATGTTCTTTCACACATCCACATCTTTATTAGGTCCTGTGTCCTCCGAGGAGAAACATTCTCCCCACTTTCACATCCTTCCATTTTACATCTTAACCACTAATCCTTCTCTAAACACCTTCTAATGCTTTCCAAACTCACCAGCTACACCAGGATTTTAACTTCTCTCTTCTGCAACTGTCCTCCACTGTATATAGTATCCAATATTCAAGTGAAGTATGAGTCCTCATTTACAGGTCTGTGGCCTCTCTAGATTACAAAGTATTTGGATTCAGTAGCCTTGTCCTTTTATCACTGTTGCTGCTAGAGTTCCTTTCATAGGACCTGATACATAGTAACCACACAATAAATACTTCCTGAATGAATGAATGAATAGCCAAGGCAATCTTCACAGCCAAGGCTTCCCCAACCCAGCTCAGTATTCTTTCTGTTATATCAAAGAGACTCTGCCCCATGAAACAATAGACCCTGCACATTTTAACAAATGTATACAATTATTAGGAACTATTATTAGAACAGAGACTAGCACTACTGTTCTCATAGTTATGTCACATAAGTAGTGTATTAAAGCTCGTTCTGATTTCTTGTTTATACAAATCAGCTATGTCTGTCACCAATTTAAATATTAGTAATTTAGAAAACAAAAGTTATTGATTTATCTACTCATCAGAAATCATTACAACAGATCTATTTACATACCTCTTTTGTCAGTTTATATACCAACTGGAAAAGAAGGGTTGTACAGTCAACTCTGAGAGTATAATTGCCTGCAAAATAAATGAGAGAATTTTAATACCTCCAAATGGACTACAAACCTGTATTTAATTCTAACTTTATTTTCTAATTATAAACAATATATAACAGATTTCAAATTGAAGGCATCATTCCTGGAGAATTAAAAATAGGGTGGACCCTACAGATTATCATATTCAGTGAAGTATGTCAGACAGAGAAAGGCAAATATCAAATTCTATCACTTATATGTGGAATGTAAACAAACAAAAAAAGATACAAATGAACTTATTTACAAACCAGAAATAGACTCATGACATAGAAAAGAAACTATGGTTACCCAAGGGGAAAGGGGGAAGGGAAGAGATATGTTAGGAGTTCAGCATTAACAGATATACACTATTATATATGAAACAGATAACCAACAAGGACCTACTGTATAGCACAGGGAATTATATTCAGTATCTTATAATAACCTATAATGGAAAAGAATCTAAAAACTATGTATATGTATATGTATATGTATATGTATATGTATATGTATACAACTGAGTAACTTTGCTGTACACCTGAAACTAATATTACAAATCAAATGTACTTCAGTAAAAAGAAATAAATAAAATTTTAGAATAGACAGATAGGTAGGGAGATAAATAGACAGACAGGCAGACAGTCTGGCTAAAACTAAAACACAAGGTGGAAATAACTCTTCAGGAGCCAGAGAGGCTGCAGCACACACTCAGGATAGGAGGCTGCAGAGGCGGACTCTGCTGCTAAGGCTGCAGCTCCTGCAGTAACAGTAAGGGTCATTGCTCATTATGGCAGCAGTACCTAGGGGTCTTTGGCAAAGGAAGTGGTAAGGCCATAATGTTCATGTTTTTATTCATTCATTCAATTCAATATCAAGACTTTAGGCTAGAGCATGTCAGTAACTAACATGTGTCCTCTGACACTTACCTAGAAATAACCATAATATGATGAAAGCCTACAGATGCACATGCCACATGTCAGGGTCAAAAGGAAGTCTGTAGTGGGTGCTTATTTCAGAGTTGTTCCAATACATACAGGAACTATTTCTGTATGAAATATTTTAGCCCAACTTTTAAAAACAGCTCCACAGGAAGAATGTCAAAAGTACTAAAGTTTTAAGTAGTAATCCAAGATAGGCAAATGGTAAATACACTAAAGAACTTAGGATCAATAGCTTAGTTATGAATCATATTGATTCATTTGAATCATAATAATGTTCTCTCGGGTAAAATGGAGAAATGGAGGTATTATTGAGGCATCTCATAGAAAGAGGATAATCCTAGTTTATGAGTTGGAGTTGATAGACTTAAATACTGGTATACTATTTAATGACAATCTGAAATAAAATTTACCTTCTGTGTATGAGTCTGCATTGATATATGCAACCTCTCTCTCCTGGAGTGTTTTCACATTCTCCTGTAGTTGAAGCAAAGCAGTCACTTAACTCACAGTGTTTACAATTGTGGAAATACAAGCAAAACAAATTAATTCAGTAAAAGAGTGGTTTGCAGGTGCCATTATAAATCAAACACCTATGCTTTTGACCATAATTTTAAGAAAATACTATTAACTGGTTGATAATATTAATGCAATTAAAACAAGAAAGAAAAATATTAGTGATGCTGTAGCCACTGTTCATAGCAGCAGCAGGGAGACCCAGAGGAAAACTGCCCCTGATCCCCTGCACCATAATATGAAGGGGGAAGGCTCGAGATGCTCAGCATCACCCTGGATCTACTGGAAGAGGACTGCTCAAAGTAAGGCCTGGAAATCTGTATTTTTAAAAGGTGTCCCTGGCAATCCTTACAGACATTAAAGTATGAGATCACTTGATGTTGGGGATCCAAGTAACTTTACCATATTAAAAGTGAGGAAGTTGGAAATTAGATTTATCAAGAATTTTTTGAAAGAGAAGATATTGATGAAAAAGAAAAATATAGGAGGGGAGGATAGAGAAAAAACTAGAGGGAGAGAAGAGTGGCTATTAGGACAAAGACAAGACATTTCTCACACATACATGCACACACGCACACACATTCTAGAAAAATACAGCAGAAGAAGACTAATGCCATCACACAACATGGGAATATGCAGAGAGAACTCTTTTCTTCTCTCTGTTTCTCTCTCTCTCTCTAGCTTGCTACCTTATAAAAGCAGTTACAGTAAAAACATTTAAAGCTGTGAGTGGTCATCCCACAAATGAGAATTCTCACCTCTGCACTTGGCCACATGGGATAGATGACAGCTGATTCTGCTGCAGAGTTTCCATTATGACAGAGCTACAGTAGAAATAAAAAAGATTCCTTAACTATATGTAAAGGTAAATGTGCTGCTGAATATGATCAAGATAGTAGAAAATGGGAAACAATATTCAAATTGTCTTTTAACTCACATGAATTTAAATTAATGCAAGGCATATTATCTTGTATCTTGGATTTATTTTATCTGTATTTTAAGCTGCTTAAATTATAGAAAGACACATGTATTTCTATATACATGTATTCACAAGAAATTACACATTTCTAAAAGTAGATGACCTTAATGAATAAGATCTGATTCATCTAAATAAGTGTATTATGAAATGCATGTTCATAACACCAACATAATAATAAGACTTTGCCATAAAAATGGAATCAAATGTGATACAAGTAACTGTGATTTTATTCCCATACTTATTTGATTCATATTATTATTTTAAAGTATGCAGAAATGAGTCAGAAGGAAAGCATTTTAAAAACCAGACAAAATAATAAGAAAGATATGACATTCTTTAAATCAATTCTATAAAATATGAACTCATAAATGATGAACAAATCAGAGGATAGTCACAGGAAAGTGCTTTTTGGTGCACCTGCCTTTAAAAAAATACACAAGCCTACCTTGAACATGTAAGAACTTAGAGTTACTGGACAGAGAGCCTAAGGGAAGAAGAAGAGAGAAGGGGGTCTATGAGAGACACTTTAAAATAAAGCATTAAGAGCCAGTGAAAAATGAAAATTAATCATAATTGAATTAAAAATAAATCCTTGAAATTTTAGAGTAATTCAATTTACAAAATCATTGTACTATACTTCCCAACCAGGCACTTTTGTAAATGGTAAAATATACCTATGGTTACAATTTAGTGTGGACTCCATAAAGGAGAGACTATAATCAGAGTATAGTCATCTTAAAAGAGCATGTTGTTTTCCTGGATAGAAGAAATCCAAGGAAACTGTAAAAAATTGAAAATTAATGCCAAGGATCTAAATCAGATTTTCAATAAGCTAATTCACTTGTCAGAAGCAGCTTCCTAGGTTTGACTATTTTCTGAGCTTACAGATTTTACTTACTTATCACAAAACAAATATAAATAGAAACTAAAATATTTTAAAATTAATGAAAAAATTGGTTTGTGCTTAGTAATTAAGAGGTTGTTCTGTTTTGCCAAACTGATGTAAAAGCAAGACCAAACTCTATTTCTTAAATTTTCTTGTTTTTATCCAAATTAAAACAGTATCAGGTAATGGAACACACCTGTGATTACCCTGAGATACATGTTGACCAAGAAGATACGTTTACTGTCTTAGTTACCTCAGTCCATTTGTGAAACCCAGAAGTCCAAATTTTTCTGCATCCCAGCTGGCAAAAATGGCAGTTCTTCTCGGTCTCCAGCCTGTAATCATTGTTAACATACATGGTTAGGTACACCTGCCTAAAAACGAAGGAAAATTCACTGAAGTCACTTTCTGTCATCACTTGCCAAGGAAACATTATTTACCTCTACTAATCAGTTTTCCAAAATTCTGGACAACTTCTTATAAATCAGCAGTTCCACTCGTTAGGTCAATACCTCCAAATACCCAGAAGTCCTGATGATCTCCCAGAATAACACATCTGTCTGGAAAGGAAGGCATTCAAAAGAATGACAACTTAGAATGTATTATAAAGAGCAGTAATTTATGTTTTTAAATTAAACTTCCTCCCGCTTGAGTTTCCTCCATAGAAAACCATCAAGGTAGTGTCTCCTTTTAGAATTTACCTTTTTTTCCCCACATTTAATTATATCACCTCAACCAGGAAAAAAATATTAAGATTTGATTAAGATTTATCTTCTCTTACTCCTGTAATCTTTGTAAAAACAAAATGTTTTAAGACATTTTAAAAAATTCACCAACTCACCAAGTTTCACAGATCCTCAGGTAGTTGATTACATCGTAAATGCTTGTGATTTTCTTGATGTTATGAACATGCATTTTAACCTTCCTAGAATTTCACAAAGGGAACAAATTACTTCACATAGAGTATTATGTCTAACAGGTTCCTTCCAATGTTTTATTATAAGTCTCAGAAGTACAGAAAACTGTTTAATAGGATGATAAATTCCCATATGCCCACCACCTAAACTCAATCATTGTTAATACTGTTGAACTATTTGCAAGCGAGTTGCACAGATCATGACAGTTCTCTCCTATGTATTTAAGAATGCACCTTACGGTGAAATAAAAAAAAAATCAGTATTTTATATTTTTCCTCCCTCATAGCTCCATTGTTGGTATTTATTTAAACTTCAAAGTTATTACTCAACGTGAAAAACAATCTTGTTCTTAGCAATTTTTTTTTAAAAAAATGTGTATTTGTCCATTTAGAGCTCAAACAGTTAAGGGATATAAGCCCCAGGTGCTTTTTTTGATAGTTTGACCAGGGAAAATTTCTGTTTCTGACTTTTCTCTTAAACTGTTACTGAAGCTACATGCTCTGTTTTCCTTGTGTCTGTATGTATCTGTTTATAAATCACATTTTTCATTGTGTACCTCTAGAGGGTATTAATACATGAGATAATAAAGTCTCCTATGTTAAAGGAACTCTGTTCTAATTGAGTTAAATAAACACTTTTTAAAAAATTCTTATAAAATAAAACAACTTCTAATACCTTAAGAGTTCTGAAATTTTAAAACAAGCTTCTTACATAACTTATAAAATACTTGCAGAATCCAAATTCACATTGCTAAGGCAAATCATTAACCAACAAGGCTCATTCAACCATTTTAGTTTAATAAAAAACAGCTATCTCCTCTCTGATTCATCAGTGTGAAGTTTCCCTTTCCCTCTACATTTCAAGCCAGTCAAACTAAAGTTCTGATCATGCCGTGCTGTTTCCCAGCCCTGCACAAGCTGTCCTCTGCAGCTGGCGTTTACTGCCTGTCTTGATTCCGTGGAAAACTTACTGTTTGTGTAAAATTAAGCTCAAAGAGCACATGTTCTGTGGTCATGCCTCCTTAACACCAGGGCTGTTCGGGGTTAGTAACAGTAAAGACTATGGTGGTAAGCGCACGGGGCCATGTAGCAGTTACGCGTTCACCACTGTGACCACTTAACCCACCCCCACAGAAGTGACCGGTGAACTTCGTTCCTTTCCCCCTTCTCTCCTACTCCTTCCCTTAAGTTGACCTAGTATTTTGCATGCACAGTGTTTTGACAGTTATCTGAAACACTGTTTTAAGCCGTCAGTTGAAAAGGGAAGACAAAATGTTACACCTGGCCCGGACGAGGAGAGGGGTGGGGAGTGGCCCAGAGGAAGCCGAACGGGACGCGCGGCCTCGGATCACAACACAGCCCCGTTCCTTCCCGAGTTTCGCAGCCGGGAAAGAAGAGGCGTGGGGCCCGGACAGCATCGGGGCCTTCGTGGGAGGCCGAGGGAGGGACGGAGACCCGTGCAGGTTTGGGGAGGGGCCTGCAGGGACTCACCGTCTGTGCAGCGGCTCCTGACCCACAGCTGGGCGGGCGGCGGTGGCAGTTGAGGCGGCGGTACCGGCTGAAGGGGCTGAGGCGGCGGCTGCTGAGGTGCCGGCTGAGGGGGCCGAGGCGGCGGCGGCTGCGGTGCCGGCTGAGGGGACTGAAGCGGCGGCTGCTGAGGTGCCGGCTGAGGGGGCTGAAGCGGCGGCGGCTGCAGTGCCGGCTGAAGGGGCTGAGGCGGCAGCGGCGGCGGTGCCGGCTGAGGCGGCATCGGCGGCGGTACCGGCCGAAGGGGCTGAAGCGGCGGCTGCGGTTCCGGCTGAGGGGGCCGAGGCGGCGGCGGCTGCGGTGCCGGCTGACGGGGCTGAGGCGGCGGCGGCTCCAGTGCCGGCTGAGGGGGCTGGGCGGGTGGCGGTGGCGGTAGAGGCTGCGGTGCCGGCTGAAGGGGCTGAGGCGGCTGTTCCGGCTGAGGGGGCCGAGGCGGCAGCAGTGGCGGTACCGGCTGAGGGGGCTGTTCCGGCTGAGGGGGCCGAGGCGGCGGCGGCTGCGGTACCGGCTGAGGCGGCTGTTCCGGCTGAGGGGGCCGAGGCGGCGGCGGCTGCGTTGCCGGCTGACGGGGCTGAGGCGGCCGAGGCGGCGGTGCCGGCTGACGGGGCTGAGGCGGCAGAGGCGGCGGTGCCGGCTGACGGGGCTGAGGCGGCCGAGGCGGCGGCTGCGGTTCCGGCTGAGAGGGCCGAGGCGGCGGCGGCTGCGGTGCCGGCTGAGGGGGCTGAGGCGGTATCGGCGGCGGTACCGGCCGAAGTGGCTGAAGCGGCGGCGGCTCCAGTGCCGGCTGAGGGGGCTGGGCGGGCGGCGGTGACGGTTGAGGCTGCGGTGCCGGCTGAGGGGGCTGGGGCGGCATCGGCGGCGGTACCGGCTGAAGGGTCTGATGCGGCGGCGGCTGCGGTGCCGGGTGAGGGGGCTGAGGGGGCTGAGGCGGCAGCGGCGGCGGTACCGTCTGAGGCGGCTGTTCCGGCTGAGGGGGGCGATGCGGCGGCGGCTGCGGTGCCGGCTGAGGGGGCTGAGGCCTCGGCAGCGACTGCTGGAAAGACTTGTGGGACTCGAAGGCTTTCGCCAGGTTTTCCAGGGTCGCCATGGCGGCCTCCCGCCCCGCGTGTACAGCGCCCGGAGTCGCCGGCCCGACCAGCGTCTCCGGTCAGCAGCGGTGGCAGTGAACGGAGCTTGGGGCCGCCAGCCAGTGCGGACCCCAAGCGCGCGGCCATCTTGGAGCCGTCCCGACAGTCCCCGCGGCCCTGCGTCCTGCCACGCTCCGCCGGTGGGGCGGGGCCGGGCCACGGGATTGACAGCCGGAGGCAGCGGCCTCCGCCAATGGCTGCCTCGCTCGCGCCTTGGGCTCAAAGAGCCGCCACGGCTCTTGGAGTCACTGCGTTCTTCCCAGCGAGGGGCGGGGGTTACTGCACGGAGATCGGGAGGGCGGTTCGGGGGCGCTATTGCAAGGCACGGCGAGGAGGGTGGGGAGGGCGGGTGACTTGTGATTGAGGGTCTCTCTCGGTGAGGGGCGTCCCCGGATGACGCATAGCATGTGGCAGGGAGGCCGGGCAGTGGGCTGGGAGCCCGAGACCCCCGCGGGGCGCTTGCTCACCCCGCGGCGCGGGCGGAGGGCCGGCTCGCCGGACAGCCTGCTATAATATGCTGACTGTTACATATTTGGCTTTAGCCTTGTTAGTAGCCTCAAATCATTCCTTGTTCACATTCAGGATCATTACCATAGATAGACTTCTTACAATCCTCGTACTTAACTATGTTCCCTCATGCTACAGGGGCATAGGCATGCTATACTCACTCTTAGAAATAATCGTTTACACATCAATCCCCTACTCCCCTCAAGGGATTTGCCTATCTAATTCCAATCACTCTCAGTGCTCAGCTAATTTGTGAATTCATAAAGCCCATTACATTAACATAATTCCTTAACACCATGTAATGCTCCTTTATCACACTCATTAAAGTATACTTTATAATAACATAAAAACTCTTCCATGCATTAAGGTAGATATTAAACAATTAAGTTCACAATATAAAGTTGTAAGTACATATACTTTATATTATGAAAAATGTTAAGGAATTACATACTATAGTTAAATTCATTCATAATTTTTCATAGAAATATGGAAATATTTATTCCAAGTTGGATCATCACTGTATGTGTGTGTGTGTGTGTATATGTATATATCTTTCATCCTTCATTCACAATATAAGTTCTGATAAAATATTGCCAACAATTAACTTTTATACCAAGAAAGGAAAGAAGGAAGGAAGGAAAGAAGAAAATGGAGGGGTTTTAGATCTCTTGAGATTAAGACATATTAGATAAAGACTCAGATCTGTACATTTGTATATGATAATTATTTTCCTGAAAGTATATAAAAACACATAAAGAAAACTGAAAGCTAAATAAATATAAAATTATTTACAACCCAAATTTGAGGTTAATTTATATCTTCAATTGATATGCATTTTTTTAAATTTAATATTACACTGTTTCATTGCTGTAATCAAATTCATAAACAGAAAACTATATATGATATGTAATCCTCTCACCATTTATAACATCTCTGAAAGCATTTTTGAAGTAGAATATTTTATATTTAAAGTTTTTATCATTAGAAAGGCTTTGAATATTTTAACACTATTAGATTTAATTTACTTCATCGTATTATTTTTTCCAATACATGAGAAATAATATCTTATATGGTTTTGATTCATTCTTTAAGTAGTTTGTTAATATTGTGTAATAAGTGAATTCATGGAATATTGTTATAGAGTTAGACATTTTTATTGGAAGATGTCATCTTTTGTAGTATAATAATAAGGCCATTATTGTAGGAATGTGAAGGAGTTAGACAATGCTTTTAGTAAAATCATCACTCTAAAGGGCATATTGGCAATAGCAGAATGTGGTTAAGATCATGTCAATTTTTTGTAAATCTTTAACAAATTCTGAAATCACTCTGGTTGCTTACAAATTTATAAAACACAATTACTTATAGGAAGAACAAGGCTATACTCACCGCATGACAAAGGAATGCTGCTTAATAAATAAGTGAGAAGAATTAAGTTTAATTCAATGAAAGCAGCGTTCTTAAAATATTTTGAATTGATTGGAGAAACAGAGATTTTATGATTATTTATTTAGCAGAGTTTATATAGACATTTATGTGTGTGTGTGTGTGTGTATCCTTCATCTCTGTATCAATTCATATAAGATTTTGCCAAAAAAATAAATTTTAGAGCCAAAAATACCAATCAAAAAGAAAGAAAAGAAGAGGGAAGGAAAGCAGGAAGGCAACTTAACATCAAAAAATTTCATCATTATTTAGAGTAAAGATCTATATCAACTAAACATTTGTATTATGACCTCCACATTCCACTAAAACTTATGCCATTTACCTACAAATATAAACTTTTATTTGCTTCTACAATAAATAATACATAAATTTAATGAAACTGCAGCTCAAAAGACGGAAATAGCATTAGAAATTCAGTCATCCAGTGCAGTAGCTAAAGCATGGGTATGACCTGACTCTAAGCAATCAGAGAACAACCAAGAAAATGTGCCAAACTGTTGGATACCCAGATTTGTTCCCAGGCCAGGGAAATAGGCATATCAAGATAAGTAAAAGAATATACCATGTTTAAAGCTTAATTGTAATGCAAAATACATATATATCTATATCTATTCCAAAATGTTAAACTTAAAAGTGGACCAGAAAAAAAAATAAACAAAATTACTTCTATAGAGAAAACAAAGAATAGCCTTGTCTTCTTCTATTAAAGACTGACTAGCCACAAAATATTATGGAAATAGCTATAAAGCTTTGAGAAAAAATATTATAATTCTATAATTGTGTTACCACTAATGTTGTTATGTTTGTAGTTAAGCCAAAGTAATATCAAGACATTCAAAGAATCAGAAGGAATGGTAACTATATATTTATCCTAAAAAATAATAATAAATACTAAGAAAAGGATACTTTTTTAAAATTTAAGAAGTAAGATATGATTATATAAATGCTGTTTAAGGGTATTGAATCAACAGGTAGACAAAATAAGGATCACGTCTATTTTGAAAATATTTCAAAATGAATGCCAATAAATAAAAATAATTCTTAAAATGATACTTCCGTCTAACTTGTTTGATTTTGTAAGTGCGTGTTACTTTATATCAATTTGCATTATTGATTATTATATGGTTAATAACACAGATACAATTAAAAGAAAATTATAAAAAAGTTGAGATAGCAAAAATAACTTTCTTTTCTAATATTTACAAATAAAAGATTTAACAGTGAATTTTTATCAATCATAAGTCTTTATATTTTCAGTAAAATATAAAATTATAATGGAGAAAAAAGTAAGCAAAAAATAATTCAAATAAAAATGTTAAGGGGAATAATCGTTTGTAACATTTGCCATCTACCTCTGCTTCGTACTATAACCAATCACAAGCCACTGTAGACGCTGACCTCCAACACTCCCTGAAATTTCACAGTGGAGATCAGGAATGGGGTACTTTGTGCTGTGGGAAAACTGACAAAATAGAGCTTCAGATAGATGTTTTCAGGAGAAGATTTTATAAGCCCCAATTCTTGCATCTCCTTATATCTAGAAGAGCACTAAATTCATTAATGGTGACGTCTGCTCCCCATAACTGGCAAAAGAACTCAATGTGTGTTTGATTGCATGTACTCCCCTTCACTAAAATTACATATATAATATTGAATTTCCCCCTGCCTCTTCAGAAAAGGTCCTCAGAGCCATCTGAGGTGCTGTCTCCTAGATTATAGTCCTCATTTTGCCCCAAATAAAACTTAATCCACAACTCTCAAGTTATACAATTTTATTTTAGTAAACAGCATGTGTATTAAAATAGTTCAAAACATTGATGTAACAATTGGTGAAAAGATACCTCTGCCTACATAAGATGCAAATTTCAAATTGAAATAAAAAAAACTGGGCCACCATGATAATGAATCTGTGTAAGGAGAGACATTTTCAGCATGATGAAAGGAAGATAAATCACTCTAAGCTTAAAACTATGCATCTGGACAAATTAGCAGTTGTGAGAGTAATAACCAAATATACTTCTAGAAATAAAAAGGATGAAAAAAAATTTACACCCACACATCTTCACAGAGAGAATTTCTGGAGGATGTACTTCAGCCCAGTCTGCTTGATGATCCATGAACTGGTCCAACACAGAGGGGAAGGAGACCATAGAAAGAAGCAGAGCCCTGCAGCTTAGTGGGCAGCAGGTTTTATCAGCAAAATAACTTACTTATGAGACTTGTCTTGAGCAGCCACAAGAGTCTCCCTGCAACTCCACCAGAATCTTAAAAGTTTATATAGAAGCCTTAAAATACTGTCCGATGGTCTCGGCAACAAGCACATTACTGTCACAAGGCTGAGTACTTGGTGGGGCTTCTGCAGAGAATGCAAGCGAAACACATTCCAGTAGTCATGTCCTCTTGATGATCCCTTCAAGACTGATCCCTATCAGGTATAAGTAGTGGGGAAAAAGAAGAAAAGGAAAACAGAGTTAATGACTTCTTGGATATGTAAAACATTTTAAAATTTCTGTGCAAAATTTATAATTAAAATAATGAGTATATTTTTAATGATACCATTCTGGAAGTCTCTATATCAAAGATTAAATTTAGTTAATTATGGGCTTGGGAGTAATATTTTTTCTGTTTCTATATTTCATAATCTATATTATTCACTAAAGATTTTTAAGAATTTAATTACAAAGTTAAAATCATTTCAAATGTATAAAGAGATATTAGAATGGTTATTTTAACAGAAAAATGACAGTGTGAAGCATTAAAAACAATGTAACAACATCAGTAAAGCTGAGTAATTATATTTCTTATGGTTTTCACAAATAAAAAGTTACTTTGTTATTAATAATTATATTTACAGTCTTTGAAAACCATCAGGGATTCTCAATATAGAATGTCTAATGTTCATAAAGCAAAATTGTGTGCATAATTTGATTCTAGGACAAAAATATACATATATATAATATACACACACATAATACCCAGGAATTACATACAAAAAAGAATGTTTAATTCTTTATTTGTTACATTACAGTAAGATTTGATTATATTTTTTATTTGCATTTCTAAATTATGAAACATTTGATACATACAGGTTATGATTATAAAATATTTATCCATTACTCTACCACCCAAACTGAGAAATAAAACATGACATTTCCAATATATTTATCCTTGCTCATTTATGTTGCTTAAAACTAAAACTGATATAACTACATTTTATAGTAATAGGTATTTCTTTCTGGTGTCTCTTTTTCTATATTTTTATTTTCAATAATTTTTGCAGCATGTTTAAGTGTTCCTCTTGCAAATATCCTAGAGATTCCCCCCAAATATCTGAGAATTTATGCATTTTAATGTCTTTTAATAGGAAAATTGACTCAATTTAGGCTTATCCATATGTATTATTGACTAATTTATTTATGACTTTATTTTTTTTCCACATATAACTTCGTTCATTAATTTTCTTTTTTTTGAGTGACTTTCTTTTGTTTTTCCTTCAGATGTGTTTTTCAGGCATTAAACACCTCATTCGTTATACCACTGAAGATAATTTCATTTATTTCATACTTGTATAATATTTTGGCCTTTTCTAGATTTTAAAATTCAGGATGACTTTTCTACAAAACATACATTTCAAGAAGCTGTCTTCTAATCCAGTTTTGCCAATATTATATAAACAACCTGTGTATTGTTATTTTCTGATAGTTATTATTCTATCCTACACAAGGATAGTTAAATTTTTTCTAATTATATATTTTTATATACATTTTCTACTTTATATCAAGAAAATAGTCATGTTAACTGTTTTTTATTTTATAAGTTCATTATGGTATTTTGCTCCATCTTTGGAAATTAGTTTCTGCTATTTAAAGGATTATCTAGTCCATATTTTGACTTTGTTCACTTTACTTTTTGATATAGCACCAAAGGCATGATCAACGAATGGAATAATTTCTAAGCTGAACTTTAAAAAAAATTACAATTTGTTTTCTTTGCAAAAGACATTGTCAAAAGAATGATAAGACGCCACAGATTGGGAGGATGCATATTCAAAAGATATACCTGATAAAAAGCTATTAGCCAAAATATACAAAGAATTCTAAAAAACTCAACAATAGAACATTATACAACCTGATTTAAAAAATGAGCAAATTACCTGAGCAGATACCTCACCAAAGATGATGACACATAGCAAACATACGAAAATATGTTCAGCATTATATGCCATTAGGAAACTACAAATTAAAACAAGAAGATACTACTACATATTAGACTAACCAAATGTAGAACACTGACAACACCAAACATCCTGCCAAGATGTAGAGCAACAGGAACTCTTACTTATTGCTGATGGAAATACAAAATGATTAAAACAGTTTGGAAGGTAGTTTGGCAGTTTCTTACAAAACTAAATGTGCTCTTACCATAAAATCCTTCAAGTCTACTCCTTACAGTTTACCTAAAGGAGCTGAAAACTATGTCCACATGAGAACCTACACAAGGATATTTACATCAGATTTGTTTGTAATTATCAAAACATGGAAGCAACAAAAATATCCTTCAGTAGGAGAATGGATAAACCATAGAACAATCAGACAATGGATTATTATTCAGTGCTGAAAATAAATGAGCTATTAAGCCATAAAAAGATAATATAGATCCTTAAATGTATAATGATAAGTGAAAGAAGCCAATCTACAAAGGCTATGTATTATATGATTCCAACCTCATGATATTCTGGAAAAAACAATACTATGGAGAGAATAAAAAGATGAAAAGTTGCCAAGTGTTATGAGAAACGGAAGATTGATTAGGTAAAGCATAGAGGATTTTTAAGGCAGTGAAACAATTATGTGTGGTACTGTAACAGTGGATAAATACCATTGTACACTTGTCCAGACACATAGAGTATTCAACACCAAGAGTGAGTCCAAAGGTAATTATGAGTGATTATAATGTGCCAGTGTAGATAAGTATATATTTATATATGCTGCTGGGTCCTATAGATCCCAGGACATGGGCTTACTCTGGGAAGAATGATTGTTGCATCAGGGTCTTGGTCCTCTCACATATGTAGATATAGGGTAGACTGATAAAAAAAGAATGTCTGGATATTGAGAAACTCAAAATTAAAGTGAGAAGATTTACAATAATAAAAACCAACTAATCCCTTGAAGATTTCTAGATTAATTAGACAAAAAAGAACAGGGAGGATTTTCTTATAGAGTTTCCAACCTTTGTCTAACAATTTGTACACCTCACAGAATATATATTTTTAAATGTACATATAAAAATGACAAAAAATAACTATATAGTAAGTCAGAAAGGAAGTGTCCACAAATTTCATAATGCTAAAGTTGTACTATTTTCATAAAAATAAGTAAGATAAAATTTAAACAACAAAAATGGCTAATTGTCTGGCTAACTGAAATTTATGAACCTTCTTTTTGAAATTAACTAAAACATGTACTTTATTATTAAAGCCCTTAATGTGCTTTTATTTTTATCCTATTTACCTCTCTTTCTTCACTACGGAGTATCCTGAGATTTTAAAATGCATTCTCCTGCTTTTCTTTATAATTTCTTGAACACACTTATATATCAATAAAATGATATCATTTAGTTTAAGTTGCCATTTATATTTATTAAATGTTATATTGTTGTTCAATTTCCCCTGAAACATTCTCTTTACTGCAATTTTTATATTTAGAATTATTAATTTTTATAAAACTGAAATTTTTAGAATGGAACTTAAAAATTACTCCATTAATCCATTTTCCAAAAAGTGGATATTTGAGTTATTTACAATGTTTGATTACTATAAGCAATGATGTTATAAACATACTTGTATATTTATCTTGGTGCGCACTGAACACAGGCAGAAGGTTGAAGGTAACTTAGGAAAGTAATTGCTAGAGTTCGTGTGTTGAAACCTTTAATTTATAAGGATATTATAATTTTCTGAAGTTAATGTAATAGAGGAGAACAAATCTGACTCTATATTAGATCTGTTCCTTTAGCTTTGACCACTGTGCCCTGTTTCCTAGGCTTGGTCTTGCTAGCTTTGCACTCACATAAAGATAACAAGCTGTAGAATAGAGAATAACATTTGTTTGTTGGAGGTTTACAGGGACACCATGAACTGACCCACATGGACAGCTGCAAGAACAAAGAATTTCTACAGCAAAATGTTTGCAACAACCAACCATACACCCTCCCTTGTTTTTTGCTTGTTTGTTGTTGTTGTTTGTTTTTGTTTTTGTTTTGTATAAAAGAAGCCTGTATTGTGACTGGACCTGGATGTTTCTCCAAGACATTATTCAGCCATCCTCTAGGTCTGCCAACTTTCCAAATAAAGTCGCTATTCCTTGCCCCAACACCACATCTCTTGTACTTAAAGTTTAAAGTTTAAACTTAAAGTTTCACGTTTGGGTAAGTGTTTTTCTAACTTTTCTGCTAAATGTTACTGTCTAATATTTATGGCTGGAATTTACACTCACCTAAATTTCTTCAAGAATAACTTGACTATCATTGGCTGTGTCTTTTTCCATATAAATTTTAGAGTAAGTTTGTTGAGTACCATTCAAACCTCTGCCAGCATTTAATCATAGAGATTAAATATGTGAATCACTTTGGTAAGATTTTATATGGTTAAAATATAGGCTTTCCATATTCATGAAGAAGCTATATTTCTCCATTTACTTTTGTATCTTTAATGCATTTCCACACAGTCATATTTTTTTTTCTGATGGCTCACAAGACTTTTATTTGGTAAATTTCTTTTCTTCATATTTTCTGTGGTTAAAATTGTATCTGTTTATTGCTTTTCTAACATTTTGTTTCTAGGCATAGAAATACACCTGATATTTAGTCCCTGAAAACTACTCTTTTATATCTATTTTTTTAACATAAACAGTTTAGATTATTTCTTTCAGATTCTAGTAAATAATACATTTGATTCTGTTTCTTACTAAGTTCTTAAGTACCTCCCTTACAATGATGAATGGAAGAGGTCATAGAGGATATTGTTACCTTGTTTCTAATTTTGAAGTTAATGTTTTTACCTTTTTTGTATTAATCACAATAGTTTACTTTGGGTGTTTTTTTTCCCAGATATTCTTTGTCAGAATAAAGAAGTTCTTTCAGTTCTTGTTTTCTAAGAGCTTTTTATCAGGAATAGTATTGGACTTTAATCACGTACTTTCTCTGCATCTTCTGAAATGATCAATTGCTTTTCCCCTTGTAGTTTTGTAATCTATTAATGTGCCATACTACATTAATTTATTGTATACAGGCAAACTAATTTGCATTGTTGGAATAATCCCATTTATTTTTACAGGTCAATTTTGCCTACAGATTCATATTTTTCTACTGTATTTACTTATTTTTGTTCTGTTATTTTGTGTGATAGTAAATATGAGACAGTTTACGCTTTAAGAATTAAATATGCAATGCTGAATCTCACTTTTTTCATAAGGGGTACATGAGCTCAAACTATTTAAATTGTGAGTTATGAACAAGTAACATTTAGTCAACCTGTGATGAAAGAGTCATGGTGAAAAAACGCCCACTATAAAACTATGTAAAGTGAACGCTAAGTCCTTGCTTCACCTAATCCACATAACTGGATATTTACATTTGCTTTTCTCACAGGAGGGTACATCCTTCTTTTAATTTTATATTTATATATAATATGCTGGAAGGAGCATACTCTTGTCAGAGATATTATAGTTACTAATAATTTAATCTAATTTTAAAGGGGTCCATGTCAAAGTGTACCAAATAATTACTTCCAGAGATTTGAGGTGTGACCATAATCACTGAAAATACACAGTTAATTTATGCCAAATGACTTTCTATTATTAATGTACATATGTACATGAAAAGGTTGTTTTAGTAAATTTAGTACATTATACAAGGACTAACAATACAAAGGTCCCTAAACATTTAAATTTTCATTAGTAATATATTTATGTGTGATCATTGTTTTAATCACGTAATACTATTTATTGCTCATACGTGATATACCAAAATCATGAAAGACATAGCTCTAAGGACTAGAGGTGTATAATATAAAATAAGAGTGTGCTTTATTTTAAGGAGTTAACAGTTACATATTAATGGCTTTAAGTCTAGCATATATTTCTTTCTCTTAGTGGCCTTGAATTTTTATATTTACATTGCCTATTTGTCATTTTTTGAGCCAACTCAGATGAAACACAAACACAACTCTAAAAAATTACCTAAACACACTGACACAACTTTTTTTAAATCAAGAAGCAACTCCATCACTGTCTTCCATGTTTATGTAAACTGGTTAACTACACAGGGAGCTTACAGGGCCTTCTGAGGAGAATAATTTGCCTATACTTTGATGATCACTTAAGAAATTGTCATGGATACATTTGGTAGAATATAATCATTCATATTTTTACATTTATACCATTGATGTTTTCACTGTTTCTGCCTTTGTTGCTTGGTTCTTAAATTATAGTTAAATAATGATGAAGCCTCTGTTTCCTTAAAACAGGGAACACATATTTATACTCCTGTAAATATTTTTGAATACAAGATCTAAAAAGAAAAACATATCTGATATTGCAATCACTGTAAAACACAGATTCATTTGTGTCTGTCAGCTATGGGTCTGCAACAAAACATCCCATAACTTAGAGGCTGATAAAGATAAATATTCTTATGCACTGACTAATTGTTCAGCTGGGGTTCTAACTCAAACTGCTGACCCACTGGGCCAGCTCTGCTGAGACCTCTGATGCCCTCGCTTTTGTTTAATTCTAGGACATGGGTTCAGTTCAGGTCTAATCTTAAGTGCCTTTGATTTGTTTGAAACCAATCAGCCTACTCAGCATGTCTTCATGGTAGAGGTAGAGTACAAGAGAGAAAGCCCAGTGCATAGGCACATTTCAAGCCTTGGCTTGCATCACATCATATCTGCTGATAGCCTAAGGGCCAAAGCAGGTTACAAGTTCAAGCCCAAAAGTAGGAGAAGATAAATACTCCTCATGTGGGAATATAATGGCAAAGGATATTCTAATATGCACCATAACCTTCTCTGACCTCCACTCAAAAGTTCCCCACTGAAAATTAGAAGCTTATTTGTAATGGTTAGTAATTTTAAAAAAGATCTTTTTTAGAAAAAGGACTCTATATTAACGCTTTCTATGTCACTGACATTTAAGACAGTGCTGGTCATGTATTAGGCACTCTCTAAATGTTTACTGGCTAGCTGGCTGGGTGACATGGTGTCAGACACATAGACATGTTATCAATATAATAATGTCCAACTAAAAGAAAGTTACATTATTGTACCAAGAACTGGATTGTCTTGCCCATGCAGTTTTTAAAAAATATGCATATAAAATATAATATACAGTATAATTCACTCAGTTCACAATATGTAACACAACAATGAAGGTAATATTCCCACTGGATATTCCCCATTGACATTCTCTGATGTATTAACTCTCCTGGAAGGAGTTGCATTAATTATTAGATATTTAATTAGATTTTCACTAATGGTGTAAACACAATATGAAAATTCACTTTGATTTGCATTGTCATTTAGATTCACTAATGAACTGAGAGATATGAACAATCATGGCAGGAGACTGAAACTTCAGCATTGAGGGGTTTTTAAAATATGCTTGGCATCATTAGATGAACATATAGTCTCGATTACAGAATGTGAAATTCCATTAAATTACCCCATATGAGTCAATGCCCAGAGGAACATTTTTGATCAGGGTAGAATAACTCATTTTCTAGGACCTTAGGATGGATAATTTCATATTTTAATGAAAAGTAACATCATGAATACTCTTTATTCCTTCACTGTAAAAGGCAGGAACTGTTATTCCACTTCAGTAAGTATAACAGTTGCTTGAAAGGATAAACAGACTTTGAATTTAAAAACTAGAAAAATTCTTTGTTTTTGTTTGTTTGTTTTTGTTTTTGTGATTTAGATTCCACGTATGAGTGATCTCATATGGTATTTTTCTTTCTCTTTCTGGCTTACTTCACTAAGAATGACATTCTCCAGGAGCATCCATGTTGCTGCAAATGGCATTATGTTGTCAGTTTTTATGGCTGATATAGAATTCCATTGTATAAATATACCACATCTTCTTTATCCAGTCACCTGTTGATAGACATTTAGGCTGTTTCCATGTTTTGGCCGTTGTAAATAGTGCTGCTATGAACATTGGGGTGCAGATGTCATCCAGAAGTAGATTTCCTTCTGGATACAAGCCCAGAAGTGGGATTCCTGGGTCATATGGTAAGTGTATTCCTAGTCTTTTGAGGAATCTCCACACTGTTTTCCATAGTGGCTGCACCAAACAGGACAGAAGTAGACTCACAGACAGAGAATACAGACTTGTGGTTACCAGGGGGGTGGAGGGTGGGAAGGGTAGACTGGGATTTTAAAATTGTAGAATAGATAAACAAGATTACACTCTATAGCACATGGAAATATACACAAAGTGTTATGATAACTCACAGAGAAAAAAATGTGACAATGAGTGTGCATATGTCCATTTTTGACTGAAAAATTGTGCTGAACACTGGAATTTGACACAACATTGTAAAATGATTATAAATCAATAAAAAATGTTAAAAAAAGAAAATAAAAAATAATAAAAAAACTAGAAAAATTCTGTACTTTTTACTTATTTTGCCAGTGTTTTTCTTTATAATTATTAGTAGTAAAAATGACAAAGTCACTTGGGATCTATGTCCCCCCCCTTTTTTTTAGTATCGGCTAGATGAGCTAACCCTGCAAATAATACATTATCTTTGCCCACAACAGGCATGTGTGTGTGTGCCCCCACATGCACAACACAATATATCCACACGCCCTCCTTACTACTATTTATTGTAGTATAAAATCTCCTAAGTTTAGGACCAAAGTCATTGTTTTGAACTCTATGTCTCTGATGAAAACACAGAACTGAATTCTTCACTGCCTCTCCTATGAAACAGTCATTGTCAAACACTTGCACTGCTCTGTAACTACTGACTACATGTCTTTCACTATCTTAATAAGACCACATACTCCCAACATCAGGCACTGTGGTTTGAACCTCGGTCTATATACCGTGTACATAACAAGGCCTAGCCCAGATTTGTTTAAAATCTGTTTTCTGCAATAGGGCCATAGGTTTGATTGGGATAGTCTCTTGCAAAGTCTCCTTTGATTTTTGTTTAAAATGAATTTCTAATTCCTCAGTTGTCTTAGTTATGATAAGGTTTGCAAACCCAAGTGAATTTGGAACACACCATAATCAACATTTGTATGAATGAATCATAGAAATATGTGCACAATTGGTAAAATATATACCACAGTGGTTGGTGTAAGTAGTTAGTTGTATTACAAAATACAATAATAAAATAAAACAGGCACATGAAAAATTCAGTAAATTATACAAAAAGTTTATTTATGATCTAAATAATTTTTCTTACTTTATGTGGGTAATTTTCTATTTTATCTATCAAATGATAGGATTAAGAAAGATAATTTTGAAATTTCTCTTCATTTCCAAGAAAAATATTGTAGAACTTTAAAAATCTATATATTAATGGCATTTGCATTTATTTATACACAGTTCCTATGTGTTTCTGGCTAGAAGTAGAAATTACTGGCTTAAATGTGTGCTGGTTTCCACTGTTCACTAGCTAAAATTTAAGTAAATAACTATTAAAAATAATAACTATTTAAAATTCAAAGCACTGAATTTTTTTTCCAACTAATTTTATCAGAGCAGCAGTTACATAAGATTCAAATCTATATTTATATTTTTCTTGGTAGTACTTGAACTTCAGAATTCCATGTAATAGAATTTGTAAACTATCCACCTCTTTGTCTGTATGTGTCATGAACATTAAATTATTAATATATTATCTTAGAAGTTACAAGTAAGGATTTAGTTAACAAATGATTATTAAATTTTTTATGTAAATTTTGTGTCCTGCAGTGTAAAAATTTGAAATCTACAATCATAGACTATAGAACAAGCAGATATACACAAGACAAGTTAAGCCCACACTGTTTCAAGAGGCTTCTATTTTTAAAATGTATTAAATATTTATTTTCACAGATTGATGTGTTTAGGCAAATCGTTTTAAAATATGTTGTCACAATTACTTTGGAAACAACAATAATTTTTATCACTATCCTAATTTTCAGTGTATATTCACATGTAATTCCAACAACTATGACACTGAGTTGCTGAAGCAAAATCAAACATTTTAGAAATAAAGAAATTAAAGTATAGGAAAATTAATTGACTTGCAGTAGTTTTTTGCACTGTCATCTTGGCTAAGCTAGAATAGTTTACAAGAATCCCCTATCCTGTATGATACTTTGTTAACTGGCCCAAATAAGAAATTCTTTTTACAAAGTTTGGAAGGGGAAAATAAAGCAGCTCATCTGAAATCTGTTATTTTAGAGGAACGAGTAACAAACAAACAGATACATGTGGATTCTAGCTAGTTCTTGCTGTCTTTCGCTCCACACCCACATCATCTTCCCAAATGAAAATCTTGCTGACCAAGAGCCTCTGAGACCCAACAGATAATTGGAGACAGCAGCTTTCCATAATCTTTTCCACCTTTGCAGACCCACTTGGGCAGCCCAAACTGCTTTATTTCAAAGGGTTGGATATTGTCTTTTCTCTGATCCTCCAATTCTCCCTTTTAGAAATTTATGACCCCAGCAATACACACAATTTGGGGAAGTGCTATCACATATCTAACCCTTTTTTACATAATACTCATATTTGTTTTCATTTTCAGATTGAATATGACTGAGACATAACTTTGATGAGATCACACTGTTATTAAATGTCAGTATTGAAAATCAAATATTTCTTACTATTTCTCAATCTTGAAAGAAAAAAATATTTCCAAAAAAAAAAGAGGATTTGTTAGGGTATGTATTTACTCAAAAAGAATTTGGGAGCAAGAATAAGAGGTTTCAAGAGAGAAAGAAGTGAGAAAAAAAGGAGATAATCTAGCAGGAGAGAATAATTCATGCTTAAGAATGTTTTCATGTTACCCAATGCTAACTGCCAGGTGGCTGGTTATATCAGAAAATACTGGTATAATTGATAACATGGAAAACTTTCAAAGCTTCATGCTCTTAACTTTCATTGAGGATAAAAATGTCCTGATTTTGTATATAGGCTAGATATCCTCATATGTGTATGTGTGTGTGTGTGTGTGTGTGTGTGTGTGTATGTGTGTGTGTGTGTATATACACACACACATATATATATCTCCAAATTTCAGTGGATTAAACAACAAAGATTTAGAATTTACTCTAGCAAAGTCTGTATCCAGATAAGAAGCGAGAGGAACTGTTCCACAACCAGCAACTCAGTGATTCAGAACAAGGAAAGTACCACCATCTTGAAGCAACATCATATGGAGCTTACTGCCTCCTCATGGGCATCTCAGAAAAAGAGGCACCTGCAGAGCCATTGCTGGTTTTTCCATGCTTTGTGCCAAAACTTATACATGTAAATTTGACTCATGGCCATTGGACAAAGCTAAATACATGACCTCAATTATCTTCAAGTGAATAAATAATATAGTCTTGCTTGTGCACAGAAAGGATACTAATGAACACTGATAATAATTTTTCCATAAAGCTTAATATTTGAAATATTTGACTTTGGCAAAGGGCTTTATGATATTGGGTATATTATCTGTTAAATTATCTGTTCCTCAATTTTCTCACTAATAAAATGGAAGGCAGTAATATTCCACTATTAGAACAATTAGGGAATCAAATGCAGGCATATAGCACTCAATAATATTAAACAGTATCAAAATCATCATTATCATCAACATCATTCTCTATATCTCTAGTCTTTGACAACATGTATCACTGAGGCTGATAGATTTTGACAAAAAAATAAAATATTAGAGTTGAAAAGAATTTTAGAAATTACATACTCTGGTCCTGTCCTTTCATTTATGAGAAAAGAGATGTCCATCAGTTAAGTGACCTTCCTGGGCCCAAATCTCCTTAACAGCAAAATTGGAAACAGATGTCTAAGTCCAGTGTCCTTTGTTCTCAAGATAGGGAAATTAGAACTTTCTATCAAGCATAGACTGAAGATATCCAACTGTTTTGTATATTGCTAAATCTGTTCCATGTTACCTTTGCTCATTTTACTCCATCGATTAATTGACATTTTGTAATTAATTAAAATCTTCCCAAAGGTGCAAGCTTAATGACTTTATAAGCATGGCAGATATATGTTGATATAGTAAAGTGCTTATTGCCTGAGCAAATGCATTTTCTAATTTCTAAGAACTAGTCACCCAAGGAAATTTTGCTTACTGTGCTAAAAATTAGGGATATTCATGGGGGGAAATGAACAAGAAAAAATTAAAAAGAGAAACTGTTAATAGATAAGTTTACTTAAAATATTTAATTATTGAAAGAAAGTAGTATTTGGCTTATAATGATACAAATGATTTTTTATTCTCCCATTTCCACCAAAACAGAAAAAAAGATGCTATTAGAATTGTATGAATCAATAAAACCTTACAGAACACAAAATAAAGAATATAACTAACATTCTTGCCATTATGAACTTTCTTTGGGGAAGAAATTTGTACCATCTGGAAATATATGAATAAGACAGAAAAGGCCAGGTGACAAAAACACATAAAATTGCTTAATAAATGGATAAAACTTAAAATGCTAAATGACAAAATGTCAAAATTCCACTTCAAGTTTAGAAATGCTATTTTAAAAAACTTTCCAAAGCATTTTACCATTTTTTCTATGAAATCAAAAATTCCCTTTTAATCACCTACAGATGCACAAGAACCTCATTTAGACTCACAAAAAGACCAACCAAGAAATATGTTTGATATATTCATGGCATGTTGCTGACACAAATGAGAAAAAAAGAGAGAGTGATTACTTTGTGTGTGTCTGTGTGTGTGTTTGTGTGTGTATGCATGTGTTTGGGGAGGGGCAGGAGGTTTGAAGGTGAAGTAGACAGGGAAAAAGAGGCTTTGATTATGGTGTTTTAAACTTAAGAGATAATAAAAACACTGATGTAAATTTATTTAAATCTGCAATGATTCATCATTACAAAGAATGGAAATCAAAATGCATTAAGATTAAAGAAACCTAGATGCTAAAAATAGATAGATGTTTTGCATAAATGAACTGCATCTAAAAACTGTTATTCTCATTAATGTGTATTAAGAATCACAATTTCAATTTATTTGTCAATTATTCCTGAGTTAAATGAAAAATAAAATTAAAGTCACAATACACTCTGTTATATCTTTCAGAACAGAATGGGTCTTTAAACAGAACAACTTTCAAGCAATGAATTGGGGGAAGTACATAAGGCAGAAGTCAGAAATGCTAGGTAGGAAAGTACTGTAGTTGACCAGGAGAGAATGTAAAGTGTTATAAAAAGCTGGATTTATTGAAGAATTTTTAAGGAGATAGAATTGATGGGCTTATGTACTATTTAAAATTAGGACATGAAGTTGACAAATATAGATTGACCTTCATTCAAGATTCTTGCTGGAGTAACTGAGTCAAAGGAGTGACTTCCAACAATAGAGAGTGGGGAAGAGATAAGAAGATAGGGAAATGCACCAAGTGTAGTGAATTCAGTTTAAGATATGTTGGGTAATCTGTGCCTGATTTTAGAAGGCATATGCAATTTCGGTATATAAATGAGTACTAGTTTAAACCACAGATTTTGATATTATTCTAAAACTGTATATAAAGGATGATCCTCAAGAAGACCAGCATTTTAGGCATTATAGGGGATGGTAAATTCAAATTTTTTAGAGACTCTTAAAGAATCATAATAAAGATGAAAAAGCCTGGAAAGAATAGTGGATTTGATAAAGAAAAGAAAAGGCTATATGTTAACCGATGAGGCCTGCAAAATACCACAAACTAAGTTGCTTAAGCAGCAATTTATTGATTAGGATGCTAAAAGTCTGAGATCTAGGTTTTAGTGGGTCTGATTCCTTCTAGGGTTTCTCCCCTAGTTTCTGGTGGTTTTCTGGCAGTCCTTAGCATTCCTTGGTGTGAAGAAGCATTGCCCCAATCTCTACCTTCATTTTCACGTGGCATTGTCCCTGTGTCCATGTGTATCCATGCTCTAATATTCCCTTTTCACAGGGACTCCGGTCATATTAGGTTAGAGGCCCACACTAGTCAGTCCAGCATGATTTCATCTTCACTTATCACACCTTCAACAGCTCTATTCCATATAAGGTCACATTCTGAGGCAGCCAAATTTTAGACTTCAGCATACAAATTATACAGGGACACAGTTCATTCTATAACAAAATTCTTGCTCAGTGGTAGAGTGCTTGTTCAGTATACACAGGATCCTGGGTTCAATTCCCAGTATCTTCATTTAAAGACACAAACAAACAAACAAATTATAAATAGATAGATAGATAAACAAATAAATAAATACCTCCCCCATCAAAATAAAATTTAAAAAATATGATCACAAGGAAAGTCATTTTTACTAACCAATTTCAATTGGTGGTAGAGGCTGATGTTGAAAATCATTTACTTAGTTTAAAACATAAACTAGAGACAATAAATTTAAACTCATTTAAAAAGGCACTTGGATTTGAAGTGAAGATCAAATATAAAGACACGGTTAGAAGAGGGAGATTGATCTTGAATTAAATATGAGAAAAAGATAGATGTTCTTTTTTTTATTTAATTTGGCCTACCTTGAAATTTCTTTTGAGAAAGTATTCTGTGGAGATAGACCTGGGCTGCCTGGATCTATTTCTGGAAGTAGCATTGTCTAGCAGAATGAGTAAGAGATTTTGAGTCACAAGATTCACTGTGTGGTTCTGGATCTGAAATCTAAACTGTGCAACTTTGAACATGTTTACTGACGTTTCTCGGACTCACTTCTCTTCATTTGTAGATAATAGCATTCCTGTACCAGAATGTTATGAAAATTAAATATTATAATGTTGTCTAAATGCACTTTTATCAAAATATTATATGTGTATAATATTTTTTATATTGTCAGCATCATTTTATTCTGTCTAGCTATAAAGCTTCTATAAACATTTAGAAAATGCAGAATTTGACTTCCTCTGATTGCCAGAGCATAAGAAGGATTGTTAGAAACATAACCATCTTTCCAAAATAGTACAACTTTTTGTCTTAAAATACTAAAGGAATGTATTACTATAAAAATGTGTTGTATTGTGGCAATGGCAGAAACAAATCTTAAGAAAACTTTGTGAACATCACTCAAGACACAGAATGTGCAAACCAAATGGGCAGCAAAACAGAAATATTTTTGAATTTAATAAAATAGTACAATTGCATTCTGGTGCATGGACATCAACCCACAGGAAATATTAATAGCTATTATACTCACATTTATAATTCAATAAAATGTAATTTTATATCCTTTTTAAAATCAGAAATCACTAATAAGTTGGATTGATTAAATTAGATGTGAGTAATGACTATGATGCCATTGAGAAAATGGTAAACCACAATGTTGTTTCAATCACAAAAGCCCTCGGTGTTTGCTTCCCCAAAATAAAGCAGATAGTTCCCTTTAAAGATTGATATGAAAATTTTGAAATTGTGAAATTTCTCATCTTAAAGTGCTCTTTTCTATTCAGTGAATTAAAATGTGTTAAATTTATATTCTATTTACTTGTAAAATCAGGTTGTCTGACAGACTATAAGACTGCATAATTTATCCAAAAGTTTAATTGAATTAAACTAAATATCTAAGGAGATATATTATATATATATATATATATATGTATATTTATATACATATATATATATAATATATATATGTATATGTATATAAAAAATACTAAAAAGTAGCTTATTTTTTGGGGGGTGCACATTGTAAGAGGAGTAGAAATCTATCGTGTCATATTCCAGAGCATTCTGTGCCCACCATCCCCTCCAGCCATCCACAGGTAGTGTGATTGCCCTGATCACCTACTCCAATTACCCTGCAAGCAAGCTGCATGTAAGGAGCATGATCTCAGTGTTTCACATACAAAAGGGAAACTTAAATCGTCTTAGTGCTGTACTTAGACATTTACACTGAATCTGTCATTCTAGACAGTGGCAGAATTCTCCAGTTGAGTATGCTATGGAGTTTCCTATTGAAACACTCATCTTCACCCAGCATCTTCATGATGTGTACATGTTAGTGATCAAAATGCTCAAGTACACTTCTACAAGAAAGTACATGTATTGAGGAACACATAAAAAAGGAAGTACCCTCAACTCATTTGTCTTATTTATTGAGTATATTTACACCTTGTCTCTTTCCCAAAACAAGTGGAAATATTTCTTCTTCTACTTTCCCTTTGAATGCAAGTTACTAAGGATTTATCTCCTGGAAAATGGGAAGAATGTATTACTCACCTCTACAGTAAAGTGTATAGTATAATACATTATAGTATAATATAATATGTAGCATATATGTTATAGCATGTATAACATAACATATTCTATATGTGGCATGTGTATGTGTGGTAAAGCTGTTCATGCTGGTTGTTGAAATACTTGTCATCTTCTCATTGTACTATGGGTGCCTGGGGGTCTGTAACACATCACAATTTTATGTATATTTTGTTCTCTCCTAAAGTAATTATCAGGACTAACACAGATCTTCATATGCATTAAGTCCGATCAAAATTTACTCAATGAATAGCATCATCCAAATATATTTAAAATAAAATACAACTACCTGTCCCATGCTCTAAGCACAGACTTAAAGGAACCAAAAATAATTATAACAATCTCATAACATCCTGAAGGCCTTCAGTGTCGAGGACTGAGAAGTGTCTAAAGTTTCTTTAGAACACAGTTCATCTCTTTCACAATAGATCAATTTTGCTTTTGGCATCTGATACTTTCTCCTCTGAATGAGCAGCTGACTTACTGAGAGCAAGTGACGTTAGAGCAGAGGAAGGCAGGACACAAATGCTTACTCTTGATTCTGAAACTCACTTTTCTTTTCTGTGAGACAAGGGTTGAGAGTCATAAAACTACAGGTTTATAAGAGGATTTACACTGATTCTTTGTTAAAGGAGTTGTGGGCCAGAATGCCAGTTTTCTATCATTCAATGTCTGCTGCTCCTTTCCTGGGTAGAAATGATAGTTATTCTTATCTGGGAACATTTCCCAGCATGACTTGTAGCTAGATTTAGTGACTAAATTGTAGTCAGCCACATATAAAAGTAAGTGTTACTTGTTCTTTGAGTACAATTTTAAAGGGTTTCAATGCCCTTCTTCATCCTTCTTCTTTTCAGCTGCCCCAGATACATAAGCGCTGGCTTGAGGACCAGCATATTGAAAGAACTTGAAAATGGAATCCCACCTCCACCCTACTGCCCTCCTCAACAGAAAAGCAACAGGACTGGTTCCTGACATTGTGCCCTGTGGAGCTGTCATTACAGCTTAATCACTCCACTCACCAGAGAACTCGACATATCACATCACATGTCTTAAGACTATTTAGGATGATGGCACACATTCCAAGCCAACTTTATGATTTCCTTATTGGTGATCTCCTACTATTGAAAAGTAAAATGTCCTCCCAAAGGTTGTTTTCTGACGTTGGTTATTTTAAGTGTCCACTATCAGATTGCCATTCTCCCCTCTCTTTTCTCATGTTCTCCTCTGAATGGATAGCCACACCTTTGTCATCATTTTGTCTAGTTTTCTAATATCCTAACCATTCTCTTAATTTCCAGTTCCATCTCCTGTATACAAGGAACATTATTCTGGAAGACACTTCCCTGAAACATGAGTTTCAACAGAAACTTGGGGGCAAGGGTTCTGCCCATACAGTGAGAACAAGAATTATAACCTTAAGAGAGTATGGGAATTCTGATGTCACTACTCCGTGATTCTTTATTTTCAGTCAATAAATAACATGTACCTCTGATGATGGCTGTATGGTCAGGCAACTCAAGATGGCTGTTCTCTATACATCACCTGCTTGACTGGTGCCTGCTTCACCTACACACAACTCACATGACTGATCTTCCTTCATATTTGCCCCAGGCCCCAGCTAATGACTGTTCTAGATTTAGAGCGGAACTCACCACTATGCTTATCATAGGGGTGGTAAGAGGCATGACCCTCTGCTGATTACCCTGGTAACCAATGAGCCAACCTGACATCAACTCCCCTATAACTGGTAACCTTTTCTTCCCCACCAGGAGCAAAGACTGCCATCATGTCCTGCCCTCCAGCTCCCACACATGGAAGGATTTTGCTCCAGGACTTTGCTTCAGATGTGTAGGATCAACCTAATCATTAAACTAGTGATTATCTCTGTTGCTGACTCTGGGCTTTTTCTCAGGTCTTGAAGCTGGGCAAGTACAGGGCTTGTAGACCTGCAGGGTGCAGTCCAGTGCTGACATAGCTAATTAATATCCTCACATAAAACACTTTGTTTTTATAAACATAATGTAACTAGTAGCCAAATTGGGTTCAAAAGAATAGAAATACATGGAGATCAGAAGCAACCTTAGCTCTAGGGTTCCTCAGTGGGATATCATGTTACAGCACAAGGCTTGTGGGGAGAAATGAATAGCAGGCACAGCTTTGTCCATCTCTTATCTAATTCTCAATAGTTTCTTCTGCTATTGGACCAATCTGGGATGTGTCTATGTCCATCCAAATACTATCCCTTTCTGAAACTCTTATGAAAATTTCAGTGCACAGTCATGTTAATTATGATGTTTCACTCATGATGCCACTTAAACATATCATCATCTTGCATTGTTTCAAAATATTGAAAGTATGTAATCACTGTAATTATTTATGTTGCCTTATTTTAGTTGTAATGGCTATATGTTTTTCCAGGTTTATTTTCTTCAATTGTAAAACTGCTCAAGCAAATTAGATCTACCCAGTGTTTCACAATGATACCCTGTACACTTTGCCTTCCCAAAATGTTGCTTTAAATATTCTATTTGAAGAGTTTTCTCCCTCTTCTCACTCTGTGTGAATAGTGTTCATCCTTCAAAAAGCAGTCAATGCCGGTGACTCCAAAAGTGTCATTCCTCTCACAAAAGTGTATCTGACCTTGTGACTATGCTTTTTCTCAGAAAAAAAATTGAACTTGCATAATTTGTTTGGAAGTATCTATATACAGGTATATCTTATTTTATTGTGCTTCACTTAACGGTACTTTGCAGATATTGAGTTTTTTCCTTACAAGTTGAAAGTTTGTGGCAACCTGGTCTCTGGAAGTCTATCACTGCCATTTTTCCACATTGTATCTCTCTGTCACACTTTGGTGATTTTACCAGTATTTCAAACTATTTCATTGTTATTATATTTGTTATGGTGACCTGTGGTCTTTGATGTTACGATTGTAATTGTTTCAGGGTGCCATGAACCCCACCCACATGAGATGAAAACCAGATTCACAGATGATGTGTGTGTTCTGACTGCTCCATTGACTTGACTGTTCCCCCCTCTCTCTTTCTTTTCTTGGGACTCACTATTCCCTGAGACACAATAATATTTAAATTAGATGAGTTGATAAACCTACAGTGGCCTCTAAGTGTTCAAGTGAAAGAGGAATCAATCAATATTTCACTATCAATTATTATTTATTGTTATTTTAAGAAATTGCCAGACATCTCAACTTTCAGCAACTGCTAGCCTGATCTGCCAGCATCGAGGCAAGACACTCCACCAGTAAAAAAATTATGACTCACTGAAGTCTCAGATGATGGCTAACAGATTTTAAAGTATTTTTAATTAAGATATGTGTATTGCTTTTTAGATATAATACTATTGCAAGCTAAATAGACTACAGTGTAGTATAACATAAATTTTATATGCACTTGGAAACCAAAAAAATTATGTGGCTCATTATACTGTGATATGTGCTTTATTGTAGTTGTCTGGAATTGAACATGCAATATCTTTGAGATATTCCTGTATACCTTCTTCTATCATGTATCTAATTATGTCCCTATGAATCTAGTTTCATATCTACCCGTATATCACTTAGTTTGTAAATGCTAAGAAAGTTAATACAATTTTAGGTACCACTTCACACCTACCAGGATGGCTATCATTAAAAAAAAAAAAAAGACAAGCAATAACAGGAAAGAATGTGAAAAAATTGGAAACACCATACATTGCTTTGAGTCGGGGGGATGTAAAATAGTGAAGCCAATTTGTAAGGCAGCTGGTTCTTCAAAAAGTTAAAGAAAGAATTATCATATGATCCAGCAACTCCACTGTTATGCCCAAGATAATTTTAAAAATACGTTCAAAAATTTCTACACAAATATTGACAGCATCCATATGCATGATAGCCCCAAAATGAAAACAAGCCAAAGTCTATCAATAAGAAATTGGGTAAATAAAATGTGGTATATCCATACAATACAACATTATTTGGCCATAAAAAGAATGAAGTTCTGATTATGCTAAGTGAAAGGAGTCATACACAAAAAGCCATATATTGGATTCCATTTATATGAAATGTTTGGAATAAGTAGGACGATAGAGAGAGAAAGTAGGTCAGTGACGGTCAGGGGCAATAACCAACTGATATATGGTTAAATAGAGGACTGACTAAATTATAAATAATAAGATAAAGGGGTACTTTGAATAAATCCAATCCAGTTTTCCTCTTTTTGTTTATTATTTTTGTTGGCCTTCTTTATCCCTTTTAAATTTTTTAGTTTCTTTCTTTCTTTCTTTCTTTCTTTCTTTCTTTCTTTCTTTCTTTCTTTCTTTCAACTGAAGTAAAGTCAGTTTACAAAGTTGTGTCAATTTCTGGTGCACAGCATAATGTTTCTGTCATATATGTATTCATACATATATTTGTTTTCATATTATTTTTCATTTTAGGTTGCTACAAAATACTGAATATACTTCCCTGTGCTATAGAGAAGAAGCTTGTTGCTTATCTATTATATATATAATAGTACATATATCTACAAACTCCTAATTTATTCATTCCCACCTCCTTTCACCCTAGTAACCGTAAGTTTACTTTCTATGTCTGTGAGTCTATTTCTGCTTTGTAAAGAAGTTCATTTGTGTCTTTATTTTTAATTTGTTTTAGATTCCACATATGAGTGATATCACATATAATTTTTTTTTTCTTTCTGGCTTACTTCACTTAGAATGATAACCTCCAGGTCCATCCATATTGCTGCAAATGACAATCTTTCATTCTTTTTATGGCTGAGTGGTTTTCCATTGTATAAATATTCCACAGTTTCTTTATCCAGCCATCTGTCAATGGACACTTAGGCTTCTTCCATGTCTTGGCTACCTGTATATAGTGCTGCTATGAACACTGGGGTGCATGTATCTTTTTGAATTAGAGTTATCTCCAGATATATGCCCAGAAGTGGGATTGCTGGATAATATTGTAACTTTATTTTTAGTTTTTGTTAAGGAATCTCTATATTGTTTTCCATAATAGCTGTACAAAACTACATTCTCACCAGCAGTGTGTGAGGGCTCCCTTTTCTCCACACTCTCTCTTGTGTTTATCATTCATGGACTTTTAATGTTTGCTTTTGGTAGTGTGACCATTTTAACAATATTAATTCCTCCAATCCAAGAACATGGGATATCTTTCTATTTCTTTGAGTTATCTTTAATTCCCTTAATTAATGTTTTCTAGTTCTCCTGATAAAAATCATTCCCCTCCTTGGTCAGATTTATTCCTAAGAATTTTTTTAAATTGGATGAGATTTTAAAAGAGATTGTTTCTTTATTTTCCTTTTCTGATATTTCATTGTTAGTGTGAAGAAATGCAACTGACTTGTCTATGTTAATCTTGTATCCTGCTACCTTGCCAAATTTTTTATTGGCTTTATTAGTTTTCGTGTAGAGCCTTTAAGGTTTTCTATATATTGTATCATGTAATCCACATTTAGTGACAATTTTACTTCTTCTCTTTGAATTTAGATTCCTTTTATTTCTTTTTCTTGTCTAATTGCTGTGGCCAGTACTTCCACTACTCTGTTGAATAAAAGTGATGAGAATGGGCATCTTTGTCTTGTTCCAGATTTTAGAGGGAAGGTTTTCACCTTTTCACTGTTGAGTATTATGCTGGCTGTGGGTTTGTTATAAATAGCTTTCATTATGTTGAGATATGTTCCTTCTATGCCCACTTAGGTAAGAATTTTTATCATAAATGATTTTTGAATTTTATCAAATGCTTTTTCTGCATATATTGAGATGATCATGTGATTTTTGTCCTTTCTTTCATTGATTTGGTGTATCACATTGTTTGATTTGTGTATATTGAACCATCCCTGTGATGAATCCAACTTGATCATTGTGTATGATCTTTTTATGTGTCATTGGAGTCTGCTAATATTTTGTGAGGGATTTTTGCATCTATGTTCATCAATGATATTGGCCTATAATTTTCTTTTTTGGTAGTATATTTACGTGGTTTTGATATTGGGGTGATGGTGTCTTTGTAGAATGAGTTTGGTAGTATTCCCTCCTCTTCAATCTTTTGGAAGAGTTTGAGAAGGATCAATAGGAGTTCTTCTTTGTATGTTTGGTAGAATTCCCCAGTGAAACCAAATGTAAATTATCTTTGCATTCTTCATAGGATGTGTTAGAGCCTTTATGACTACCACTCTAAAGCAAATAGATATACTAATGGGCTAACATAATTAAAAACAGGATAACCACAAATCGAAAACAGGGTACACAGACCTACGGTTGATGCCAAACACATCCCCAATGTGCACCAAATCTCCACTCATTTGTCTTAGAGGCACAGTTCTACAAAGACACCAGGAGAGCAATCCACCACCTCTGCCTGGGACTAGAATGACAGTCTTGCCTGTGATGTTGCAGGGCCCCTGAGTAATGGTTCATGTTTCAGCCCCTCCTCTGCCCAGAAGACGAGCACCAGCAGTTGTAACGCTCCAGAGCATGCTGAGAAGATGGTTGTGACTGAACCCCGCCTCTCTTCTCACAAGAATGCTCATCAACATTGGTGCAGAGCAACACCCTGTGCACTAGTAGAGATGGCAGCTATGAAGGTTGCAATGCACCCCTCATCCCACATGCAATGGTGCTTTCTATGGAGGGACCCAGATTGATTTGCACTCTCTTCTAGCCACAGCCCACACCACACTCCAGGCTCCTGAGGCTGCCTGTGTGCAGTCAACCCCAGTCCTCTCCCCAGGCTCAACCGTGTAAGCCTGAGTTCCAGCAGCCCAGCCCAGCCTGTCCCCACTGGCATGCATCTTAGGTTAGGATTCAAAGTGACTCTCACTGCTGGTTTCTCTTAGTTCTTTCTGCTAAACAGCTGCTGCTGCCTCCTCTGAACCTCTGAAGCTCCTGTTCTGTCCCTATGGATCTCCTTGCTGGAGAGGGAGCTTCCCAGGGTGAGGGCACTATTCTTTCTATGCTGCTCTCTTTCTGTGAAGAATATCATGCACCAATTTCCTTTTTCTTTCTTTTTTTTCCTCTACCTGGTTTTGTGGGGCTTTCCTTGTATTTCCAAAGTAAGAGAAATTATGTCAAATTTCAGGAGTTATTCTGTGTGAATTGTTCTGTATTTGTATATAATTTTTGGTGTGTTCATGGGACAGGGTGGGCCATGTGTCCTTCTACTCTTGTCATCTTGTCAATCCCTTTTCTGGTTTCTAATTGCCATACATTTTCTAAACAAATAACACCAACTGTAAGTGCATAGCAGTTATATGACTGTCCACTGCTGAGCTTCCCTAAAGAGTCTTAAAGAATGTGAATGGATCTACACTTAAAAGTGCAAGTTTTCAATGTTTGATCTCAATTTTTCAAAGGCATTCCTTGCAGTTGCAGTCAGTGCTTGGCTGTGTGGCTGAAATGCATGAATTCAGTCGGTGAGTTTATTGACGTTGAACAGCAGGAACTTGTAAACACAGACAGTTGAAATTGTCAGTTTACTTATAAACCCTTGCATGGGTAAGCAGTTGAAAGTCCCCTGCAGTCAGCCTTGCAGAGCAATCTCTAGTAAAATGGTAGAATTTCTTAACTTTTTCTCCCCATTTTCTGCCCTTAAGAAGTCAAATACAATTCCTTGGTTTGACCCATTTTAATTATTCACAAGAAATACCATGCACAAAATTCTGCAAATGTTGATTTAAGATTAATATAAAATAAGGAGAAACAAAATATGAGGTCAAGCTATGGCCAAAGGTGCTATTTTAAATACCAACATCTAAAATATAATATGGAAATATCCTATCTTTTGTTTCTAAAGTTATTAAATGGAAATAATTCACCTTATCCCACAGGAAAACCACATAACATTCAGATATGAAGATACAAATATGTCTAATTCCTTTCTAAGACTTAAATAAGCTGAATCATCTATAGAAGCAAGTACTGATATTGCCAAGTACTGCACTTCTTTCCATTAAGGCTTTTTAAAATTTGCTCATGACAGGTAGCTGAAGTATATTTTAAGTTAGTGTGTTATTTTTTCTTTCTAATTTGTTGGTAGAGATTTCATATCCTTTCACTCATATCAATTTTTATTTAACATGCAAAATCATTGCAGGGGAATGAGCAAACTGCATAAATGATGGTCATTTATTTAGATGGCCAAACTCCCTTAGCCAAGCACTTCCCTTTAGCATAGTTTAATTTAGTATAGTTTAATTTTGTACTGAGAAACAAAGCTGACCTTATGCTTGTGTTTCAGAATTTGCATTTATGCAAGTTTAGTAAAACAGGAATAATTCTATTTGTATTATATTATCACAACCTTTCAAAAGTGTATCTCAAAAAAGTAACTATTTTTATTATTAAGAGATATCCCAAAAAGACGTCATTAAAAATGACAACTAGAACAGACTGTGAAATAAATATTTTAAGGAACAATTAGGCCCTTTGTCCCATTCAATTTCTTGCTGATTAATTTTAACTACCATTAATTGAATTTATCTTCAGCATGCTGAGTAAAAAATACCTTAAAATCAAATGTTTTGTATAGGAAATATTTTTTCTATTTCTACTGTTACAATGGTGAAATAAAGAGACATTACATCCTGAGTTTTTGCTGGTGATTATCATAGTTACAGGAAAGTGGGTAAATGATAAAAATAAATAATAGTAAATATTTGTTTAATCAGTCTATGTTTAAGTAACTTTTGTTGTCCAGATATAATAAAAAGTCAATAGTTTAAAGTCCTGTTTCTTCCTTATTATTTATGTGTTCACAGAAAGTTTATTTAATATTCTTAAACCTTGATGTTTTCACCTTGGGAAAAAAAAAGCTAAAATAAATTCTGGGTACAATAGAGCCAGTGTTGGAGAATTAAGGAAATAATTTATTTTAGGGCCTGACATGTAACAGTTTGACTACAAATCGTTCCCTCCTTCCCTTCTTTTTCTCTTTAGTTTCCTCTCATCTTCCTCTCTCCCTCTCTTCCCTACTTTCTTCTTATTCCTTCCTGAATTTAATAATCAGATTTACTAGCTAGCAGGACCATTTTACTACCTCTGTAGATCCAGTCATCCACAATTATAGCCATCTTATTCCACATTATATTAGTGTGATAAGTACACATATAGATTACTTTTATCAAATATGCAACTTATAGTTTTGATTTTTAGTTAATTAGCTATTTAATTCAGATTGTCCATCATTTCTTAGAAGTCACTGTGTATTCTTTCCAACACTTAAATGAGATATGTAACCAATGGAATTTTTTCAACAGAATAGTGAAATTGAATTTTAACTGTGACATGCAATAATTTTGTGGATATTTATTGATAGAATTTTGAAAGATCTCCTCTGTAATGTATACAGTATTTACATTTTTCCACCTGTCAAAGAACTCCAGGATTTGATAAGAGAGATTCTAATGGATCATGTGTTAAACTGCATTGGTTGCTTGATCCTTATAAAAGCATGTTTAGTCATTGCTGTTTTTGGTAGTGGCTTTACCAAAAATTCTGACAAATTTAATTGTGATAGTTAACAAATAATTGATAGATTATGTGTTATCATATAACATAGAATGAATAATTGAATACAAAAAAATCAACATGACTACTTCTACTCTATTGAAGTGTTCATATTGACAACTACCATCTCCTTACACAATAGTTGCATTTAGTTAAATGTCTTGAAAAACATTATTTGGAAAACTCAAGGTCGTCGGGAGCCAGAAACTTTAATGTGCAATTCATTTTCACAATTTATGGTTCTAAGAGAGTTGCTCCAAGTCAAGATGAGGGAATCTGTTAATCAAAATTGGCAGAGAGGTACAGAGAGGATTGCTTCCAGGTAGTTTTCTTTTTTCAAAGACACACAGGCATTGTGTGAACAAGACACTTCTGTTGTATTTGTTTTGAGTTAAGATTTTATTGATGATTTCTGATCAAAATAATTTATACATTTTAAACTTGCACTGAATGAAGGGAAAATCTGCACAAGATGGATTGGTTAGATTGAACTTTGTATTCTCTTTTGACAAGTGTGTGTCCCTATACTTTTGCATATAGATCAAGAACAATATTTCAAGGCATTCTCACCAACAGCAAGCAGATCTCCAATTTAGAGTGTCTTGTCTTGCTTTTAATTTGCGTTTAGAGTGTACCTTATTCTAGTTGGGAAGTTGTAGTCTCACTTCTGTATGTGGAATAGTGAAGCTGTTTATATATCTGAACTTGTTATATGTTGGTATCATTGTGTCTGTTGGGGACTGGGAAATAAATAAGCTTAATAAATTGATTCAATTTTGAGTGTGTTTGAATTTAATGAAACCTAAATTGTACTGATTAATTCTCAACACTATAATTACAGGTTAATTTCAGATCACTGAATTGTTTTACTTACATCAGGGCATCACAGATAGGTTAGAATGATATGTTGTAATATTTTGGATACAGTTATTTTGGTTTTCACACTAATTAAAAGTTTTACCTCCATCTCTGCCAAGGAAAAAGGGACAAGAATACAGTTTTTCAGAAAATGATACATTTGTAGACCATCTGATGTTTCCATAGAACTGCATGAGCATTTGCTTATAAGAAGTAATTATGCTCCTCTTTTTACTGTACAGATTAAAGACAAGTCAGGAGAGAAAATATTAATACAGACAATGAGAGGGCAAAAGCAATATGATTTGTTAATTACTACAGGAATGTAAAATAAAGGTGAAAAGGTACATCAGTGAAGGTTAACCTAAATCTTGAATTGTGAAACAAGCTATAACCATGTAATTAAGCTGAACTATTTACAATTGTTCAAATGCTTTAAATTTTTTTAATCTCAAATCTTTGCTCAGAATGTTCTTGCCTGTTTCCTATTAGCATGTTATTTATTTTGAAGATTTTTCAGAAATGCTCCATATTATCCTACTGTAACTCTCCTCTGAACTACCCTCAGTAGAGTTAAATGTTTCTTCCATTGTGCTCCCTTAGTAGCTAGTACATACTTTATCATATAACTATTCAGATACTTGTTTATCTCTTCAGCTTGAACTTAATCCCCTAGAAGTCAAAGCTTTGTTCTATTTTTTCCATATCTCCATTTCCTAGTGCATGCTCCCAGATTTTATTCCTCTACTCAAACCTTACTATTGAATCTATACTGGAAGTATCTTCTCAAGACACTCTTTGGGGAACCTGTTTTTATGACTTATACTATCAGCTCAAGACATCTCTCATTATACCTCTAACTTCAATCTGATCACCTCCTCTGACGTTTGACCTATACTCAGCTTTCCATCTGACATCTCTGATTTAGTGCCAGAAAAGGTGTCTCTAACACATTTTGCAAACTCATCTCATTCATTCCATAAACTATGTCCCCTGTTTTGCTGCTTAAGCTCAGGTTTAGGGGTCATCCTTGATACTTCTGTATTCCTTAGTCCTCACATAAAAAATATCACCAATTCCTGATTATTATATTTCCAAAAAACACCTTCTTGATCTTCAACATCATGGCCACCACCCAGCATCTTCTAATATCTTTCTCTCCTTTTATTCACTGAATTTCAGTTGCACTGGACTCTGGTGTACTGAAGACTGTGACTTTTACCCATCTCAGTACTTAAATGTGATGATATTCTATCAGAAAAACATGAATTTGAATTCTTGGGCATGGCTATATCCTTCTCTTCACTCAGCTCTCAGGTTGATTTACTTCTTTTAAGGACAATACTGGGCTACATATTCTATACAAGAATCTGCTACCCTGATTGTTTTCTTACAGAGAATTTGTCTCTTTCTTAGTGCTTAAAATCTCATTATTTTGTATTCAGGTCTGCCTTTATTATATAATATTCATTTCCCCATTCTAATTTAAAAAACACGAAGATAGTAATCATCTCACCATTATGTACAAAACATGTAGAACAAAGCCAAGCACATAAGAACACCATAAATATTTGTTAAAAAGATGAATGCATAGATTGAGAAAGAATCAAGAGAAACACCATAATCAGAAGGATAGAGGATGCTATAATACAAGCTTCATGGAGGGAAGCATATTTTGTTTTAAACATTATATCCCTTTGTCTAAGGGTATTCTGATGTGTTATATGTATTCAATATTTGTTGAATAAATGTAAGAATTTAGAAAGCAATGGTTAAAGCAGTTTTGAATGACAGCATCAATGTCAGGATATAGATTCAAGAAAAATAAAATTAAATTCTTCCACATACATGAGACACTTCAGTTTTTACAAAATTTCTGCTAACTATATTCACTGCCTTATCAATCAGTGAATAAAAGGGGTAACAGCAGTTTTTTGTGTCACTGTATAAGATAATTAATCAAGATAATGAAGAACCAGAAACAACTTAAAATCAAGGAACACAGTAATAAATGGACTAATTATCAAAATGACTTTCATGGAGAAGAAAAAATAACAAAAAGCACTCATTTTAAATTTTGATCTGAAAGTAACAAAAGCAAAAACAAGAATTTAAAGAAAAAATTAAGTATGCATTTAATGGTATAAAACTTCTATTAATATTGTTTTTCTGTCACTTCATACAGTAGTTATCCAACTGCAAAACTGCAATAACAGCTTTCACATTTATTTCTTCTTAAAGTCTATGCTTTAGGCTAATTTCTCCTATCCCATTTCTGTTTCTTTTCACTCTTTCCAGAAGACAATGGAAAAGATTTCTAAATAACTACAGCATTTGCCCAGTTCACAATGGAGGAAAAAATGAACAGTGTAAGGAGCTAAAAATCATCTATAGTTTGAGTTTTAACTTTCAGATGATAAACAACACTCAATCTATTCTAGATTCTATTTTAGAAAGAACAAGGGGAGTAAATATGATATAATTAAATGCCCATCCAATTAAATTTCAGAAATACACATAAATAGATTTTTAAAAAAGTTATCATAAAAGCATAATTTAAATTACAACTTAAAAAAGGCTTAAATTTTATCCAATTAAGCTACACATAACTTAGTATAAAGTTCAGTGTGAGGATCTTATTAAATAAGTGTTTTTTCTAAGTCTTCTCAAAAAGCAAGAACATTATATTTCTTTCCATATGCTTAATGATATTTGTTTTGTAGTGTACTCTGATAGACACTAAAAAAATTCCTTTTATGGGCCCCAAGATTCCTGACATCACAAGGAAATGATTCATTTACAACTTGGGTAACAGATGAGTTTTTTAAGCACTGATTTGGGGCTATTGTTAATAACAAGGTACATGAAAGCTTCTTTATAAAACTAAAATTGTATAATAAGGGAGGGTTTATTATAGTAAATGGTAAATGTATAATGTAAGTTTTTTCATGGAATCCCACACTTGGGACCTGGGCCTATTTTTTTCCCTTTGAATAACAGATTCTTCCCTAAATCATTTGAAATCTGTTCCCTGTAAATTTTAAATAGGATAACATTATTTTGTTATAATAGAGTAGTGTAAATTTAAGCACAACCATTCTGTTTCAATTATAGAAGTGTCATTGGGATTTCATTACACAATTTGAAAGACTGACAGCAAAAACCACCTGCATGTTCCTGATCTGGTAAGGAAGGCCTGGCTCCTCTAGACCAGGGTTTCTGGACTTTGGCATTATTGCCATTTTGGATGGGATTGTGCTTGTGTGTGTGTCTGTGGTGGGGGGGAGTGAGGAGGAATGCTGACTTGTACATTTTATGACATTTAGCTGCATCTTATATGAAATCGCAGTAGCATTTCACTCCTAGTATGACAATCAAAAATCTTTCCAGATCTTACCAAATGTCCCAGGGGAGAATTACTCAAGGTGGAGACCTACTGCTTAAAAAAAAAAAAAAAAAAAACTCTGAGCAACCCACCTAGCCACTTAAAAGCATAATCCTTCAGCCTCTCTTCCTTGGAAACCTGGTGGAATCAGTGCTGCAGCTGTCACCCATTCCCTACGAAAATCACTGCCTTTGTCTGAAGTAGTAAAGCTGAGATATTGCACTCAAGAGCTCACTACCAAGCAGTGAGCAATCTCCTCTCTACAAACATCATGGACTCAAGTCAGGAGCCCTTTATCCCTTGCCCTCTTCCTCCACCCTCTAAGGTAGATGGATATAATAACCAGATGTGCTTTATTCAATCTATGGTTTCTGCTAATAGCCACATTAGAGAAATGAAGCTGCTCTTGTTGGTTTAAAAACTGATCCCCATACATAGAGTGCAAAGAGAGACTGAAGAAAGAGGCAAACCACTCCAGACTGGTATGTGGCAGGTTTAATAAGCATGGGAAGTTACATATGAGGTTTGTCTTGGGTGGCTATGGGACAAATAGACTTCTGAACCTGCCCACCAGAATCTTAAAAGTTTATTTGGAGGCCTTTACTGGATTCAGTCACATGTACTTTCCAGATGGTCTCCATCATACATTGCTTTCTCAAGGCTGTGTCCTTGAAAACAGCTCCAGCTGTGGGAGAGGTGGTCAGAAGGTACATGGCAAGGGCAGAGGAGAGGGTGAGGAGCCTCTGATTGGTGAGTCCAGCTCATGAGTCAGCTGAAGTCACATCCTCTCATTGATGACCTCCAATAGCTCTTTGTTTCTTTTTTGAAGTTCAAAGATCAATCTTTACCTAAGCTTTTATTAAGGACCTGTGTGTGTTAATAAGCCAGGCCTGTTGACATTTTATATCTATTTAAAAGACCATGGTGATGTGTCCTTCCATGGATTGTGATCACATGTAACCATAGGTCCACAGTTTCTGCTCTGGAGAAAATAATAAATAGGAACAGTGCAGAATCCCACCTTTAGATGAGGAGCTACCTTCAGAGGTGGCTGACAGAGGACAAGGTCAATAAGCAGGCTAGTCCACTCTCATCCATCCTCTCTAAGAAAGAAGCAACCTCAGCTCAGGGTCTCTAGAATTTCTAACAGGTGAAGAAAGCCACATTCTGGCAGAAGGCATGAATAATGAACTTAATATCTAGATCTCACTTGATATTTTATTTGTCAAGAAAAACTTATCGAAATGATTTTGTCCAATTCCTGTTGATCAGTGTTGTATCAGTTATTTTGTGTTGAATAAAAGAAACACCAGGAAACTTAACAACTTAAAAAGATAACCACTACTTCTGTCAGGTTCTCTAGGTCAAAGCAAGTCATAGACAAGCCCAGATTCACAGAACTGAGATGCAGATTCCATCTCTTGAATAGGAGGTGCTGTAAAATATGTTACTCATTTGTTCTGTAATTTTTCTTAGATGTTCTGAATTTCATTAATTTTGCAGTTAAAACAATTAAATGAGGTGTTTTTCAAAGTAAGAAAATATCCTTAATTTTGGCAGAAGCTATGAAATTTATAATATGGATTTTCACAACGTTTATAAATGATTCTATTTGAAGAGCAGGCATAGACAATTGTATTTTATAAAGCACCAAGCCCAGGAATAAGGTACTGCTTCTAGGAAAATTGACTGCAAGCCTTTTCCCTACTTATTTCTTTTTCTTCCTTTGTTCTTTCCAGTCAAATTGTTGATACATGAATGTCTTCAGGTGGTAGAATAGAAGTAATTTTTTAAAATAACATTGAATAAATATTTTACTATATCCTCTTACACAGTTTCCTGTAATATTAATCTATAGGTTTATTCACTTTTAGGGGAAATCATGATTCCATTAATGTGCTCAGGATCTTTTAAAGAGAGTTTTCAGTTCTTATTCAGATAACAGATGCTCTGAGGCTATGTAAACTACATATATTTCTCTCTGCCATGCCAACAATTATAAGCACTTTGCTTATGGCTTATTTCTGTAGCTTTTAATATATAAAAATTCTAAATTATATGATTTTATATTTGGTGTCTGTGTATTTGCAAACATACTCTTCACATGGAGATTTTGCTTATAAGCTTAAAAATGACCAAAATATTCATATAAAATTATAGATTTAGGAGCCCTATAAAGTTTGCTATTCTATGATCATATATATATTACATATTTTTCTCTTAAAAAGATAAGATATATTACAAATGTACTCTAAGACTGTAGATCTAAGAATAAAGGCTTATGCCACAAAGAAATAAAGCACAGTAGGAAAAAGGACATGAAGAAGAGATATAAGAAAGATTGAAGCCATTAAGTAAGAAAGGACAGTAGAAAAGCGGATGAGGAGGAGAATGATATAGAGTAGTTTAAAAAATAACAAAAAAATGTATATGTTTTCTTTCCTCTTTTTCATAGTTTTATGTGCTTTTATTGTTTTCAGAGTAAGCCACACAGTAAAGGAAAACCCACATTCTATTGCTGAATACTCAAGCATGCTTTGAAAGTAGCCATGGTTTAAACTGTGTGGGACAGCAGAATAATTCGGTGGACTTGAGCTCAGTTCTAGTCCTACCCCGACATTTGCCATCTGAAATGAGCTGGGGAAGCCTCCCTGAAACTCATTTTCTTCAACAGGAAATTGAACATGATAATAATTCCCTGTTAGTGTCAATGTAAATTTTGAATTTCTTTTTTTAAATGCAATCTTTTCTTGAGGTGAGTAGGGGCCAAGGTAATTTGGTCTGTTTTATTTGTTTGTTTGTTTGTTTAATGGAGGTCCGGGATTGAACATAGGACCTCGTGCATGCTAGGCATGCACTCTACCACTGAACTCTACCCTACCCCTCAAATCTGAATTCTTGAAAAATTAAAATATGTACAGAACAGTGTAATAGTCCAATAAAGGGTAGATATTTTACAAATATACACCAACATATTTTTGAGGAACCACTTTTTATTCTGTTTCTGGTATACAAGAAATTTTTATACTTGAAGTAAATAAAATATATGCAGATACTTGAGAAGTCAACCTCCCAACCTTTACTCAAACTTTAAGCAAATATGTCTAGATTGTTTAAAACTTCAGGGATGTCAAAAAATTTCAGTTGCATCTTGCTGATATTTGTTTTTTGACAAAATCAAGAGTTTAAAAAATGTTAGTGTACAGTTGATTCACCAATACTTAAATACTTAAAAAATGCTTTTTTCCTCTGGTTCATCTGGACTGGAACTCAAAGCTTTCACAATTCAGTTCTCACATTGATTCCTTTGGACACATTTCTCTGACTTCTTTAAGTACGTGGTGTCCTATCTCTGTGTGTAGACAACTTTTTCATAAGACACAAGATGTTGGAGTAGTGTGTGTGTGTGTGTGTGTGTGTGTATGTATGTGTGTGTAAAACTTTTTAGAAATTACCTAATAGATAATATCACTGCCTTAGAGAAAATGCTCCACTGAAGATCAGTTGCAATTAGCAGAAAACCTAAGACTTTTTCATGGCCAAATTGAGCCCATATTATCCCTTCCCATCCACCCCATAAAACTTGTCATTGTTTCCTTCAATCCCACTAAAATTTTCTCCTCTTTTTCTCTCTCTCTCTCTCCCCCTCTTCCTTCCTTCCTTTTCTTCTTCAATTCTTTAGAAACCTCAAGCCACTATCCTCTTTGGAAATTAAGCCTGACACTCTCTTCTCCCAATATCCTGTTGTGGCTGAGTGTCCATTTGTCACACCCCAGCTTGAACTGTAACTCCCTAAGAGAAGCCATTCAGAATGCTAGCTCTAAAGTAGCCATGAAAACTTCCTCACTCTATTTCTTCTTTACTTTTTTTTATTTTTTGCATTCTGAAATTACTTTACTTATTTTCTTTCATTTAGAGTGTCTCTCTCCCAGTTAGAATGTAAGTTCTTGGAATGCAAAAATTCCACAGCCCTTTAGTATAGAGAAAATGTGTGATGAATACATAGTATATATATTTGAATGACTAACCTTTTGAATCAATAGATGTATGAATATATAAATAAGGGCTGGAGAGGGGACAGGGAGACACACTCTGACTTACTCCATTCATAATTATTTCCTAAAGAATGGGTGAGTGATGTATCTCCTGGAACATGTCTAAGTCAGCATTACACTCCTATGTGTGTGTGGGAAGGAAGTTTATTATGACATCACTGAGTGGCTCACTCGAATCTCCTTTTATCCTGAAAATGTTTAGATATATCTGCTGTGCTACACACAGAAAAAGTGATAGAGAAAACTGCCCACCACTTGGTTTACTCCCTTCCAAGTCCATTATATTTTTCAATTTAAATATGAGAGATAATCAATACACTGGGTGCACTTCAGATGTTTTTAAGAAAGTAAACTGTAAATGTGATATGACCTGAGATTGAAAAAAGAAAACTGTGTGCAGAGGGATCAGTGAATTTCAGTGCCATCACTGAGCAGAAGTAGCAAGAAGGATTTTGAAAGCAGGGAATGCAGCTTTTTCCTAGGGTCATTCTCAGCTTTGGGCAGTTTCTGCTTTTTTTCTCTTCCAAAAATATTAAATGATCTTACCAATGTTATTCATCTTTCTTACAGTAATTATATTTTACATATTTATCATGGCTGATTCTACTAGAACCTGAGCTAACCTACCACAAGGAAATCATTCTGAACAGAGACAGAGTAAATTACCACAAGGTATGGGTTAAAGCAGTTTCTGAAAAAAGTATCTATTTCACTCAGGAAAGAACTTAAAGGGAAATTGGATTAATTCTTTTCAGGAAGCAGCAAATGTTTATTTAGTTATCTGCTTAGACATCAGGCATATAATGAAATTATAGATAGATATGCACGTATATGTATATAAAGTCCTGCTCTTCTTTCTTCAAAAATCCTAGACTTTCTATGAAGTCTTTTCTATTAGCTTCATTACATTCACCCTTTTATTCATTTATCTATAAATAAAGTTGTATTATAAAATTACCAAATGCCAGGCACTAATCTATAGTAGTGAATTCACAGGTCCTTAGCCTCACAGAGTTTACACTGTATTGGAAATTATTAGCTGGCATTTAAGAGCACTCCTGATACTCCAGCAGTCTTAGTTCTTTGGTGGGCATTATGTTAATATTATTTCTCATTCAAAGGACAAGGAGATGAAGTCTCATACCATGCAAATCACTTCTTCAAGATCATCAAGCTAGTAAGCATTAAATATGAGATTTAACCCCATCCAGGTTGCCCATGCCCACGAGTCCAGCTGCCATGCTAACAGACTCACCTTTTTAACGCATATTCTTCTAATACATATTATCTATGCTACTCACATGTTTCCTTGATTTTTTAAGTAAACAATATTTTAATGGTGAAAATAGAAAACAACACAGAAATTTGGAAAATGGAGAAAATATTCATATTGACACCATGTTATAACTATTATTCTCTAAATATTCTCATGTTTCAATCTGTTAACACTTGGAATCATAATTCATGAGCAATTTCACCTCTTGTCTTTTCCTTTTTATTATAATGTTTCTATTATGTTACATGCAATTCACATACATTTTATTATAATGTTTCCACAATGCTACACAGAGTTCATAATCATTACTTTTAGAGGCCACTTAAATGTCTATTGAGTTGATATAGCATAATATAATTAATAATCTCATTGGTAGATATTTTACTTCACTGCAGGGAAGAACCACATAAAAAAGGTCTTTAGAATTTCAATTCAAGTTAAATTGAACATGTACAATTGTTTGACATCTTTATGGTAGCTAGCCTTCCAGGTACTGATATGTCTCCAAAAATGCACTTCAACAAACATTTCTTGTAGCCTAACATTCACCACTCCCTGTGATAGGTCTTAAAGATGTCTAATTGGTGGGAAACAGTCTCTAAACTTAAGAAGCTTCTAAATCACTCACAGATGACAGAAATCCAAAACAGTATGAGCAAGAACATATCAAAATGCAGCAAGTCTAATAATGTGGTGTGATGAAAATGGATGTGATAGAAAGGGCTTTGGAAAAGGTGATATTTACACAGAAATCTGAAAGGGCGGTAGAAATTAGTGGTTTAGGATGAGCCTGCTTAGGCTGCTATAACAAGATACTACATGTTGGGTGGCTTAAACAACAGGCACACTTATTTCCATACCATACTGGAGGCTGGCAGTCTGATATCTAGTTGCCAACAGGTTGGTCTCTGGGAGACCTCTCTTTCTGCCTTGTAGATGATGATCTGCTCTCTGTGTCTTCATATGTCCCCTTTTTTGTATGTACATGGAGAGAGACCCGGTATCTTTTTCTCTTTTGATAAAGACAGAAGTCCTGTGGGATTAGGGTCCTACCCTAATGACTTAATTTAACTAATTACCTCATAAATGTCCTATGTATGGCCACAATTACATTGGGGGTTAGAACATCATATGGCATCATATGAATTTTAGAAAGACACAATTCAGTCCACAACAAATAAGCAGAAGTGTGGAGATGAGAAATGAGTTAAATCCTGAGGAAGGGAAGGGATAGATAGATAGGTAGGTAAAGTTCATCAATAATACATTTAGAAAATTGTTTTAAAAGTTTATGATGGGGAGAGAAGAAACTAGTAAAATAACTGCATGCTATCTTAGAGGAGATTAAATTGAAATTTCCAGCAAAATTAACAATCACAGTTTGAACAAGTCGCTTAAAACAAGAAAGGAAATCAATTATTTAACAGCATTTTTAGTTTATAGATTTGCTTCTAGTTAGGGTCAAGTATGAATAATTAACTTAGTTGATTACAAAATCATTCTGAATAATCTGCTCATATTTTTAAAGATAATATGAAAACTATAATCTTAAAATGTGAGAGAAGAGAATATATAGAGAGACAAAAGAAGATTGTTAACAAGAAATATGTACCTCCAACAGAAGTCTCTAAAGAAATTAACTAAACCTTTGTCAGGGCAGGAGACTGGAATAAGATTATAGACTCAGATTCCTCTTTTGACCAATATTTGGACAAACTTGATCAGATTGATAAAGATGGAAAGATGACATCTGCCTTAAACTTATTATCTAATAATGATGTACAAATGTTTTCAAAGGCTGTCTGTATTTCAATATATGAAATCTCTTTCTGTATTATGGGAGTTAGAGTTCAAAAAATCTTCCTTTGTGGACTCACAATATATGTTAATATGACAGCTAAACTTTTCACATATTTTTAGAAAATGAAAGTGATTTATTAAATACAATTTTAAAAATTTGATTTATAAAAGAGCTGGAGGTGGCAACCCACAATAAATTAATCTATTGTGAACTATGAAAATGTTAATCAGCTTGATGTAAACATCTGTGGTTCACAGAAATGGCCTGGAATTATTTATCAGTGTCATTTCTCCTTTCTGCCTCACCTAACTCCAGTTAATGACAGGAACTCGCATATCTTTGTCATTACATAGGGAATAGAATATGTGCCAAAACATACAGCTCAGGGTTTAAAAGTTAAATTGCATGAATATTTATGAATACACTGTCTAGTATACAAAAATTCTAAAATACCTGAATGATTGAGATTTAGCATTCAACTTGACAGAGTGAGAAAATGTTAGCTTTAAATTTAAAACAAAATAACTACCATTTCTTAAACTGTTAGACTGTACTAACAGCTTTACTGCCCCTATTTAATTGAACTGTTCAAAACATTTTATTTAAAAAATACTGAAGAATGCATGGAAATGCAAATTGATGGTAAGTTACAAAGCCAGAATTTGAAATCGAGTAGATCTGATTCAAGATGCCATGTTCATTTTTCTCATCTGCAAAATTGAAAAAATATATACCATGTCCTCCTTAACTCACGTTATATTGAGGTTCAAATGTAAGAGTGAAAATATTGTAAATTGTGACATCTAAATAGTTGTATAATTATTTATTTAGCTATGGGTGATGGTTGCTAGTACAAGCTAATAACAACTTAAAACTCATATATATGTGGATAGTTGAGTTAGAATGAAGTTCTTCAGTGAATTAACAGGAATTAGTGAAAACTAGTTTTGTGGTTGTTAAGTTCATCAAATCATTGAAGAAGAAATGTTTGAAAAGTCCTTTAAATCACATAAAGAAGGTAGATGTTTGATCCAATTCCAAATCAATATCCCTTCCTCCTTTAAAAATATATGTCTAATTCCCAGCTCACTTTACCAATATTTTCCCTAATCTTTCAAACCTCTATGGCATTCTTCTCTGGTGTTTCTATATGAAAAGCTTCCTGGATGTTTGTTTTATATTGTTCTAGTACTTATCAAAATATTCATTTTTAATTAACATTTCCTATCTCTGTTTCCTAAGGCTGTTATGTAACTGTATCTATGATACCAGAGAGAACACGGACTTTGCTTCTGTAAGTCACAAAACCCTTCAACTAATTATCCTGCAATTAGCAATGTACAATGAAGAAGTAAGTTCTTAATATTTGCTTGTGGTTGACAAGTATTATGACAATGCAATTTTCTGAAAAGATTACCAGCTCACTGGGAGTATTTAACAACCTGGGGCCTGACATAATGGACCATATTGCATTCATATCTAACATCATGAGGCCCACTATAATATAAATGATGAAACTAAGCAAATAGATAACTGATAGAGACTTTATGCATGGATTAATGTCTTTGAAAAATGTTTATTAGTGTATTTGTATCTCCAGTGTGTCTGAAAAATGTAGGTAATAATCTACCTTCTGGAACAGCACTGAATATATATATATGTATATGTGTGTATATAAATATATATATGTATATGTGTATATATATGTATGTGTATATATATATGTGTGTATATGAATATATTTACTTAGTTTCACATCCACACATCCACAAGCAAACATACAAAATATCCATTATATATATTTGTAAACTTATATACAGGACTTCCTTTTTTATGTGTGAACTATTCACGTGGTATCTTATTTTTAAAACACAATATGCATATAAGAAAGACTGCATTACACATATCCATATGTAGGAGCCAAAGCGATTGTTGATCTTTTTTTTAAATAGGACTGTTATTCCATGATCACTTATTTCTAAATCCAGAACTCTCTTCCCTACTGTCCTGTGAAGGGGAAAGTGGAGTGTGTGTTGGAGAGCAGAATTAGATAAGAGGCCTTAGTAAATCAAAGAATGAAAACTCATCATGTTGTCCTTAGATATGTGACATACAATTTAACCACATTCATCAAAGGAAAAGCATTCAGGAAAAATTTTAAGTCCCCTAGTTCCATTTGTTAAAGGTGATATAAGTTGATCTTTTTTATTGCTTTATTTATTTATTTTTTTTGAAAAATGAATTTTCCTCATGGAAGAAATTTGCCCTGACTTGTAAAACAGCTTGCCATCAAACGTGTTCACCAGATATTTACAAGCTTGATGCATTAAAGGGAAGGATGTTTGCATACAAATCTTTTCAAATTTTCTTGGATGTAATGCCAGAAGGGTTTGATTTGCATGAGATTCTACTTGATGGAAAACAGGGCAGAGCTATCACATGGTTCCCAGTAGGCTTACACCCAACAGCATGAAAACTTGGAAGTCTGCCTGTATTACCTTATGTGATGACTGCAGAGCTCAATCACATTTAAGATTTAATATCATTGGCAAGATGCCTCCAGCAGCCACCGAATAATATGGAGTAAAAATGTCTTAATCTCCAAAAGATTGCTGCCTTGTGAAGTAAATTACTCTAGTTACATTAACAAGTTAACTAGGTACAAGGTGAGAATATAAAATCTTACAATTTAACTCTGGTTCATATATATTCAAAAGGTAGCAGGATAAAAGCAATGGATAGGCTAAGAAGAAGCAGGGAGAAATTTGTGATGTTTGGACACAAAAGAAGACTGAAATTTATGAGAAAGAAGTATCAGCCTAGTGTAAAAAGTCGGGTCTCCTTTGGCTCTAATAGTAAGTTTGTCATTTATAAGTAGTGTGATCTTGCACAATAACTTAAATTCTTTATTTCTGTTTTCTTGATTGTAAAATTAGATTAATAATGAAATTTAGCTCATGGAATTATCAGGGAGGTTTAAAAGGATAAAATACATTAAATTATTAGAATATCTAGACTTTTATACTATAGTTTGATGTTATTATCATTATCAAAGTCACTAAAGTTAGGAATTAAAAGTGATCATTTTCTTTACTTTTCTATGTGTAACTTCTATTGTTACCATAATTTCTTTATTTCTTAATGCCTACATTCAGTTCAAGCTCTAATGAGAAAAGACTAAAATTTTTCTATTATTTTAAATGGTTAATAACATATTCTTTATAATGGAACAAAGTCTCTTATTCTTTACCCTAAAATGACCCACTAAAATGTAAACTGTGAGTTACAGAGAATTTGGTAAATCTAAAAACTCACCTTGCTTTTTATTTTAACAACATTAAATTAAGATGAATGCAAAGATTCTTTAATCCGGAAATAAAGATGAGAGATGCATCAGTACATATTTGGAGATTGAAGCCAAAAAATTAGTAATTTTGGACATTAGGAAATTTAAATCCTAGGACATTATTTAAGAACGTACAACTGCTAGACTGACACTAAAACACAAACACTGGTGTGGAGGCTACCAATTGTAAAGCTAGTATTCATAAACACTAAGGACTTCTCTCACAATACTTTGATATTTTTTTCCCTAAAGTGTGAACAAGGATAGAGTATTTATCGAGACTTAATTGTGATAAATATCAGGATTATGTGTTTTTCTGAAATCCATCAATGAAACATAATGAAATAATCTATAACTACTGATTTAATATTTCCCCTGTTATTTGATTGTGAATATGGGGGGTGGAGAATAAAATTTAATAAAATTTCAATCACATAGATGCAATAGCATTCAATCTCAACATCCCAAACGAGTTGTTCAGAGCAGATAGTCATATATCAAATCACTGATATGCTCATCCAGGACAATGACCTTAGCATTTGTCATCTTGTCACTCGTAAAAACCCTCAAGACCTCGAGGCAGAAATATCCATTTTCCTGCCCACAAAGTCTTGTCTCAGATAGGTTGATTTAAATTCTCATGTATTTAGAATCAATTGGAGACTTTTCAATAAAACTAAAATTATATAGCAGTTCTGAAAAGAATTTTGCTATCAGAGGAAACACAGCAGTAATGAGATAGAGAAAAAAATAATAAAAAACCCCTTGCATTTACTTGGCATTAGTTTTGGCTATTTAGATTCTGCTTTCAAAGGATGTCCGTGATAATTATTTTTCTTTGTTTTCCTTCGGATTGGCTCTTCATTTGACAATGACTGTGTAAGCTCTATGTTTTGAATATGTGCATGATTGACAACAGCAAAGAGGAAGAAATGGTCACTTAACTTGAAACTCCACAGGAAAACAGGACACTCATATAGAGATGATTTTAAGAGCTGAATATATGTTATTCTGTTTGAAAATCATTGTACTGAGAGAATTTTAATAATATTTTAATTAATGTGCGAAGAGAAGGAAGTCTGCATTTATGGTACTTGTACAATATTAGCTTTGATTTCACGTCTTTTATAAATATATTTTCTACAGTAACATATTTGGTTCATTGACAGTCATTTATATTACTATTAGATGATAATACATGAATGAAATTGTAGTTAAATGCATAAAATATTGCTACATGAGGCAAAAATTCTAAAACAAATGTATTAAAGCTGTCTCCCATTCTGTCTGACACTCCAGTTGATCTCTGATATTTAGGTTACCATGACAACATGAAATTTGTGTACTACTTAACATTTAAGAATTTATTTTTAATTTTTATCCTTATTTGATTTTTTAATATATTAAACGATAATTTCTCATAAATTTCTGTTATATATCAAAATAATAAAACATTTGAGCATCTTAAAATGTTCTAATAAGTTATTATAAATATTATTTTAATAAGTTATATAATTACTGTTTATGAGTTACAACAAATTATATAATTAATAAAAATATATATGTATTTAGTTTTCTGACAAATTATTAAAATACTATAATAAAGGACACAAAAAATTATGGCAAATATTTTTCCCTTATGGAATACTTCTTTATTCCTAATAATAAAGTTAATCCTAAGAATTTACAGCAGCCCTGATATTTAATAATTTAGTCCATACACACACATGCAGACACACATACACTCACACACTAACACACAAAAATCATATACTGGCCAATGTTAAAGGCTCCTTCTTAAGAAGACAGTGTCATAGCTAACACTTGTTTTGTTGTTTTGGTGGTTGAAACTCTCCCAGTAGGGACTTTGCTTTATTTGTAACCCTCTTCCCAAAATGCCATCACAAGGAAATGATTGATTCAACTGTGGCTAAAGAGTTTATGAGTGATTTGTTCACAACTTATTTCTATTTTTCATTTTGTGAAGATCAATGGAAGTCAGCAGTTGTAATACTTAAAAATCTAAAAAGCATTAAGTGCACCACCACATAGTAGGTCCAGAAATGTTCCCATGTGTGTTTATCAACTTTACTTAAAGAAAATCCTACAGCAAAACTCCAAAAAAGGGCTCCATGTTTTCACCTCCTGCTCCTGGGAAGGCGGTGGGGATACTCAGCCTGAGGGGCAAATCATATTAAAATAAAAGTTAAAGAAATGAAGAACAATCTTATACAAGGCCCAAAATAATATAGACCTTGTTTAGAACTATTACCTATTAAAGGACATGTGAAAAGGAAGAACAACTACAAATAAACAAACACACTTTGACCCCAACAGTCTGTCTTTCCTTCCCACTTATCTGTTAAAAACCACAAATAAACTTAATAAGGATATCAGTGTTTTCAGATGGCACCTTAAACTCAGGGAATGACCAATATTCAGCCCAATTGGCTTAGTTTGCTGGAGATTGTCTTCAAAGAGAACATAAGAGAAAATACTTGGTGTTTCAGGGAACATTATTTCTTCCTGATGAAAAGGGAGAGTAGTAAGAAAGATCTCCTCTACACACTCCTTCCTTGCTGCTTTCAGATGTTGTTAACTGAGGATGTGATACTGAAACCCCAGCACCATCTGATGAATGGAGGAGTAGCCAGAATACTCAGCAGAATGCTTGAAAAGGATTCCATCATTCCATCACTGGAGCACGCTCTGTGACATTCTCTTTTTCTAAAATCTCTATTAAAGGAAAGCATACAAGTGCCTACAGTAGAAGCCAAAATTATTCAGATTTTCTACAACTTGAAGACAACACATCCTCACTGATTCAGATGCCCATTTGGAAATCAGATTCAGGATTACACATATTTGTTGATTTTCTCCATTCTCTTATTCCACTAGAAAGCAGTTTTGGTTAATTTGTGAAACAAGAAAGAATTTGAAGCCATAGGAAATATATAAATTATGATGGCTATAGAATCTGCTTGCCCTCATTTTGTCCATTTGTAATTTTATCTGGTACCCTTCTTTTCTCTATTTCACTTACTTTTACTGCTTCATTTTCATGTGCTTTATGCAATCAACTAACAATTCATATTACCATATTTGGTTGGGCAAGGTAAGAAATGATTACCCATGCTAATCCAAATAGCATAGCATTCAACTATCAGTGAGTACACATGTATAGCATAAAATTTTGTGCCTTATGTTTATTTTTGCAACTATGCTCTGTTTACCATGATATTAAAATTACTTTGATGCCTTCTACTGGTGCCAATTGAGGACAGAAAGAGAACAAAGATAGAACACATTCAGGAAAAAGTCAGAGCATACCACAAAAATGCAATAAATTAGAAAGCTAGAAGGTGAATAGTAACTACTTAATCCAGTTCCATTCATGAGAAAACTAAGATGAGAGACACAAAGCAGTATCAATCCCTTGTGGTGGTATAGTCAAGAAATGAATCCAGGTTCCTATTTACTGACATGGTCCTCTCTTAATTGCATTACATGGCATGCTTTCAAATGAGCATCTTGGGTGTCACATAATTTTCCCTGTTGATAAGCCAAGGCAAGTTAGCCTTACCTATGTAAAATATTAAATGAAAGATGGATGCAGAAATGAGCTAACAAAAGAGTGAAACTAAAAGAACAATTTAATTTAATTCAAAACAGTACAGATAGATTTTCTTTTTAATCCTCTCTTCTCCCAATTCCCTGTTTGAATACTTCTTCTGGGCATTATCTTATTTAATTATTATTATTTGTTGATGTCTTCTTGCATCTGTATGTATATTTTTTAACTCTGGCCTTTCTATTCATGTATAGGCCAGGCATTTTTTCTAGGATCTAGGAAGATTGTGTAAATAAACTGACAAATTGCCCCTTCTCATGTATCTTTCACTCTAATGTGAGAAATAAATAATAACAAATAAATATATAACTTAACATTGGGTATTTTCCATGTGCCAGGGACTGTTTTAAGCCCCTTAGATAAAGTAACATTATCACTATCAAGGTACTATTATTAGCCTCATTTTTAGGGTTATGGAAACCAGAGCACAGAGTGGTAAGGTAAAATTGCTCAAGGTCACATAACTACTAAAAAGTAAAACCCAGAAAATATGGCTCCAAAAAATCTGTACTCTTAACCACTATGCTGTGACAGTTCTCCATGTAAGAAGAGTTCTGAAAACAAATTAGAGTTTAACTTGCTAAGAGAAAATAGAATGAATGTTTGAAAGGTGAGAGAGTTTTTATTTAATGAAATAGAGGCATGCACCCCAATGTTCATAGCAGCAATATATACAACAGACAAGACAAGGAAGCAACCTAAATGTCCATTGATAGATGACTGGATAAAGAAGTTGTGGTATATTTATACAATTGAATGCCACTCAGTGATTAAAAAAAAAAAGAATAAAATAATACCATTTTCAGCAACATGGATGGATCTGGAGATTGTCATTCTAAGTGAAGTATGCCAGAAACAGAAAGAAAAATACCATATGATATTACTCATATGAGGAATCTAAAAAAAAAAAAAAGAGAAAAGAAAAGAAAAGAAAAGAAAAGAAAAAGGAAAAAGAGGGCACTAATGGACTCATCTACAAAACAGACACAGATTTTCAGACATAGTAAACAATCTTATGATTACTGGGGGAAATGATTTAGGAAGGGATAAATTTGGAAGTATGAGATTTGCATATGGCAACAATTACATATAGAAATAGATTAAAAACAGATTTCTTTTATATAGCACAAGGAACTATATTCAATATTTTGCAACAACCTTTAATGGAAAAGAATATGAAAATGAATATAGGTATGTATATATGTATGACTGGGACATGATGCTGTACACCAGAAACTGATACATTGTAACTGACTATACTTCAATTAAAAAAATGAAATAAAATAAAAAAATAGGAGAGCCTCAATGAGAAGATAAGGGAGTTAGCCAAGTAACTAGATGAGAAATAACTTCAAAGCGGTCTGCAAAGGTAAAGCCTTACTGTGGGATGTGCTTCCTGTGGTCAGGGCATAATCAGGAAAACACCTTGGATGATCTGCAGATGGCGGATGAGTCAACAGAGCGAAAATTGACCAGATCATGTCAGACTTTTGATTGCAGTATGTTTTTTATGAGTAATGAAAATATTTTGAGGAACTCTGAGCAACTAAGTAGCACATTCAGATTAAAAGGATTAGTTAGCCTGGGAAATAGCATATAGGCACTAAAAGTGAAAGAAGAAGAATCAATAAATATTTGAGCTTTAACAGCAGAGGTGGTGAATGGTGGTCAGTTTTTTTTTTTTTACATTTATATTACAATTTCCTGGACACTGGATATGAGGGGTGGAAATAGCCTAGAGTTGTCTGACTTCAAGTTTTTTGACCTTAGCCCACTGGTAAATGACAGTGCCAGGTACTGTAGTCGGGAAGCCTAGGACAGAAGCAGATTTGAGGGTAGGGTAAACATGCAATTTATGAATCTGTAACTTTGAGACACCTGTTTTTCCTACATTGTTTTGTGTGGTAGCCTCTGGTACTTAGCAGAGACCAAATTTTGCATTTTATTTAATCTACTGAAGTTAAACTTAAATTTAAAGCTGCTACTCAACTCACTGAAAAATTTTCCTTGTATTTGGATCAACTTAGGTTGTGACTCTACTTTCTGAACTGCAAATTTTATAAAATCCAAATACAGATCAAGTAATTGATGAAAATCCAGTATCTGAATTGGATATCTTTTAAGTGTAAAATACATGCTAGTTTTCAAAAATTTGAGTTGAGTACCCCATAAAATATATTGTCTTCCATTCATTGGAGATATTGAGATTGGAGATACACATTTTGAAAGCATCAGTAAAAACACGATGTTGAAGCTTTGGAACTTAATCATTTGATTCAAGAGTGTGGTTAGCAAGGAGTAACATCTTCCCATGGTTTGACAATGTGATCATGGTGAGCACCTGGCTTCTTCAGAGGAGGTCTGGTTTGCTTATCTGTGTTCAGGAGTTGGAGGATGGGTGGGGAAGGAAGGGAGAGGAAGGAGAGCTTTTATCCTCTTCGTTTTCATACAATCTTAGAAATATAGCTAGATGCTTACATTTAGTCCTTTTCACCCACCATTCTTCAGTACATCTAGACCAATTTTGGCAAGATAAAACTTACCCTCAAATCATTTAGCTAATTTTGAAAAATTTTCCCAGAAAAGTAGTGATTAATTAAGATTAGGATTTAAATACATTTCAATGTATAATTCAGCAATGATTCCATTATCCTCAGGGTGACCAGATGCCCAGGTTTTCACAAGCCTGCTCTAGTTAGAAGCTTCTTGTTTGATTAAATTATCAATAGTGTTCCTTTTCAACCTAAACTGTTTCCTGATTCAGATGATATATTATCTATTCACCCAAATTATTCTACTGTTTTTCTTTAGTCTGATGAATCAAGGTTTTTTTGTTAGTTTATTTCATCTGGTTTTCTGTTTTTGCCTTTATTTTGTTTTTTGGTTTTGTGCTTTACTTTGTTTAATTTCACATTTTTATTTTATATTACCTAATACCTTTCTTATTGTTTTCTGTTCATCTCCACCACATTACTTTATATCAGGTCAGCATCAATTCTTTCTTGGATTATGCAATCAGACTCTTAACTAGTGTTCCTGCCTCCTCATCTCATTACTCTAATCCTATCAACACTGCAGGACTGATTTTTCTAAACTACTATAAAGGAAGTAAATGTGAACGATTCAGAATGGCAGAAAACGAAGAGATTAACAAAAGAAAGACAGAACTGGAGGTGAGACCAGCCTCACAATGTGCTGACATTTAAATTTGACCTTGATAAAGAGACAGACATTTCCCCATGGGGGTGAAAAGTGAAAAGAAAAGACAGAGACTCTGATAAGGAAGAAAAGAAGTTAAAACCAGGAGAAGGTTGTAGACCTTCCTGACATAGGACTGTTCAGTTTATGCTTTCCTGCTACAAAGCTCTTAAACATTTTTTTAATCTATACTCAGAAAACATTTTTTGCAGAATAATGTTTATTTTTTACATAAATGCATACTAAATGCACTATAAAATGTGATAAATCAACAATGTGATTCCAAACAAAGACACACTCAAAAATGAAAAGAGGTTTCTAGTGACAAATTGTCTAGCTTGTACAATGTCACATGGGGCATCTTTGAGTCACTTGCCGTGTTTTGATGGACCCCAAGCAATTTACATTCCCCTACCTATGCCAATCAACACAAGTAAAAATGTAGCATTTTCTGCAACTCCTCTATCTGTTTTGCATGTGCAATATTTCCAAGTATTTTAAAATCCTCTCTAATATAGCCTTTATCTTTTCCTAAGCATGATTTCTGTGTTGTAACAGTATTTAAGGGCTGCTTGTTTGTTTGCCAGAATAACTGGCACACTAAAAGACTGGAAACATAAACAAAGAATAATGTAACTTTCTAAGAATGATCCCTTTGCTGCTTTTATCTACCAACCACAAGTCATTTATTCATTTTTTAGTGAGGCCAGCACACATTCAGTAGAATACATTTTATGGAAATAATTTTCTAATTAATAATTTGGTGTTTTAAATAATTACATTTATGACCAGAGATTCTTAGCATGTTAAAATGCTAAATGTAGCCACTTCTTCCAAAAATACCTACCAGGTTCATGCCATCATTGAGGTCACTTTCACTAGGGCATGGGTGTAATGAGGTAGGCAGAGTAATTGGGAATTGGGAAATCAGAACAAGAATCTTAATTCTGCTAAGAAGATCCCCAGAATAGGGACTTTCTTTTATTTACTGCTGTGTTCTAGCATCTAGACCAAAGCCTGACTATAAAACTATTTATTAGCACTAAATAAGCACTGATGAATGAACTCAAGGATACCAAGCACAGCAGTTCTTCAGTTTTCTCATCTGATGTTAAAGGGTCATATCAAAGAATTCTGATGTTTCTGTTGCATCCTATATTCTATAGTTTAGCTAACAAAACAATGTTAAATGTTATTTTTGTTGCCTATCATTTTCCCTATATCATTCTTTCTTCCTTCCTTTCCTTTCCTTCCTTTTCTTCTCTTTGCTTATTTCTCTTTTGTCCTCTCCATCTTTGTCTGTTTTCTTTTTTCTCTTTTTGCTTTCTTATTAACACCTTAAATATAGTAGCACTGAATCTTTTCAAGTTTAAATAGCATGAGTGATCTTTGCTTAGAAGTAGATGACAAGTAATGGTCCAGAAAAAAGGAAACAAGGAGCCCTTCTATGCCTTTCAGAGAATGCACAGAACATAGGAAACACTTCTTTTCACATAGAAAAGGAAAAGCTGTCAGCCCTGAGACACAGGGAGGTGCTGAGATACAGGTAGAAATGATTGATTATTAACTCAATTTTTGGCATATCTCTCCTCCCTGGAGAACAGGGGATGAGGCTGAATGTTCCAAACTTCTGGTAATGGCTTGGTCTTTCTGGTGACCAGCTCTGATGCTGAAGCTATCCAAAAGCCACCAAGAATTTACTCATTAGAACGAAAGATATTCTCATCATCCAGGAAGTTACAAGAGATTTAGAAGCTCTGTGTCAGAAATTGGCAGCAAAGACCAAATATATATCCTATGTTTCATATGTATTCATACACTCAAGATAAGAAAATGTATTTAATAATTAAAATAATATGCCTTCAATGAGCATTTTATCTTTATTGTAATGTCAATAACCATAATCACTCATTTGGAAAGTACTATTTTAATCCTTAGTTTTACAGATAAGGAAATTAACACATAAAGGCCTTAAGTTACTTGATTATATCCAGAATATGCCTGAGCCAGAATTCCAGTCCAGGCAGTTTACTCTAGAGATTACTATTTTAAACATTTGTATATTTATGTAGTGATAGCTGCAATTGTTTGGATAAAATAATTATGAAATATTTTAAATAAGATTCTTTAGATAAGTGGCTTTTCATGGTTCTACTGCACATCATCATACAGTGATGTCTGAGTTTACCATATTGAATGGAAAATAATAATATTGTTTTTTTAAAATCATAAGTAGAAGGTTTGCTGGAAGTGTTAATAATTTCCTGGAAGTGCTATAACACTTGAGTAAAGAAGTTGTTTTGATCTATGTGCTATATTTATTACTTTACAAGAAAGAATAATTCTGAGAATATCAGATAGTGACAATTTAATTTGAATATATCACAAAAACATACATGAGTTTGTAGATTGAATCAAATCTATGTCTGGGGACTCATTAAAATAATTTGTTATCTTTTCCTCCTAATGAATTATATGAATAGCAATAATTAAATATCCTATAGTACTACCATCAATGACAGTTCATTTTTTTCTATAAAGTAATTTAAGATAAAACAGCTGATCAAAATATTCATATTGATGAAAAATGTTTTTAATGTATTAATGTCCATATGCATAAAATAAAACCTTCACGTAGTATCATGTAAAGAGTAAAACATATTGAAATCAGATGGGTTTTCCCACCCACAGTCTTAGTCTTCTACATTTCTAATGAAATCATCAAGACATAGAAAATAAGTAAAATTTTGTATCAGCAAAATAGATTAAAATTTACTTACAGATTTGACATTTAAAAAATTACTCCCAGACAAAAACAAGTAAAGCCAGCTTCAAAAATTTGCCAACCAAAAAATCTGTAAAGCAGACTTGAACACATAGGAATCAAAGAATGACCAAATTCATGACCTCCAATATCACACTAGATGAGAAAGATTATTATTCTTATTCAGATTTATTAAGAAAATTCTCAATTCTGTAGGAATCCCTGCTGAGTGCAGAAAAAAAATTCACCCATTCAGGACACAAATCTCATTGAAATTTTTATTCTAGCCCGGTCTTCCATGTGCTTATTTGGCTGTGCAAGGCACTATGGGACCATTTTCATGAGTTTTTATAATGCAGGCCACTGGGCTATTAATCCCAGCTTGTGGACTTTGTTGTAGATAAATTCAATGACTTTGTCTTCAGAAAAAGACATTTTTACTGCAGGATGAATTTACCCACCTAGGCTACATCAGTATGCAGCAACTTCCTTCCTGTTCATCAGCCATTAGCCTCATCTGAGGGCTGGACAAATCAAACACCCTCAGGATGGCAGAGAAGAAAGATGAGAAGAACTGGGTCTTTGTTGATGTCACTGCATGTCAACAAATACCGTTTCAAGATATCCCGTCTCTAAATGTCTTGTATACAAATAATATACATACAGTTAAATGCAAATTGTCTTGGAGTCTTCTGTTATTGAAATCTAACAATATGTACTGGTCTGTTGTGCTTGATTCTCTAGAAAATTTCCTGATGGACTTTATTGCCTTACAATATTGTTTCTGGGATGTAGAAGGTTTGTATCTAACTCTTGAATTTTATAAACTATGGCCTAAAGCTTAAAATCTGTACCTTAATATATTCTAACTTTTATTTTTAAACAGCAAAATTGGCAGTACTGAGATATGCTCCTCTAATTTTTGTACCTTCTTTATTTATTAAATACTTTGTGAAAGGAGCAAAACAAGCTGATTTAGTGATTTTCATGTTACATGTTGCAACATCAAGTAAAATATTCACTTGCAGCTTAGACTAATCATGAAAAAAATCCAAGTTTCCTGGATAAAATATAATCCTTGCCATTCAGTGGTCAGAGATAAATTTATTATGGTTATTTTTGTTTTTATATTTTATTTTATCTAAACAATCTTCCAATCCCCCAAGTGTGAGGTTTTTTGCTTGTGTTTTTTCTGCAATCTGACACCTATAGGTGAGAGAGAAAAGCCCTACACTCATTTCTTTCTTTATACACATTCTCTGAAAGCATCCTCAAATATATATCATGCCTCTAAAGAAAAGCATAGTACATCCTCTGAAATTTTCCTGATTCCCTTACCAGGCACATCTCCAGCATCATGTTGATAGGCCATTTCAGAGTGTCAGCATCAGTGATTTTATGCTTACACTGTAGGGAAAACTGAATATGTAGTTAGGTGATGCAACCAACCTATATCCTTTAGCTTGACCATGATAATTTCAGTTAGACTTCATCAAACTATATGCACTTGGTTTTGTTTGTCTAAAGCTAAAGAATAACAAAGAAATACAACATTGAATATCTTTGTAGGACAGATGTTTTATCAGGAAAATATATGTGCTTCTTCTTTTTTTTTTTTTTTTTGCCTGTTACAGCAGAGCGTCTAAATACTCCACAAACAATATATAAAAAATGAAACCAATGGATTTGTCAATATCTGAAATGTTGTCATAAGGAGAAGCCAAGAACTTAGATATATTGGGAAAGTCTTTAAAAACATGAGGAAAACAGATTAAATGGAGATACACATCTTGAATAATCCTTTATAATAAAAAAAAGAAGAAAAAGACTCTAGAGGGAATGTATAGAACTATTGTGTATTCATTTTAAAGGTTCTATTTGTTGGTACTTTACTTAAGACTCACTCCCTAGAATTCTAACTAGAGCACTCAGCTTTTCTTTTGTGAAATGGCATTCCCATTCCACTCTCTCCTTGAGTTTGATGGGAATGATTAATCTTAAGCTCCGTGAAGGACTCCCATTCTCCTAGCCACAGAATTCAGTTCTGAGATGACCACAAAATCTAATCCAGGTTACGTGACATTGAGAACACTTAGCTAAGGCAGCAAGGAAAGAAGCATTGTCTAACTCCTTGAGAACAATAGAATATTGGACTGGTTGGAGTAGCATAGGGATTTTAGGAACTCCTATGTATATTTTACTCATTAGATAAGCTGTCTTAATGGTGAAAGTGACTCACAGAGGAGAAAAATGCCCAAAACATCACAGAATACACAGAAATAAAGCAAAATTTCTGAGGATGTGTGAATGTGGAAATTAGCATTCAAAAGAATCCAGGTCTCTTTAAGGTTTTCTGCTGTGATCTAACCAGTTACATTTTTATTTAAATGAGTATATATACATTTATTTACAAATATTTCATATATTAAATATATTATGTATATAGTCATATTTAACTATAAGACTCATAAATTTTTCAAAGACCATGTTCAAAATTGAGACTATCAGTAAGCCTTAGAAGTAAGTGAAACAATACTGAATGCAGATTTCTAATCACTTAATAATGATGAAATAATATTGCAATATCATTTATTCTAAATACTGTACATAGTATAGTATACATATATTTTTATTTATTTTAAAATTTTGTTTATATATATATATAAACAATCAAAAATTTCAAGAAGGCAATTTTGCTGAGCTTTTAATATGTCTCAAACATTGTTCTAAATATTTTCCCATATTAAATCATGTAATCTTTAAAACAGCACAATGAATTAGGTTTCTTTATTATCTTGATATTATAGGAAAACATACCCAGTATATTGGGCCTCAGCATCAAGGAAATTAACATTTATTTGTTATATAAATAATAGTTTGATTGTGAAAAGGGATTGTAGGAGGTAAAGTATAAAACCAGTGTATCACAGGTTAAGATTTAAGTTTTACCCATTAGGTTAGAATAACTGTATTTTTGTTTTTCCTCTCACTATTGCAGACTCGTAGTACAAGAATTAAGTACATATTTCCCAATTCTACTTTCTACATGCTTTCAAAATCCCCAGTTCCCCCAACAGAGATATTCTAATGCTTTGGGCATGAATAATTGAATGTATGTGTCTACACACATATGTTGAATATTATGTATCCTTTTAAGTATAATGTATTTTTTTGCATATCTTCATTGTTTACATGCATAAATGGGATTGAGAAATGATAATACAATGACATTTTATTTTTCTTCTTGTTTTTACTCAACTTCATGTTTTAAGATTCATCAAAATGCTCTGAGGGCCTCTAGTTTATACATATCTGTTTTGCTACCTATTATGGCATCGTATGTATTACACATATCCTACATTTGCATTGTTATTTTTAGTAATCACTAACAAGGATGGTTCCAATTATTTGCTTCCACATAGAATGCTGTAATAAATATCTTGAAAATATACACTAAAGGACATATCATGTACAGAATATGTACAGAGGTCTCTCTTTGCTTTGCTTATTAGTGAGATTTGTTCTCTTTGCATTTGGTCTCTATTGTTTTTTATTATGTTGATATAAACTTGTATAGTGTAGATGTGAAGTATTTTTCAGATACTAATTTTGCAAATACCTTCATTTCTCTATCATCTCAGCTTATTTTCCAATTGTGCCTTTGATTGAACAACAATATTAAATTTGCCAATACTGAACCAGAGTTTTTAAATTTTGGCCTTGTATATGTGCTTTCAAATGCTTTATTAAAATCCCTTACTGAACACAATGTTGCATATAGTTTCCTTGGTTTTATTCTATTACCTTTATGATTTTACTATTCCCATATAGGTCTTTGTGTATCTTGATATGTAGAAATCAAAAGTTATAATCTTCTCTGTGGTTCAGTTTTTCCAACACCTTCCCTTAAACAAGCAACACTTTGCCCAATTTTTGTGATACTTTTATCACAGAATAGATTCATTCAAATGTGTTTTATTTCTATTTTAAAAATTTCCATTTTATTTCAAGAAGCTGATTTGTTGACTGTGATGTTTATACTACATTGTTTTATTTTTTTAAAATATGAAAATATGACATCTTCTCAGGTAGGAAAAGCCTTCCAGGTTTTTTTTTTAAATGATTGAACTATTATTAAATAGATGCCCTTGTGTATGTATGTTGAGTATTTACTAAAAATAATTTGTCAGGAATTATAATTTAAACTTCACTGAAGTTATGATGAAATGGGTGACCTGGTCTTATTGTCAATCTTAAGAAAATATGGAATGAGCAAATGCAAACTGCAATATATAAAATAGATGAGCAATAAGGATTTACTGTATAACATGGGGAATTATACCTAATATCTTGTAATAACATATACTGAAATAAAATCAGCAAATATACTGAATCACTATGCTGCATACCTGAAAGTAATACCAAGAAAACCCATATAAAATTTTCTAGCACATTTAACTTTTACAGAAAGTTATATATGATTTACAATCTTAAAATAGCTACCCTCTGTTCACTGCATTAATAGGATAATATTCTTTAAGTACTTTTCTGTATCTATTTAAATATAAACAAATATGAAGCACTTCCTGAAGTTGGTGTCCCAATAGGGTAGAATAGATTTGGACTACCCCATAGAGCCTCATTCCTACAGATATTTTATTATTATTTGGCATGGCAGCCCCCTGTGAGCCCAAATTCAACAGCTTCTTTTTATTTGATATGAGTCAGAATGTAGAGTGGAAATTTTTACCCCAGGACACGTGTTAAAAATCATCAGCCATAATTGTTTAGTACCAAAACTGCTTGAGCCAATAACAACAACTGGGGCAAATGGGAAGAAGACCAAAAGACTTAAAAGGAAAAATTGTAAAATAGGACATCCATAGGGGGTTTTAAATAGCTCTGATATATTCCTGAGAATGTGGAAGGTCATGTATTGGGCAGTTTTTAAGCCCAGGAGGAACTGAGAAGGTCTTAATATCTCACTGCTGGCTGATATTGAAATTCCAAAATGAGAGATGAAGCATAGCTGTAAACTGAAGGAGCATTAAAGATGTGTCTAACATGCACATAAAACCCCTCAGCAATATCCAGGAGACTTATTGGAATATCGCATTTAAGTAAAATGTGTGAAGTTATTAAGTGACCGCTAAGCTAACAAAAGAGATAGTTCTGCTGACAAGTGATATAGAACACAGACTTTATAGATTTGTTCAGGAAATGTACCAAAAAAAAAAAAAGCAGTAAGAACAAAAATCTTTTTTCCACAATTGCCACAATATATTACTTTAAATGTTCAGTTTTAAAAAAAAAAAAGAACAAGTTTATGAGACATGCAAAGAATCACAAAACTGTGCTACACAATAGGGAAAAAAAGAGTAAAGAAACTCTCCCTGAGAAAACTTAGATGTGGGATACACTTTACAAAGACTTTATATCAACTTCTACAAATATCTCCCAAGAACTAATGTAAATCATGTTTCATGAACTAAAGGAAAACATGAGAGTTATGCCTTGCCAAATATAAAAATGTTTCCATATACTTATAGATGACATGTGAGTGGATACAGAAATTACAAAGGATTTCACACACACTGAAACACAATTAGAAGTAACAAATGAGTTTAGCAAGATTGTTGGATATCAAATCAGAATAAAATATTATTTGAAATTCTATACAATAGCAGTGGACAAATTCCATACATTTATGATCTTGCATATAAAAGAATAAAATGTTTAAAATCTATTCATCAAAAGAACTACAAGACTTGTACTCTGAAAACTGTAAAACCTCTTTTAAAGGAATTAAGATAAACTTACATAAGTGGAAAGGGATATCATATTCATAAATTAGCAAACAATATATTTGAAGCATCAGTAGTTCCCAGACTGATTAAGATTCAGTGAATTCCCTATTGAAATTCTACCAAACTTTTTCACAGAAATTGATAAACTGACTGTAAAATTGATATGGAAATTCAAGGGCCCAGGATACCACGAAAATGGAAAAGATAAACAAAGGTAGAAGACTCACATTTCCCAATTTCAAAACTTTCTATAAATTACATTATTCAAGATGGTGTGGCACTCTCAGAAGAATAGAGATCAAGTTAACATAACCCACCTCTTGATAAACAATGTTGGAAGGATTACAATTCAAATGATATTAAAAGAAAAACATTGTTATTAACAACTTGTGAGCCGTGAAAGTATAGTACAGAATCAAATATATTGAACAAAATACAAAACACTTAAAGGAGGATATTAATTCTGAAAATGATCTATTCCATAATTTTGAAAATGTTTGGGAAATTGTTTTGAATTCTCAGAAGAATGTTATTGATAAAGTGACATGGGGAACAATTTGAAAAGGTTTCCCTGAATTCACAGGACAAGATGAAATTAACAGAAAAAAGATGCAAGTATCTGTAGAAGCTGTAAACTGGTGATTCTAAAATGCAGATTACAGGTGATTACTGATAGAACAGAACAAAAAGGGAAGAAGTGGTAGCCAAAATTATAGTGTGGATATGTTTTCTAGACAAATAAAAAAGTTTAAAAATCATTGCATGTGTAATGAAATGCTCACTATGTTACATGTAATATAATTCTTAAGATACCTACATGTAAACAAAGAGGAGAGACGAAGGAACTTCATCCCATAAAATATATAACAGAAAAGTCAAAGATAAAGGTTAGCTTCATACTAAAAATAGCATATAAACAAACTCATATTCCTCACATTTTCTTTTGAAACACAAAATGATAGAAGAAAAAACAAACTCACAGCATCATCCATAGTTTAATGTTGAAAATAAAAGCTTATGATCAGATATTCCTTTTCAAGATAAAATCCACTTAAAGTAAACAGGACTCAAGAAGAATTTGAACCTGTTTACTTTGCCTAAAAAAAAATTCGTAAAGATCTATTTTAACCAATTGATAGAAAAATGAAAATTAATACTCATAAATAGAAAGATTGATTAAAATGTCTAACAATGAAAAAGGCTTAGTGATAATTCAGAGATGACATATATAATTGTTAACTTTATTAGACCTGTAATAGCAAATTATAATTAATTAGATAATATCTATAGCATATTGGGCTATTAAAACTAAAATTGATTGTGATTATTATGTATTTATTTCTTACATGGTTGTAACAAACATATACACCCCCCCCCTTTTTTTTTGTTATCTATTCTTCTACTTTGTGGGAATTTCTATCAAAATGTGTCATTTACCATTCCTGAAATAAGGCACATTGAGGTTGTTTCAAACATGTTCTCAAATTGTCACAAGATATATGAGTCTTTGGAATATGGACTGATATATTGACTCACTTCTAATGAATATAATGTGTCAGAAGTTACATTGTATAACTTCTGACTCTAAGAAAAAGGAAATGCAACTTCCTTCCACCTGGATTTATTGTTCTGGAACTTTTGAGCTGACACATTAAAAGCCTGATTACCCTAAGCATCATACTGAGGTCAGGTGATGAGACCACATGGAGTAAGAGAGAGATGCCATAGGATTCCTGTCTATTCTGTCCCTAATCTGTCCAACTCCCTCTAACTTCAATCTGCAGACATATGAGTGAGAGAGACTTCAGATTACTTCAGACCCCTGCCTCTGAGATGCCCTGGCAGATGTCAAGTGAAGCAGACAAGGCTTCCCAATCATTCCCTGTCTGAATCACTGACCCAGAGAACCAAAAAGCAAAATGAATTTTCACAACTAAAGTTTGGATAATTTGTCAAGAAGCAGTCACTGCAAAACACAGAGACCAACATTTCTGTTAGAATGTAACTTCCACAGATTGCAATTGGTTTAAGGATGATTATGTGGTTTAAGTTAAGCAAGACAGAATTGGGATTGCTTGATTAATTTGATTTATCTTGATTGAATCTTTTTCTGTGTGGTAGAAGTAGACATATATGGATTTTCAAGGTGGAATTTGGAAAGAGGGTTCTCTCTACATGTGAGGTCCTGAAAAATAAGTTCTTTGTTAAACTGGAACTCTATGAGCATCAGTCATAAAAATTAAGAGAGGGTGTCTCAGAAAGAAGTCAGAAACGAGATGCAGAAAATGATACAAGTTGCTAGTGACATATTTGAAGCCTGGAATCCATTCTCACCTGAAATAAGCACTTTTCCTCTTGGTTGGCCTGCTCCCAATTGTCAGGAGTGTACTCTCTTTTAGTACCTTTTTAATTTACTAATAAACATCTTGCTTACATCACACTTTCTGTCTCTCATTCATTTTTTTTTCAGTTCACTGAGAACCATGGTAATTCTTATTTCCCTTATCACAGTATCTATCCTTCTCAAGGTATGGACTGATAAGTAATCTTTTATGGCTTAAACTAGTTTGAATCAATGTCACTTTTAACCAAACGGTTACTGAATAATGCAGCAGTAAAACATGTTTTATTGTCCTCTTACAAATCTGATTCTCACAGATTTCTTCCAAACAGTATTCAATTTCTATCAGTGTTGTTCCTCAGTAATTCTCCAAAGGGACATCATACCCTATGAGAGCAGCCCTACATCAAAGGTAAAAAAGTCAGTTTAATTTATTTGGTTATAATACAAATTTGGGAACACTTTTTTCTAAGGAAGTTGTTTTTTAAAAAATTTGGATCTGATACAATTGTGATTTATTACAAGTCAAAAAACCCCAGAAAATATCAAAAGTTTGAGCAATTGACAATGGATATTTGAAAATGGATAATTGAAAAGAGATATTTGACAGTATCTGATTTCCATACTCATAAAGGAAGACAAGAAGGGTTGCAGATGCACTTTCTCATCTATTGATATTATGCTATCAGATCCTAATAACATATCTGATGTTGTATATAGTTTCAGATGCATTAAAAAGCTATTTTTAAGATATTCAAAAATTAATTTTTGTAAGTTTATTAAAGGAATAAACTCAAAATGCTTCCTTCTTTAAAATATTAAAAAACTATTTGAGAATTAATATTTTAAGAGACTAGTTTTATTCTCCATTTCAAACTTGGGGATTGTAAATAAATAGAAAGATGTATGAAACTCAGTTTTAGAAAAAAATATGGATAACCATATATTTTATTCTACAATATTCTTTTCTTTCTTGTTTTAAACCTGAAGCTGCCAGTCATGTTTTCCATAGAACATATATTCTTCTGATTTTATTCCTTTTAAAATCTAGTTTTTCCCTTAGGGAAAAATATTTATATTTTTAAAAAATCTGGAATTTCTCAACAGAGTCAAGGAACCATGCTGTATGAGTCAAGGGTACAAATGGTGTCTCTTTCCCTGTACTTATCCCACCCAATCAATCTGCATGAAACACTGATGCATGGCAAATTCCAGAATATAAAAAATATAGTGTCAAAAGGAATAAAGCATGACAACAAGTGTGATGCAAGATTCACTTTTCTGATTGTGTGCACATTCTCCATTTCCCCATTGTATTGTCATTAACTTCTCACACTATGTAACAGTGCAGAGTGGCCAGAAGTTGGTGAACTATCCTTTCCATCAGAAAGCATACATGCATAAACAAACAAACAAACAAATAAGTACAACTGCAAAACACAAAACCCCAAAAAATAAGGAAAGAGAAGAGGAGTAGAGGGGAGATGAAGATCATAAGAGATAATGCTGTCAAAAACCCACTAGCATAAATATTAAACACACAGGAAAGAGAAGCAGGTGTGACCCAGAAAGAGAGCAATTGACTTAAGATACAGGAGAGATTAAGTCTTGGAAGGATAACACAGAAAATAGATTTTCCTATCACACATTTGACAGGATTGTTTAATAAATGTTAATTTCTATTTTATTCTTACAACTGTATCCTACACAGCAAAGAGTGAGAGACCATGGTAACCCTCCTCAAAGTCAGAGAAGCATTGTGTCCTGGGAATTGTGGCTATTCTGGACTTAAAAGGACAATGGTTAGAAACTAATTTTAATATTCAAATTTTAGAATTACAGTATTCCAAAATGTGTAAAGGCAAAAAGGGTATAAGTGAAAGACAGCTGTATGGCCAAAAATGATGATGTTCATAGAGTATTTTCCTAAGCTCTGGCTCTATTACTACACACTTCATTTGTTGCTGTGCATCATTTGTTGCTGTGCCCCATCTCTGGGCCTTGCCCAGAGCCTTCTGAGCTAAAGAGAGATAAGCTGTCAGATGTTGAAGTAGTTGATCAAGACAAAAGGCCAGATGAATGTAACAGTAAAGCCTTCTATCACTTGCTGAGGTGACACAGTTAGAGGTTAAACAGGAGAAAGTGCCAGTTCCCATGGTGGTTCACTTTCCCCCAGGATATTGCCCAAGACAATGGTCAGGTGGATCAGTGAAAATATTTGTCTAAATTTCCAAGAAGCCCCCAAACCAAATGCTCCTGTCACGTTGGGCCTGAGGTCTGTGGGGAGCCAAAGGGTAAGGGCAAGGATAGCATGGAGAAAAATATTTTCAAGGGCCCCTGATAAGGTTAACTTGGCAGAGGTGCCTGAGAGCCTCCCCTGCAGTAAGACCCTGATGATGAAGCCTCCAAGAATAGGGCCTGGGCCAGGAAATGAGGTAAGTGTAAAGGCATGCATGACTAGGGGCCTTGGGTTCTGAGACTGCAATTCATTGGCTGGGCTGAGCAGCTTTCCCTTGTGAGTTTCTTCAATTAAATCCTTTGCAATTGCCTATAGTTGGACTTAAATTAGACATAGGTTTTTGGCTTGGAGCCTGACAACCTCAATTCTGTCTATGTGAATGATAGTAGTGACAGGACATTAGCCAACTAGTTTGGATGCTTTCAAAATGAGCAGAGACCCAAGATTATGTGCTGAATAGATCATGTCAGGGAGAGAGTGTGTGTGTAGGGGAGTGCATTGTCTAACATACCAGCCAGTGAAAGTCCCCAAGGGTCAAATATAAAAATGCCAGTGAGGAGGAAACATCTCCCTATTGAGTAACTGGGCTGAATAGAATAAATATTTCTCACCACATAAGGAAGAGGTGTTAATATACAAGTGATTTGATTTAAGGAAATTACAGCAACATAATATTTCTTAACCTGAAAGATATTCAGCAAAAATATACCCATTATACAAATATAAAAATATAACAGTGAGTATTGTATTCAGCAGAATGTTACAACCTCATGTTCACCACAAACACAGGACTTTTCTGATTATTATTATTATTATTATTTAACAACATGTCAAGTGATAGATTTTACAAAGGGGACCTAATTTATGTTATCGCAGAAAAGACATAATGTCTCAAGGATACGTAGGAGATATTCTGAAAAGTGTATCCCAGGTGACAAATATGTGGAATACAAGATACCAAGTATCCTGGGCTGCTGGAGGGTCTAGATGAGGCCTCTCTGGGCCAAGCCTGATGGCAGGAGATAAAAGTGGAGAGGCAATCAGATATTCTTTTTTGATATAAAATTTAAAACTCTCAGAGAAATGATCACTCATGACATTTTCTTTTATTGTACCATATGTGTCCCCCCTTATAACTATTAACCTAAGGTATGAAATATTTTTTAGTGATATGTACTAATGATTTCCTAGAAAGGCAATATAATATAAAGTCTAGAAACCCACAAGATTACTTTTTTAAGATTTATAGTCATGACTTTTTACTGTATGATTTTTCGTGATTTGAGAAATGTGCATAAATTTTCCAAATTGTGAAAATAGTTTGATTTCCAGTTATTCTTTGCCTTCCTATTTTTCTCTGAATGTTAAGCTATCATCTGAACAATGAAGCTGTCTGATCCCTCACAGCCAAAATGAAAGAGACCCTTAGAAATGAAGTCCTTCCCTGAGAAAGCAAGAATATGCAGCTTCACTTATAAGGGAACCCAGAACATCTTAAATTTACCAACCTCACAAAGAATACAGGGATGTGATATTGGAATGAATGGCTAGAAGTAATTATAAAACATTCATCCTTACAACCCTAAAAGGTTTATTCCCATTTAGAAATTTCCAATGCATGAGAAATCAGATATGTCAATGTATGAACTTTTAGTTCCTTATCATTAAGGGAATATGCTTCACGTTTCATTGTAATTTACTAAGTTCTTTCTGAAACTGCATTTCATGTTCTTCTTACACCTATTTGTGGGATAAAGTGAGAAAATGTTTTAATTCCAACTTTGTGAGTATGGAAATCAAAGCTGAGAGAGATAGGAAATAATTTTCTCCAATTTCTTGAAACCAGTCAGTGACCAAATTGGGTTTCAAATCTAAGTCTTTCTTTTTCAAACACTTAATGGCCTAAATAAATAATTGGATCTGAAGTGCTGTAAAGTTAACCCAAGCAACAATAGATTTTCTCTAAGAAGCTTCATTTTCATGGGAAAATTGTGCACATGTGGGTAGATAATGTCATCCAATGTAGCTCAAAGAAGCAGAAAGGATAGGTCAAAAGAAAAAACATTTAGAGATGATAAATAATCATCATTCAAGAATACTGTAAATATCTTCTTAGCTATATAAGCAAACATAAAATTGGAGAGTTGAAATTACTTAAGACTAGAAGTAGAAGAAGAATCAGATGGCTTTTTTCAGGTCCTCAACATCAATTATAACTTTTTCTTTGTGATTAGTTAAAAGGATATTATTTCTTCCCATCCAAATTCTGCAAGGAGAGTTAGGCAGTCTTTGCCTGTGACTCATAGTAGCTGGTAAAGAAGAGGTGCTCAACAAACATTTCTTAAAAAAAATAGTCTTAGAGAATGTTTTTAGTGCCCTTCATTTTTAAAATTCTTGTTTATTCTTATCTCCAAAACAGACAGACAGTATAAAAATAAAAAAAAAGGGTCATTGTTTTGGAATATAATGTATGTTTTAGCTGTTGTGTGTGCAATTAACAGAACAACGCTCCCCATTCTCTCTTGACCCATGAATCACAGCTGAGCCCAACCTGTGGCATCACCGAGTGACACACACACACAAATCTTCATAAAATATAGTAATGCATTTCTCACGTAAATTATATTTATTGGCTATTCATCAAGTCACAGGTTGTTTCCCTGAGTTTTCACAATGATTCAGGACTTGGGACAGTTTGGTTTGGGCAGCTGTTCATCATTATTGCCCTAATTGTCAGTCATTAAATTTGCCCTGTATTTTTTAATAACCTATGTGTTCATGCACACTTGGTGTAACAATGATTAAGCCTACACTTAATCAATTATCACTTTTTTATTGTAAAATATTTCTAAATAATTTTGAAAAAAAATTCACTTAACTCTTGCAACATCTCTTAATGAGGGAATCAGATCACCAGTATTGTCTTTTTTGGTTTTTTGTTTGTTTTTGATTTGCCAATGACCAGCACTGAGAGGTTGCTGGCTTTATTTTATTTTTTTTAAATTAAGGTATAGTTGATTTACAATATTGTGTTAATTTCAGTTGTAAAGCATAGTTTTTTCAGACTCCTTCCCATTATTGGTTATTACAAGAGATTGAATAGAGTTCCCTGTGCTATACCTTGTGTGTCTGTTGATCCCAGACTCCTAATTTATCCCTCTGCTGCCTTTTCCCCTCTTGTAACCATAGTTTGTTTTCTATGTCTCTAAGTCTGGTTCAGTTTTGTAAATATGTTCATTTGTATCATTTTTAGATTCAGCATATAATATGAGATTTGATTTTCTCTGACTTCAGATAATATGATCATCTCTAGGTCCAAAAGTAATTAATAAAAACCATTATTATTTTCTAATCAATTCTCTCATTTGTTGGACTCAACACTTGTAGATTTTAACTTTAAATTTTTAACTCTTCCCAAGGAACCCTACAAGTTCATAGTACATAATATTCTGTATCTTAGTTATAGTGAAATTTAGATTCACAATTTCTCTTGCTAGTATGAAGAAAAATGTTTTCAAACTATAATAAATTCACATGACCATCTCATGTAAGAATATCACTGCTTTTTCTGGTTCTTAATTCCTTGTCAATGCATAAAACTCAAGAGGTGTCCTATGAATAATATTTCCTAAGGAAATAAAAAACTTTTTTTTAAATTTTAAAATATTGAGTGAGAGAGAAACCTTCTGTCAGAAATGAAAAGTTATGCTATGTAGATATTTTCCCATGACCTATCAAAATTTAGTGACTTAAATTTCACATCTACCTGTTATTTTTTGCAAGGTTTTGATTCAGTTTGGAGGTCTTGCTATTCTGAATTGAGTTGGACTGACATTGCTAAAGGTTCTCTCTCCTGTATAATAAGCTTATGGGTTAGTAATGAACTGATCAGACTTGGCTGGCTTTAGCTGGGGTGACAACCCTGCTTGATGCGGTCCCTTAGCTGCCAGGAAGCTAGTCTCAGCTCATTCTCAGGTTGATAGTGAGGATTAAAGAGAGAGTAGGTCATGTCATGAACAGGACAAACAAAAGTGCAGTCTTCTATCTTCAATGAATTTTCAGCTTATATCACACTTGTTAACATTGTTTTGACCAGAGCTTGAAACATAGAAAAGTCCATTGTCAAAGGGAAGAGCAGAAAATTACAAAGAAAATGACAGGATTTAGAAAAGAATTAATGAGACTATGAATGAAATTAGCCTACCACAAAAGGTGATTCACTTGTTAATAACAATGTTGAAGACATGTCTTCTAAGACAGGGACTGATTCTCCATTGAATGGTGAAGACAGTAATAATAATAATAATAGTAATAATAATAATAATAATAACAACAACAACAACAATAATAATGGAACAGATATAACAAAGCAGAAACAGACTCAGATACAGAGAACGGACTGTTGGTTGTCAGGAGAGAGGGGTGTGGGGCGGGGCAAAGCTAATATAAAGGATTATGGAATACAAGCTACTATGCATAAAACAAGATACAAAAAGACCTAATGGATAGCAAAAGGAAAAGAGTCACTATTTTATAATAGCTTTGTATGCAGTATAATCTATGAAAATATATAATTTCCATGCTGTACAACTGAACTAATATATTGTAAGTCAAAAATACTTCAGTTCAAAATAAAAGAACTTAGTGAATGTAATGAGGGTCATTTGGTTTTTTACCATAAAGTAATTACCATACAATAATTACTAGCTTCCTGATCGCATTTATAATGGCTACAAATTTCAGTTAGAGGCAACCTAGGAACCTCTAAGAAGTCAAAGAAAACACATATTTTGCATGATTGACAAGTCTTTCCTTCCAAAATACACTCATACTTCAATTTTTTAAAAAAAACTCTTTATTGAGAGCCTGGAAATACAATTATGTTCAATTCAGAGTCATTGCAATTGAATTGGCAATTGAAATATAAAGAAATCCATGTGCCAATAGAGCTAAATATATGAATTCTATGGAATGCTACGTAATCAGAAATTAAATTTTGCCACATATATGCCTTACTTTAAAAGTCTTTATTGAATTATAAAAATGATAAGACAAGTGCATAAAACTTAACTTTAGAGCTTGATGAGTTTTCACAAATTGAAAGCACTGACATAACCATCTCTGGGATGCTTTTGAATGTTTTCTCTCTGTTGTCTCCTTCTTTCCCCTTATTATTGGCAAATACTTAGAATAGCAAGTGCATGTAGTGCAAAATGTGTGGCTCACACTAGACCAGATGGCTGACAGTGTTTTTTTTCCAGATGCATTTTTCTTGGGAGACATTAAAATGTAGTATACTTGTTATCAGTGCATTGCCTCTCTGCTGCTAACCACCCTTAAATGACTGCTCTGAAATAATATATCTGGACCCTGTAGATGTTTCTCCTGTGGCAGATGGCATGCTTTGTTAGTAGAGAGTACCAGAGAGACAATAGAGTAAGAAAGGGGTTTCTCTTCCAAGTCTGCTCTGTTTTCCTAGGCAGGCTCCTGCACCATGTCAACTTCCAAGCTCAGCAGAGGGCATAGCTCCTCCAGTCCCTTGACTCTAGAAGTACCTGACTTATAAGCAGCTCAGGATATTCCTTGGGGGTAGATTTCTCCAGCAACTCCACAGTGGCTTCTTAGTGGGGATTTTCCAGCAGGGTACCTCCTATTAAAAATTTCTTCCTGTACTCCCTGGGAGGCTTGTGGCCTCGGTGAACTTCTCCACTCTCTCATGAGCCATAGATATACCCACCATCTAAAAAGAGGTCTGGGTGTTCTCCACACTTCAGGAAATGAGTCTTTCCCTGTAGTTCATGAACTCATCTCTAGGAGATCTGATTGTTCTTTTATCTGTTATTCCTAGATTTTTTATAGGACCCTTTACACTTTAGTAGATGATTCCCTGTTATAGTTAATACTTTTAATTAAAATGTCCACATTCAAGGTACCACATGGTTCCTGCCTCTGGATTAGTGCTTGACTGATGTGGTTGTTTCCTTCAGGGTCCCAGAGCTCTTCTGATTCAAGACATGATTCACAGTAGTAAAGTTGTGTGCACTTTGCATAGTAATATTTGTCAGTTTAATCTATGAACTTTAAAATATCTGTCAATGAATATTAAGCTCAACTTAGTAGAATATTAAAATCAACCTAAGATTTTGGAAACATAATTACTGAAATTACATTGAAAGAAAGAAGCAAATGTTATTGAAAAGCAAATCAAAAGGGAGTGGGAAGGAATAAATTGGGAGTTTGAGATTTGTTGACACTACTATGTATAAGATAGATAAACAACAAGCTTATACTGTTTAGCACAGGAAACTATGTTCAATATTTTTCAGTGACCTATAATAAAAAATAATATGAAAAGGGATATATGTATTTATATGCCTGATTGAAATATTATGCTGTACACCAGAAATTGATACATTGTAAACTGACTATACTTACATTAAAGAAATCATCAGAAATGTATATTATTTGAGTACAAATACCGAGACATATTTTGTTTTATCATTTGGATATATAATAGCATCAGAATATAATTTTAAATTGTATTTATTTGTTATTTATGTATGTTCATACAGTTAATTAGTTGATTCATTGATTTGTACACTATATATGACTGGGTGATCCAACTTCTAGCCAGGAAAAGCATACTTTACACTGTATAACTGACCTTGTTACCTCCCTTCTCTGATTTCTCTTAACCCCTTTTGCAGATCATTCACTCCTCTAAATTATACATAATTTTTTTAGGCACGTTGATATCTTTATTCTGGTTCCACCTGGTCTCAAACACCTGGGAGACACCCCATTTCCCAAAGATGATCATGTATTTTCTCTGACAGAGTTTAATGCTTCCCTTCATCTTTGGCCTTTAGCAGTATGAATTTATTTCTAGGTTGTTTTTTAATTCATTATTTGTTGAAAATTCTTGACCATTCATTTTGCAATATTTTTTTCCTCATTCTTTTACTTTCTTTTTCCTTCTGGGACTTCAATTAAATATATTTCAGACTGATAGGCCTACATCTCTTGGATACTCTGTTCTTTTAAATTTAAATTATTAAAATTTTCCAAGAATTTCCTCTTTTGTTTTCATTTGAGTAATGTCTGTTGACCTATATTCAAGTCCACCAAGGCTCTCCTTGAATGTGTCAGGCCTACTGATGAGCCTGTCAAAGGCGTTCTTCATCTCCTTCACTGGGCATGTGTTTAAATTTATTCCTAGCTTGCTCTTTGACATTTTCTTATTGTTTCCATTTCTCTGCTGAAATGACCCATCTATTCATGAATAGCTTCAAGTCTTTTCACTGGAAATTCTGATGTATTAATCATAGTGATTTTATATCCCCTGTCTGATTTTCACTTCTATTATTTGTTTTATCTTTCAACAGTGGATTTTTTCTTTCAATTTCATAGGTCTCATAACTTTTATTTGAAATCTACATATTCCATGTAAGGGGTCAGAAGCCTAAGTAAATAATGTTTAAGGCTGGAAATAGGCACGCCTCTTTTCCTGCTAGGCTTCTTGGGGAGCTGAGCTGTGTTTCTGTTTGGCTGGTTGTTTCAATTACCTGCCATGCATGGCTAACCTCAGGTTCCTTCAGTGTCACCTTGTGGTTAGGATGGGAGCTAGGCTGACAGACAATCTGAGTTTTATTCTGGAATGTGCTTGGTCCACCTTCAGTTGTAGATGTTCCCTGTGACCCTGCATCTTGGTCCCTGTGTGCTCTTATCCCTCTGCTGGGGGTTGGTCTGCTGTTGCTTGTTTCTTTGTCCTGGTTACTCCAGATGGTGAGGAACAAAGAGGCTTTCCACATTTTCCTCATTTAGTATCAGTCATAGGTAGCTCACATGTCTCTAAGTCTTTGGAGCCAAGATTCCTTGGTGATCCTGCCCAGCATTCCATGGTAAAAAAAATCTTTAATTTTCTGAAACAAGGAGGATGTCTGCCTGTCTCCATTAATCAAACTCTGAGTTTTCACCTGCTGAAAGTGACAGGATTTACTGCCCTTTATTTTCAGCATCTTAAGACATTATTCCACTGGGGGAAGCATCCAGGTAAGAATTCTTTTCTCCCTCAGCAGTGCCATACCAGGGCAACAGGAACACACCAACTGAGGGATGTTTTCTCCACTCTTTCCTGCCCCCAGGCTTTTTCACAAGCAAACAGTGAGGTCCATGGAGAAGGGGCTGCAACCATCTGTGCTCGCAGGACTCCACACTCTCCCAACTGGGAGTGCTCAGCTTTGAGCAGTTCATTAAGGAGTTAGTTGATACTTTTGTATCTGTTTACATGACCACCTTGTCTCCTTCTGTTACCCTAAAAGGGGGAAAGAAAAGGCCCCAGTTCTTGACTTACTCGAAAGATAAGATTTCACATGGGAGATGCATGCACTGTGCAGTGAAATATTTTATTAGGAAAGGTGAAGTACCCCTCCAAGAACAGGAGGCAGGCTGATCCAAGTGCAGACAGCAATGGTCTTTGCTCCCTCCTCTTGTACCCTCACTTAGAGGTGGTCTTTTGATTGATTGATGGCTCTTGCCCCTGGAGTGCTCAGTCATTTTTGTCCCCTTTTGTGAATGCCCTTATCCATGATGAACACAGAAAAACCCACAGAGGGGCCTGAACTTCAATGTTAATTATATTACAATGAGCACCGTGTCTTGTCCAGTTAGGTTCTTGTCACTACCATGCAGTTCCAGCCTTTTAGTTCTAACTGGTTTCTTGCTGGCACTCACTTAAAAGAAGTAAAGTCCCTTTATGCTGGAGGCAGGCATGCCACCATCTTCCGGACCATCCTCCCTCTCCTCCACCTGTCTGCCTCGTGCCCCTGCTTATCTAACTACCTAACACTTCCAGTGCTCTGGGAGAGGTGAGGGATTGCCAGTGACTTGTCTGTCTGGAGGCTCATGACAGCGTTCCTCAAATTTTACCCTAATGATAGCCCTTCAAAGTCAGCACTCTGATGGGTTCAGCAGCAGTGTGATTTTGCAGATTTCCCAGCTTCTTCTTATGGTCTGATAAGTATGACACTCTTTCCATGTGTCTATCCTTAGATGGAACCAGGTCTCGGTAATACATGTGATTAAATCACTAATTATTCATGGTTACCAAGATTCCAGGTACTTTTGGTTATTATGTAAATAATATTTCATGATGAAACCAAAATAAAGATGTGTTCTGCTTTGAAATATGCCAAAATATAGCTTAAAATCTAAATGTTTAATTTTTATTCCATTAAATTAAAAGTACAGTTCCTGTCTATTTAAAGTAATAAGAAAGAGATTTGGGATTTTCTACATATACTTAGGGGAACCTATGTACTTTGAAATATGTGACAACTTTTTACTGAAATTTTTATACGTATTGCACACATGAGGGTATCTATAAGCTACATATGACTTAAAGTAAAATAATACTCTGATAACTGTAGAATTAATAATCATTTAAAAATATACGATGGCAAAGACACTTGAAGCCCTTGGAGGCTCCTCCCTACTAAATTCTCCTTTTTCTCTAGAGGTAACTCCTACCATGGGTCCTATGTTAACCAGTTCTTTGCTAGTCTTTGTATTTTTACTGTAAATGTATGTATCTGTAAAACATGCCATTTATTTTTGCCTGTTTGGAATTTTACATAAATTAAGCCATACTGCATACATATATGACAGAATCTGGAGTTCCATCTGTGTTAATATCTATGTCTATAAGTGTGGACTTTCAGAACAGGGACTCAAGAGCCAGACGGCCTTGTTTTGAATATTATATCATTAACTAAACAGCCTTCATTGAGAAGTTCCTTAACTTTCCTGTCCTGTTTCTTTGTGTGTAAAGCATATTGTCATATTAATTAAACAAATTAATGCAGTGCATTCATATAGCTAACTAATACAGCTCAAGGCTATATGACCCTTTAAATTTTAAAGCCCCTCCATTTTGAAGCGGCTTTATTTAAGAAATAGAAGACAAATTATAAATATCAGTGACAAACTAAAATATTAACTACAATAAGAAAAAAATCACAATTATAAATATATTTCTAAATGTAACAAAAATAACTGCCCATATAAACACATTCTAGGACTATTTTCAGGTCCCTGGAAAGGCTTGTACAAATGAGGTGCTCGGAAACAAATTCCATCAGCTTCATGGCAAGTCTGACTCTGCATATGTAAAACACTTTGAATAATAGTTCTGTAAAAGTGAATGATATTTTTATGTATTTTTATTGCGCATGTTAATAGAAATTTTTTACAGTATTGTTTCCTTAAGTGAAATAAAATATAATTAATCTAACTAATTACATGTACCATGAGACAATATTGTCACATAGAATTTTCATAGTTTTGGTTTTAGTTTTCTTTTGTTGTTGTTGTTCTCATAGTATATTGTTGCAGGGATTAAAACGAAGTTGAAACTAATGCTGTTATTCACTCGTGCAGTTAAATTCCTTCAGGCACATTTGAGACACGGAGTGAAAATTTGAAGTTTATCTTTCTGCAGTCAGGGGTGGGGGACGAGGGAGGGAAACACGCTTCAGCTCCGGGGGAGGGGGCTGTTTGCGAGTGTATGCGGTGCGCGGTCCAGATCCAGGGATGCCCGCAGGCAGCGAGGTTCCCGCGGGGCGATCACGTGTCCCAGCTGCCCCCCTGGGTCTCTAGACCCCGCACGCTTGGCACTACCAGCAGCGCCCCAGCCCCTTCCACTCCAATTCGGACTCGCGGGTGGGCGTCAGAGGGCGCATATCTGTCCCGATGGAGACCTTTCCTCTCTCTGATTCGGACAGCCCAAAGTCCCAGCTCAGGGAGCCGGGCTCTGACCCCGGACACTCTCCAGCCCTGCACTGGGGCCCACGTGCCAGGACCTGAGCCCCCAACCTGCCTGGAGAGGGTCTACCCGAGGCCAGGGCCGGCCACGTGGGCAGTCCTCCCTTCCACGCCAGGCCTAGATGCTGGATGTCCCCGCACCGTGTGTTCCGCCGCCCCTGCCCAGGTCCGAATCCCGGCTGGGTGACTTTCTGGGCGTCTCAGCAACGTTAGGGACAGGGGTGCGCATCGCTGAACGGTGGCGCCCGCGCCGGGCTTACGTTGGAGCGGGAGCGACGAAGCGGCCTCGGGCGCAGCCACGCCGCCTGTGCCCGCGGCGCGGGGCGCTCCGGTCTCGTCCTGGAGTTACTTTCTCTCTCGGTCCCAACCCTGCCAGCACCCCTCCCGGCCTGGCCTCAGCTTCGCGCGGCCCATCCTCTCCCCTCCCCTTACCGCCTCCTCGCCCTGCTCTCCGGCTGCCCTCCCGCCGCTCCCATCCCCTGTCCTCCCTCCCCTCTCTCCAGCGGCCTTCCCCGATGGCCGGCGAGAAAACCATCCCCCACCCGAGCCGGTAGCTGGGGCCCCACGGCGGCCAGCCCAGGCGCAGAGGCAGCGATCCGGCTCCCAGTTACCCAGCGCGGCACCCTCCAGCGGGAGCGCGCGGCCACTCCTGGCTGGGGGATCAGCTGCGCCGCCTGGTGGTAGCTTGTCTACCAAATAACGCAGTTGCTTCACTTTTTGTTTGCTACCAATTTGAAATAAAAATTTTAATTCCTGTACATTTCGGTTTCTGCTGTGTTTCTTTGAATTGATACATGAAAATTTTTTAATTTAGGAAAGAAAGGTGTTAAGAGTAATGTATCTATCAAATTCAATATATATATTTAATTTATATTCACTGTGATATTTTAAATATCTAAGTAAATAGGCCAGTAAGAAATTTCCATAATTTTTAGAAAACCACATAAATTTTAAGATAATAGTATTTCTTTGACCTTCAATAATTAGAAGCTTGCCTAAATTACTTTTATTGCTATTTTATAAACATATATTGTGTACACATTAAAAGCTAGGAAAATAGTTTTCACAATATTGCAAAGTAAAAATCATACTGACATAATCAAACTTAGAAAGGAAATGACTTTAATGTCACTGTATATCAAAGCAATGTATATTACACAGAAAACCGCATTTAAAGTGTACTATGCGGAGACCATGTTATTTAGAACCGTGAGTACAAACTTTATATGAAATGGGAAAATAAACTTAACTTTAAAATTGACCACATGGTAACAGACAGAATTTATCTTTTAGATAGTAACAAACGCCTGTGGTTAAACACAGGTCTGAAATTCAGCTGCTGGAGTCCAGTGTAATGACACCTGATGTTCACTGCCTTGTACATTCTAACTGAAAAGTGTTCATTACCTACAGGTTGTCAAACCTGGTGATTATTATTCTCACACAATATATAACAGTCAATTAGCAGTAGCCATACAATTTTCAAAATTTTAGAAATGTACTACAAATTTTCTTCCCCCCCCAGTTCCCTTCTGTACTGCCTTGAAAATAAAATTAGCAATCAACTCAATATAATACATTATTTTAGGTTTTTCCAATTAACTTTCCAGATACTAGCACCCTAAGGAAACTGTTTATTAGTGTTGAGGCCTATAAAGATTTACTTACTGAGGAAATATTTATGGAGTGTCTATCAGCAGCAAGACTATAGAGATGTAATAGGGGTTCTGAATAAGTCAAGATTTCGTCCCTGAATATAGGAAGTGTCGGTTCTAAGGCCATAGCTCTCCCTGGTGACTGAGCATCACAATCACACATTTGATTTCCTCTGTTTAAGATTGGGAGAATGCTGAGAAAATCAAAGAGTAAAAATCAGAATTGCTGAATCAGGATGGAGGTAAAGAGTAGAACTGATGTATCTGTGTTAAAGAAAAACTCAACAGGTGATTTTGATGTTTGGCTAAAGTAGTGGAGAATTGGGAAAGAGGAAGATGAGTTAGTGATTGTAAAATCACAAGAGCAGGTCAGTTCTGGAGTCTGACTGGTTGGATGCCAATCTTAGACCATTTCTTTGACAGATGTCTTATTCTGCTGAGCTGCTGTGACAAAATCCTACCATATTAGTGACATAAACAACATAAATGTCTTTCTCACAGTTCTGAGGCTAAGTCCAAGATCAAGGTATGAGGACGTTAATGTCCTGGGTGAGGGCCCCACCTTATGGCTCATAGCAAGCCTTCTCCTGTGTTCTCAAATGATGGAATGAGTGAGAGATCTCTGTGGGGTCTCTTTTCTAAAGGCATTGACCCATTCTTTGGGGCTTCACCCTCACAACCTAATCACCTCCCACAGGCACCAGGATTTCAACAGATGAACTGTGGGGTGGGGCACACAAACATTCAGCCCAGAGCGGTCAATGACCTCCAAACTTTATTTAACATCAGTATGTTTCAGTTTTCTTGTATATAACATGGGGCTAATAGTAGTGCATTTTAAAAAGATAGTTTAAAGGATGAAATTTTATTATTTATTTAAATTCTTAATCACAGTACCTGATATATTTAAATGATCAATAGATATTCATCGAGTTTTACTTTAAGTGTTGTGAAAAGATCCATGCTTTATTCAAAGTGAGGAAGCAAAATAAAAATATGACTTATTCAGAAATGCTGTCTGGAATGGTGATTGTAAAGTTGAGTCTGGAAGATTCTGCTTCCACTTAGAAGAAAGAGGAAAAAACATGAAAAGATATATAAGCTAGAAGTGATCACACAATATTCTGATTAAGACAGTATCTAAATTAAAGGGATTTCCTGTTGCAGAATGACACAGATAGCAAAATAAGATATTTTGATAAACATTCTCAAGGTTATATTCATGGATAATTTTCACTTCATTGGGTGAAGGGATCTTGATTATAGCAGATAGCGAAGGGCTGTGCTTTCCAGATAGCCATATAGGAAAATGGTGGAAAACTTGTTTATTTCAGATCTTAAGGGTTACTTTTAAAAGATTATTTGAAAATAGACTTTAAAAATACGTTATGCAGTTTGGGTAAAAGAATATATACATGTAATTAAAAATACCAGATATACTTTGTGTTTGGATGATCGTTTCCAGTTATTCTCATCCAGCAAAGGGGCTCATCTTTGTTCTGATGTAGTCCCCTGAGCTGTTCTGCTTGTGACAAAGCTTTCTCATACTTGCATCCCTGTGTGCTTGTCTGTCTTTTTATTTTTTTTAACATTTTTTATTGATTTATAATCATTTTACAATGTTGTGTCAAATTCCAGTGTTCACCACAATTTTTCAGTCATTCATGGACATATACACACTCATTGTCACATTTTTTCTCTGTGAGTTATCATAATATTTTGTGTATATTTCCCTGTGCTATACAGTATAATCTTGTTTATCTATTCTACAGTTTTGAAATCCCAGTCTATCCCTTCCCACCCTCCACCCTCCTGGTAACAATAAGTCTGTATTCTCTGTCTGTGTGTCTATTTCTGTCCTGTATTTATGCTTTGTTTTTGTTTGTTTGTTTGTTTTTGTTTTTTAGATTCCACATATGAGCGATCTCATATGGTATTTTTCTTTCTCTTTCTGGCTTACTTCACTTAGAATGACATTCTCCAGGAGCATCCATGTTGCTGCAAATGCCATTATGTTGTCGGTTTTTATGGCTGAGTAGTATTCCATTGTATAAATATACCACCTCTTCTTTATCCAGTCACCTGTTGATGGACATTTAGGCTGTTTCCATGTTTTGGCTATTGTAAATAGTGCTGCTATGAACATTGGGGTGCAGGTGTCATCCTGAAGTAGTGTTCCTTCTGGATACAAGCCCAGGAGTGGGATTCCTGGGTCATATGGTAAGTCTATTCCTAGTCTTTTGAGGAATCTCCACACTGTTTTCCATAGTGGCTGCACCAAACTGCATTCCCACCAGCAGTGTAGGAGGGTGGGCTTGTCTATCTTACACACACTGGTTATCTTACTGTTACACTGCAGGTCATCGAGATTTTTTTTTGGCATGTGAGATTTTTCAAAATATTTTTAACTTGAATCATCCTGAATTGATATCTGCAGAGGTTTGACCTCTTCCATATGATACCCGGCCATGTGTCCACTACTTGTCTTGGTGTTAAATGGACGGATGACTCTGGCCTTTCTGTTTGGAATCTTTGTTCTACTGCCTAAATGCTCGCCCAGGAACCCTGTTTTTCATGATAGCCTGTGGTGGTGTTGGGGGTGTTATCACGCAGTAGTGCTACACGGTGATGTCTTTGTTAGGGTCTAAGCCCCAGATCCTCTCCCATTGTCCAAGTCATAAGGCTTTTCCTGAAGTCCACAAAAGCTCCCCCTGGGAGCTTCAGAAACATGATATGCATAATCTTCTATAATATGACATTGAGAAATGTTATTTTATTTGATAGTTATTAAAAATATATTCTTCTTGAGCTAAATAATATGGAAGCCAGAACACACAGGATGTTTCCCTTTCTCTTCAGCCCCTCCTCCTCTTCACCCTCTCTTTGACTTTCTTCATGGAGAGAATATTTTCATCATTTGAGACCTAGATTCAATAGCCCCATAATAATTTTTTTTTGATTGCCATCAATCTGTGTCTATCAGTTGGAGGGAAGCCATTTTTAACAGAAATGCACATGTTGTGAATACAGGTAAATTCAGAAACACAATAGAGTAGATTTTTGGAGCCATGCTTTGTGGATATTGCTAAGTCCCTGGATACTACCTTATTTTAAAAATACAGGGATAAAAAATAACAGATGAGGGAAAGTTTTCTTAAACAAATGATGCTGACACAATTAGTTACAGATTAGAAAAAGAAGTAAACATGGATACCTACTTCCTTAAAAAAAAATTTGATAATGAAACTTACAAGCTTCTGCAGAGCAAAGTAAACCAGAAATAAAACAAGAAGAAAACCTACGGAATGGAAGAAAATTTTTGCAAGTGAAACCGACAAAGGCTTGATCTCCAAAATATATAAGCAGCTCATATGACTCAATAAGAAAAAAATAAACAACCCAATCCAAAAATGGGCAGAAGACCTAAACAAGCAATGCTCCAAGGAAGACATACAAATGATCAAAAAGCACATGAAAAAATATTCAATATCACTAATTATCAGAGAAATGCAAATCAAAACTACAATGAGGTATCACCTCACACCAGTCAGAATGGCTGTCATTCAAAAATCCACAAATGGCAAATGCTGGAGAGGCTGTGGAGAAAGGGGAACCCTCCTACACTGCTGGTGGGAATGCAGTTTGGTGCAGCCACTATGGAAAACAGTGTGGAGATTCCTCAAAAGACTAGGAATAGACTTACCATATGACCCAGGAAACCCACTCCTGGGCTTGTATCCAGAAGGAAATCTACTTCAGGATAACACCTGCACTCCAATGTTCATAGCAGCACTATTTACAATAGCCAAAACATGGAAACAGCCTAAATGTCCATCAACAGGTGACTGGATAAAGAAGAGGTGGTATATTTATACAATGGAATACTACTCAGCCATAAAAACCGACAACGTAATGGCATTTGCAGCAACATGGATGCTCCTGGAGAATGTCATTCTAAGTGAAGTAAGCCAGAAAGAGGAAGAAAAACACCATATGAGATCGCTCATATGTGAAATCTAAAAAACAAAAACAAACAAACAAAAACAAAGCATAAATACAGGACAGAAATAGACTCATGGACAGAGAATACAGACTTGTGGTTACCAAGGGGGTAGAGGTTGGGAAGGGATAGACTGGGATTTCAAAATTGTACAATAGATAAACAAGATTACACTGTATAGCACAGGGAAATATACACAAAATGTTATGAAAAATCACAGAGAAAAAATGTGACAATTAGTGTGCATATGTCCATGAATGACTGAAAAATTGTGCTGAACACTGGAATTTGACACAACATTGTAAAATGATTATCAATCAATAAAATATGTTAAAAAAAATTGAAACGAAATGTTAAAGGTTTTGATGGAATTGTTGCAACAATAAGGGAATGAGTGAAATATATCGGGAAATGTATTATATTAGAATGAAAAAGGGTTTTCTAATCATAAAGTTGACATAAAGAATGAAAAAAATCCCAGTCAAAAATGTTCTACACAAAACTTCAAAGATGAGGAATACATTAAAAGTAAAATTGAAGAACAAACATGAAAAATAGTAAACTCAAAACGTAAGAACTGGAAAAGATAATAAATAATTCTTAGAGGGTACTTCCTAATCATTACCAAATATATGAACAAAAACATTTAAATAACACCTATAGTAAGAGAGACTGAAAATGTGCAAATCACGGCTTAAGAAGACAGGTGCACCATCCACTCCTGGTCATCCTCATTCACTGCTGCTGAGACAGTGAAGACACCACTTTTGACTCTAATTTACAGGTTGTGGTTTCCTGACCTCAAGAGATCTGTCAACTTTTCTTCCCTTTACCCATGCATTTCCACTGTATATCTAGCCTCTCGTCTTCAGACCTATCAGGATATTTGACCTCCTTTGATTTGGGCATTTTTCTCTCTGCTTGCTTCTTTGTTCTTCTTTCCTGTCTTTATTCCTATTTCAGTTCATGATTGACAAGGTCAGCAGTGTGTGTAGGGGCTTAAAAGCCCGGCCTCTGGAGGAAACCTACTGGTGTCTGAGCCTAGCTCTGCTAACTAGGGGCCAAGTGAAACTAAGATGACTTTACTTCTCAGTATCCTCTGCTCTAAAATGGGAGGATTGTAGTAGTCTCTTGTCATTGGTTTGTTATAAGATCAAATATGTCAATATGTATGGATTACTTAGATTAAGTATCTGGCATATAATAGCTGCTATGTAAGTAGGATTCAAATGCACTGATGATCTGTTTTTTCATTTTGCATACATAGTTTGGGTTATTATATTTCAAGCTGACAGTGTTTTGTAATTCAGTGTTTCTTCTTTAGAGAAACATATTGATCATTCTTTCTAGATTTTTAATTTTTAAAAATTCATAAAGATTCCATTAGCCAAAGTGATATATGGCTTTATTTTAATATACTTAACTTTTCATTTTTATGTACTCCATACATAATTTATTTTTAATAACAACTTTATTGAAATATAATTCTCATGTGATAAAATTAACCCCCATAAATGTGCAATTTAGTTATTCCCAGTATATTCCCAACATTATTCAGTCTTGAAAGCTATTAAACTTTAGAATAATAGGATTCCATAGCTATTAGTGGTTATTTCTTGCACCCTACCCCCTCAGCTCCTGGTAAGACTAAACTATTTCCTGTCTCAATAGTTTAGGCCATTCTGGACATTTTCTTATAAACTGATCCCTACAACTGGAGGCTGCTTTCGTTATCATAATGTTTTCAAGATTCATTTATATTGTAGTATATATCAGTACTTTATTCCTTTTAATTGTTAAAAAAAATTCTATTGTATATAGGTGTTCAATTTTGCTTTTGCCCATTCATCAACTGATAGCTTTTTGAGTTGTTTTCACTTTTGGTTACCATAAACATTCGTGTATAGCTTGTGTGTAGACATATGTTTTTATTATTTTGGATATATGCCTTGGAATGCAATTGTTACACACATAATAACTCTGTGTTTAAATTTTGAGGAACTGTCAAACTGTTATTTAGAGTGGGTACACCATTTAATATTCACACCAACAAAGCTGAAGTTTCCAACTTTTCCACATCCTTCCAAAAGTTGTTATTGTCCTTTTTTTTCATTTTAGCCATCCTAGTATGTGTGAAGTTGTATCTCATAGTGATTTTTATTTTCATTTCCCTAATGACTAATGAGATTGGATATTTTTTAATGTACTTATTTTTTATGTGCAGTGTGTAAATTTTTTTTGTACAATATTTATTAAAATCCTTCAAGATGTACTGCAGATAATGGTTATCATGTCTCTTTTCATGCCAATACTATTTTTTTTTTTGGCCTGGGGGCACTGGCTAGAACTTGGGAGTAACAGGCACCTTTGTCTTTCTGACTTAAAAAATAATGATTTTAGTGGTTCACTGGTAATTAGTACATGTTTTTGTAGAAATGCTTTTTCAGGATAATACAGTGCCTTTGCATTCCTAGTTTACCAAGAGGTTTTTTATAAAAAAATTATTATGAATAGATGTTCACATTTAAGGCTTTTTGTATATCTGCTAAGATGATTATATAGCTTTTATAATTAAGCTCCTAACATGGTGAATTACATTGATACCTTTTCAAATATTGAACAGTCTTTTATTTCATTCTTGAGGTAAACCCTACTTGGTTATGAAATATCAAGTACATTCTAAATTGTATTTGCATATATTTGGGATTTTTGTATCAATATTCAAAAGTGAGATAATTTTCCTTTCTTGTACTAGTTTAATGCAGTTTGTATATCAGAATTTTCCTGCCTTTGTAAAATGAATTTGTTAGCTTTCTTTTTCTATTCTTTGAAACTGTTTATATAAGTTAGGAATTATTTATTCTGTAAATGTTTAGTAAATTATATGACATTCTTTTGGGAAACATATTGGATATTTTTATTTTAAAAATTACTATTGTCAACTGCTGTAGCAGATGTTCTTAAGATCCAGAATTTATATCTAAATCTTTAGATGAAACCTTCCTTAGATATATGGTCCCTAATAATCTCCCTTAGATTGCCCTTAGATGACTTTTTAGCACTTGGAGAATATCATGTCTCTTCTGGTTACACACATTCTATTTTTTTCTAAAAATCTTCAAAAATTTTACATTGTTCTTTATTGAGTTTAATCTCATTAGTTTTGATTCATCATTACAGCTAACTGGGGTGTTTTAATTTTTATTTTGTTTATATTATTTAAAACATTTTTTTGTCTTTAAAATATCTTATTTTGAAACAACTTTAGAGCCACAGGGAGTTGTAAAGAGAGTTTAGAAACTTCTATTTACTCTTCTTTCTGTTTCCTCCAAAGGTTACATCTTACACAATTATAGTACAACATCATAACCAGAGGTTTGACATTGGTACAATGTAAGTGCAGTTCTCCGTTATTTCATCCCGTGTGTGGATTTCTGTAATCACCACTACAGTCAAGATACAGAACTGTCTCATTATTGCAAAGATCATTTCTACGCTATTTCTTTATAATTACACACTCCCCCTCCCCTCCACTATTCCTGACCTCTGACAGCCACTCATCTGTTTCCATCTCTATAATTTTATTTTGAGGATTCTTGGTATATACTAGATATGAGTCCTTTGTCAGATGTGTGTAATTTCTCCCATCACATAGCTTGCCTTTTCATCTTCTTCCCAGGGTCATTTGCTGAGCAAAAGTTTTAACTTTTGATGAATTGTCTTTTTGATTCATTGATTTTTCTCTATTTTTTATTTTACATTTCATTAATTTCCTCTATTTCCTTTCATTTGCTTGATTTGGGTTTATTTTTATCTTCTTCTAGGTTATTAAGTTGAGAACTTAGATTATTGATTTGAGACTTTTTCTCTTTTCTAAAATTTTTCCTTTTGGCACTGCTTTAGTTATGTTCCACACACTTTAATATTCTGTATTTTCCATTTTCATCCGGTTCATATAGTTTTTAGTTTCCCTGAGCCTTCCTCTTTGATCCATAGATTATTTAGAACCATGTTTTTAGTTTCCAAGTGTTTGGGGGAATTTTCTCGTTACCCATCTGTTGCTGATTTCTGGGTTAATTCCATTGTAGTCAGAAAACATTGTCTGTATGGTTTTGGTTCTTTTAAAGTTGTTGAGGTTTGTATTATGGTCAGTATTAGGTTTATTTTGGTCTTCTGTGCACTTGAAAACAATGTGCATTCTGCTCCTGCTGGGCAGAGTGCTCTCTTCCTGTTGGTTAGACCCTGCAGGTTGATAGTATTGTTGAGTCCTGTATCCTTGCTGAGTTCCCCTCTACTTGTGCCATCAGTTTCTGAGAGAAGGGATTGAAGTCTGCAGCTGTAACTGTGCACTCTTCTACTTCTCCTTATGGTTTTTGCTTCATGTACTATGCAGCACTGTTCTTTGGTACATGCACATTTAGAATTGCTATGTCTTCTTGATGGATTGACTTTTGATCATTATTTGATATCCCTGTCTGTAAGCGGTAATTTTCTTTGCCATAAATTTTACTTTATCTGATAACAATATGTCCACTCATACTTTCTTTGATTAATGTTTATGTGGAATATCTTTTTTCATCTTTCTAGTTTTAACCTACATATAGGCATACCTTCGAGATGTGGTAGTTTTGGTTCCAGACCACTGCAATAAAGCAAATATCACAAGAAAGCCAGTCATATGAAATTTTAGTTTCCCAGTCCATTTAAAAGTTATGTTTATACTGTGCTGTAGTCTGCTAAGTGTGCAATAGCATTATGTCTAAAACAACAATGCATGTACCTTAATTTAAAAATCTTTTATTACTAAAAAATTCTAACCATCACCTGAGCCTTCAGTGAGTCATGGTAGTTACATCAATGTTCTGTGATCACAGATCTCCATAAAAAAATAATAATGAAACAGTTTGAAGTGGTGTGAGAATTACCAAATGGTGACACAGAGACACAAATTGAGCAAATGCTGTTGGAAAAGTGGTGCTGATAGACTTGCTTGATTCTGAATTGCCAGAAAACTTCAATTTGTGAAACTCAATAAACTGAAGGGTTACTACCCTTCAGTATACAAGTATGTTTGTATACTGTTAAATTGAAGAGTTTCTTATAGACAACATAGAGCTCAGTCATTTTTTTTAATTGACTTTTTAACTGGTGTGTTTAGACCACTTAGATTAATTGTGGTTATTGATTAGTCCTTTTTTCTGTTTGTTCTGCTTTTCACTTCTCTGTTTTGCTTTACCTGACTTCTTGTGGATTACCTGAAAATGTTTTAGAACTTAATTTTGACTTATCTGTGGTGTTTTTGAGTGCTTCTCTTTGTGTATCATTTTTTTTTAAATTGAAGTTGGGTCAGTTTACAATGTTGTGTCAGTTTCTGGTGTACAGCATAGTAGTTCAGTCATACAGATATATTCATTTTCATATTCTTTTCATTATAGGTTACTTCAAGATATTGAATATAGTTTCCTGTGCTACAGTTCTTTGTGTATCTTTTTAAGTGTTTACTGTAAGTATTACATTATATACACATAAATTTTCTTAGTCTGCTGGTGTCAACACTTACCAGTTTGTTATGATAGTCTTGTATGTTTCCTCTTCACACATTGAGAAGCGCATCAGCATTATAATTTTTGCTTCAACTATCAAACAAAATTTAGCAAACACAGGAGGAGAAAGAAACTGTAATTGTCCATATTTGTAATATTTTTATTGTTCTTCCTTCCTTCCTGATGTTCCAGGATTCCTTCTTTTATCATTTCCCTTTGTTTTATCCATTCTTTTAGAGTATATATGTTGGTTGACATATTCTGTTAGTTTTGTTCATCTGAGAATGTCTTATTTTCCTATTTAAAACTTTTTTTATTTATACAACATTGTAAGCTGAATATACTTCAGTTAAAAATATATACGTAAAGTAAAAATATTTTCTTTTATTGAAGTATAGTCCATCTACAATGTTGTTACTTTCTGGTGTACCACAGAGTGATTCAACTTTATATATATAGGCCATTATGAGATACTGAATTCCCTTGCTGTTCAGGAGGACCTTGTTATTTATCTATTTTATAGATAACAGCTGATTTGCTCTTCATTTTTGAAGGATATTTTTGCTGAATACAGAATTCTGAGTGGGCAGTTCTCTCAAAACTTAAAAAATATGTAACTTCCTTTTGGGCTCTCTGATTTCTGATGAGAAATTTCCTGGAGGCATTCAGAATTTTTCCTTTGGTTTTTAGTTTTTAGTTGTTTGACTATAATATGTCAGAGTGGACTTCTTTGGGTTAAGATCCTGTTTGGAGTTTGTTCAGTCTTAAATATTTAGGTTTGTTTATTTATTATTTATTTTTATTTATTTATGACAAATTTGGCAAAATTTTAGCCATTATTTCTTTGAATACTTTTCCAGCCCTACTTCCTTGTCCTCTCTGGGACACAGAATGCATGAATGTCATATTCATTGATATTGCGCCCATCTGTCCCTGAGGCCCTGTTCATTTTTCAGTCTATTTTCTCTTTGTTTTTCAGATTGGGTAATTTCTATTGTCCTGTCTTCAAGTTCAGTGATTCCTCTGTTCTTTTCTGTTGTTGAGTCCATGTATTGAGATTTTTATTTCAGGTATTATGTTATTTGGTTCTAAAATTTCCATGTGGCCTTTTACCTTTGCTGTGATTTTGTGTATCTTTGCTGACTTTTTTGTTTGTTTGTTTTTCATTTGTTTCAGGTGTGTTTATAGTTGCTCACTGAAACATTCTGTGATGGCTTTTAAAGCCTTGTTTGGTAATTGTTACCTGTGTCATGCCAGTGTTAGTATCTGTCCATCATCTTTTCTCATTTCAGTTGAGATGTTCCTGGTTCTTTCTATGTTGAGGGAATTTTTGTTATTCAGTGCTGGACATTTTGGGTATTATATTATGAGTTTCCAGGTCTTATTTAAATATTATGTTTTAGTAAGTCATTTCTGTTATTGTTCCAGCAGGGAGAAGGGGATAATGCCAGTTAGGAATTGAAGCTCAGATTTTAATCTTGGCCTTTGCTGACACTCATTTGGGGAGGGGCTCCATGTTACTGCTGATTGTGGACAAGAGTTCGGGCTTCCCCCCAAGGCCTCTGCAGGTACCATCTGGCTGGGATGGCAAGGGGTGCCCTGCTGTCATTGGTGGAATTCCTGATGTTCCACTGGGCCTCCTATCATAACCCCAACATGGAGGCAGTGAGGGGGATGGAGGTTCTGGTTCCACATGTGATGTCTACACTGCAGGTGGGGGCTTGTTTTCCTTTAATGCTTGGCTGGAGTCAGGCAGTTACTGGTAAGTTTTCTGTGTTTCCACTGTCCCTTCATCTCCTTTGGCTAGAGAGAGCAGGCTTTCTGGGGACCTTTTTCATTTGCTCCCATTGGTGTTTCTGGGTTGTTGGCTTCCCTGGCACCTAGCGTGGGATGCATGAGACAAAAAGAAAACTCAGGAAGTCACCACTGTGTAGTTCCTCAGGTCCAGATCCCTGGCCAGTCTGACACATTCTCTTCACCTCTCAGCATTTCTTATGTTTATTTCAAATATAAAGCCTAGGGAGTCTAGCCATGTTTAGTGGGAGGAGTAGGGAAAAGTATGTTTATCCATCTTTCCAGAAGCAGAAGTCCAAATTTAATTAACTTTGAATGGATAATACATTCATGTGACATACAAGTTGAGTGGTATAAAAAGAAGTTACAGTGAAATTAACATTCTCCTACCCAATTCCACTCTTGGATGGCAGTAGTGTTTCTGGTTACTTGTGCTTCCTTCTGAGGTAACTTTACAGATATCAGCAGACGTACACAGATGCACTGTTACCCAGGTGGTGGCATACTGCATACACCGTATCACATCCTGTTTTTTTCTCATAACACTCCATTTTAGTGAACCTTCTGGATTCATACAAGAAGAACTTCTTCTCCATTTTTCATGGCCTCATGCTGTTTCAGTGCATGGAGATGCTATGTGTATGTAACCACTTGCACTGTTTAGGTGTTGGTCCTGTTACCTGATATATTTATTTTCCCTTCCATCTTAGTGTCTTCTGCACATTTCTTGTGTTTTCTGTGTACACCTGAGTCAGGGTCCTGTGTAAGCTGAAGTTTGTTGGAGACAGCTGCTGGTGACTGAAGTCTTCATTCTATGATAAGTCATCTGTATACTCCATAAGTATTTGGAGATACTCATTACAGCTGCTCTCCTAGAATTGGTTCTCCATCATGTCCACAAGGGCTCTTTGGTCCACAGCTTGCTTTTCATAGGTGCCAACAAAAGATTTTGAGTATAAGCTCTATACACCCTTATTCACTTTCATGGGTTTAGGTGCTTCCACATAATACTTAACAGAATTTATGTGCTTTGTTCTTATTTCTAAAGGGCATGGAAACAAAGGTCTACTATGATTTGGGGTCAGAGTACTTGTATCTACCTTTTGGGAAAGATAAGATTTACTTTGTTATCATTTAAATTTTTGAGCTTGGTAGTTTCATTCTTACTAAATTAGCACTTTTTCTTTAGGGTGGTGATTTTTTCTTTTGAGTAGAAATATTGCCCTCAAATTCTTGGTGAACTTGAGTAAAGTCATGTATTGAAGAACCTTTTTGCCTTTGCCTCTTTACAGTCTTTCATGTTCACTTGGAAGTTTAATTCTAAATCCATGCATAATTAAGTTTGATCTTGCACAGAGGATGGAGTCTGGAACTTGCACTGTTAGACTGGAATTTTTACTGATAGACTGTGTGAGGATGTTTTTTTAATTTCAATTTTTTAATTTGATATTTCCAAATATGTAAAACATCAAGATACTTACACCAGTTATCTCAAATGAGACCATGCAAAGCAATTTTATAGTGTATACAACAATCATTCCCCCATTCAGATTTGCTACTTTATACAACTATGTGATTGACAGAAAATTGAATGGCATGTGCCTAATTGGAAAATTTCACCTTGTTTACAAAAAAAAGGAAGAAATTAAGAAAACTCAAAATCAAACATGTAGGATACTTGCTAGTTTGTGTCTGCAAGTCAATTTAGAAACTTTTTTTTTAATTTAGTAGGCACATGGGACTGAAAACTTTAGCTGCCCAGTTTTATCCAACTACCTGACAGAAAGCAGCACAAATGACAGTCCCAACACTGTAAACTTTGAAAGACTGAGAGAGTAGGCACTATTTTTTATCTGTATTAGATTCAATTGTTAAGCCTGCAAATGTAGGCTTTTTTCTCTTAACAGAAATAAATCTTCTCAGGGCCTTTCCTCTAGCTTCAGTGGGCTGGGTTCAAGAATAGTGAAGAACCCCTCATTTGAAATTTAAAGTGTGACAACTCTGAAGTATTCTGATGCATTATACAAAATTTTGCTAGTTTCATAGACCAAAGACAGGTGGTTTGCTAAATGGCACTGAAGAAAATCCTGACCCAAGTGGCACTATTGGTTCAAATGTTACTGGCCAAAGAAAATGATACAACAATATTTATAGGCTCAACTTTAAGAAATGGTTGACATTAATACTGTACATATTTTACACATCAAATACATAGTCCAAGAGTTTATAAAAGAAATTCATGCATTATTACCTCTAAGAATATCAATGTGCAAGATACCCAGCCCCTCCCAGTACTTGTGACATTTCAGGTGGACAGTGTTATATACAAAAACAATTCAATTTCTCTGCTGTGTTCAGTATATAATTTAAAGAAACTTCAGAGATTACTGAGGAAAAAATTTGGTCCGCTGAAGATTGACAACACATGTCAATCTGTGGGATTTTTGAATATTTCCTTTTTTTAAAAAACACCCAGAACACATAACCTCTGTAGAAAGAAAAATATAAAAATTCTGGAAGATCATGTCTGATCACACTACATAATTTAGAATGAAATGTCACTGGTTTAAAGTGTTTCTGTCTTACTCATTCCTTTGACAGCATTAATTTGTGAAGTAATACTCGTACTTAGCTCAGCTGCTTTTATGGAACAAGAGCTCAGCTTCAAAATTGTGGCACTGATTTTCCTTATAACAGCACTATTTTCAGCAGCAATTATATTTTTAAAGTTTAACAATTTGTAGAACAAATGTCTAAATACACTTATTCCAACTTTATACTCAACAGTTATGATCTTTACAAAAAGCTAATATCTACATAGAGAACCATCTTTTACTTGCCCCATCTCATCTCTGACTTGGTTGAGGAAGTACAGGCATTTCAGACTAGGTATTTATGTGTTTTAGATGGGATACTTGGATTTATGTGAATATAAAAATAAGACAAAATAATTCTTAGTCAGGTACATTCCAGTGTCCCTGTAGTTAGTTACATGATAAATAGTACCTACCTGCTGACCACCTACAAAAGATGAGACATTCTGAGGCACCCTAACAATCTAGGTCTGTAACAGCTGAACAAGAAGGTCATTTTACTCAATTGTGATGCAGTCACCACTGACTGGTATTTAAGGTGTTTACTAGTAACCAGCAAGTTTAACTAAAGAGATGTCACTAAATTCAAACTGAAAATATATATTTAAATGCAGCAATTTACATTGAGGGAAATATGGTTCTTGTGTATTCTGTGTAAAGAGAGATTATGAATAAAGGGAATTGGCATCTGAGCACTCTATTTCAATGCCATGAATACAGGTTCCATGATAAGATATCTGCTACATGCATTTTGCTTACAGTAAACGGTCTAAAAATCACCAGCTCTATAGAGTTAAACTCTGTATTAAAGGACTATTGAATTACAGGGGAATTGGCCATATCAGGTAGCTAGTGACATAGTACCAGTTGTGAAAATTGAGAAAAACGAGTTGACAAATGGATTCATTGAATATGTTAATATTATGAAAGAGAAAACAATTCACGGGGATAATATACCCACAAGTAAGCTGATCTGACAAAAACCACAGACTGACATCAAATGGATAAAAAATACTGGGGAAAAAGTGAAAATGTCAACCAAAATAACAAGGTGGGTGGGTTGGGTGGGAGAGCACATTGAAGGCATCTAAAAAAAATTCCACATGGCTTTGGCTTATTAAAATATTTTACACTATTTTTTTAAGAAGATTTGAAAACACCTAAAAATCATGCAGATTGTTAAAAAAAAAATCTGGCATGGCAAATTCAGTTTGTAAGCGTCATTCAGATATTTGCCAAGGAAAATAAAGAAACCTCTGCCCACGAGATTGCACATGATGAAAGAGGTCCTTCCAGCCCTGTCTATCTTATGCTAGATGGCAGCCCAGAGGTTCGCTGTGCAGCAGCTACAAACAAGGTGTTACTGTCTGGAAGGGAAGGGACTGTGGAGTTTCCACTGGTTGGCGAGCAACGCAGCTTTAATTATTCCAGATACTCTGCATGTACAGGCTTATGACACTGGAGAACTTTGATGGCATCCTTTACTTTGAACCACTCTGTCTTCCTTCCTGTATTAACAGAATCTTCCCAGTCTTCTAATATTTCAGTGACAGTAAGGACATAAGACATATGTCCTGTGCTTTCTGTCTTGGTTCTCAAATATGCCCAGGAGTCTGCCTGACTTTCCTTTGACTCCAGCCTCTTGGTAAGCCTCCCTCACGGCAGCACTGGCAGGCTCCTCCCTGGGCTCCAGTCCTTCACCAGGGCCAGTCCACTGGTCTGGGACCGACGGCTGCCCACCAGCAGCACGTCGTCCTCCTGCTCGCTCAGGAAGCACAGGGACGCCGCCCGCTTCTTGAAGCCATCGCGGTCCTAGGTCCACGGCCGGTCGGGCTTGGACCTCATCACAGAGGCGGGCTCTCGCTGCCGCGGCTCCTGCGGAGGCCGCCACCCCGCCCGGGGGTGGGGGCGAGGGCGAGTCGGGGCGCATGGCACAAGGAGATGGCTGCAGGGGCTCCCGCCGGTCGGGCAGCAGCGCCGCGGCCGCGCGGGCGTCTGGGGTCGGCTGCGGGCCTTCCCGCCAGGGCCCTCTCACGTGCTGTGTGTGCACAGGTGGCTGTGCGGTGCCCGTCAGTGCGCCGTCCCTGTCGGGGCCTGTGTTCAGGGACGGGTGTGTTTGTGTCTGCAGTTGCTGCAGTCCGTTCCGGCCCTCCAGACCTCCCCAGCCCCACTCTCGGCCTCGTGGTCCTGACATGCCTGCTGCTTCTGCCTTGGATGCTTTCTCTGGGCTCCGCCCCCAGCATGTCCACATCACGCCTGCTGCCTTAGTCCTGCAGAAATCCTGCCCTTTGGATTTGAGCCACCTTCTGTAAATTGAAAGCTTCTGGACTAAGTGCGGCAGTTAGTTGGAGTCAGAAGAGGAGGTGAGCAAAGTGATTTCTGTCCTGTACTTATTTTTTTCTAACTTTTCAAGCTATTACTTCAAGATGCCTTTCTGAGGACAAGGATTAAAATTCACTCCCTTAGCTTTGTTGCTATTCTTCATTTCTAATCAATTGGGAACTACAAATAATCTACTTTTAAAAATTGTGGTATATGTTTTCTCATTTGTTTTGGAATAAATTTGGTGAAGATGAGTTTATGGGAAAGCAAAGTGTGACCAGGGGTTAGGAATTTAAATTGAAAATTGAATCTTCATGAAGCTTTCCACATTTCATTGGATGTTATATTCTACAGTGAAGTTTCTTATGATTATTAACTATAAGTATATTCCTAAATATCGTGGTTAAACTGTTATTAAAATAATATATCATAAAGCCATTAATATTTTTACATAATACAGTTGTTTGATTATTGAATTTTTCTTGTCAGATATTAGTAGGCAACCTCTTAGTTTTTTCTTCTAGTGATTTTGTAACAAGAATAAAAATATATTTTAAATCTGTGTGACACAGTTTTATTAAAATGACTTGAGAGTGTATGAGCATTTTTCAGTTTACTTTCTTCTTTTACATTATATTTTTAATTTTGTGTCCTTCTACATTGTATTCTAAAATTTGGAACCAATTGATATGTGCTTTTCACTTCACTATCATGAGGGATGTTTTTTCAGATGAAACTGAAAAATTTACTAATTCATCTTTTGTCAGTATTAAAAGCAGACCAGCTAAGTTCCCTTGTGCCACACTAAAATAATACCAGAACATAAGAAAGGTTTCTGTATTACTTTATGTGCTCTGTGATAGTGTCTTTTCTGTGAACACACTCAGCTCCAAATAAGACCCTGACATTGAAAATTTACTTGTACATACACAGGGGTTATATTATGCTTCCTTGATCCTTGAAATGAGTATGGATGCAGACAGAAATCTTTGTGCTGTTCTCCCTAAGGTATTGCCATCAGAGAGACAGCAAAGGTGGCTGACCAAGCCCAAAGGAGGGTGCTGAGGGGAATTGATGACCTGGCCTTTTTCATAGTCATAGATAAACCCACATATGCCACAAAGGTAAACTCCCCACCGGGATTTTCTTCTGTAAGTGTATCACCAAGAACAGAGCAGTAGGATGAATCATGCAAAATGGTAGATTTCATAGCAATTGTACTTGTGAGCTGTGTATTCTTGTGTTGGAAAAGAGGTTTTGTATGGGGTATTTTTCAAAATCGAAGTATAGTTGATTTACAGTGTTGTGTTAGTTGAACAAGGTATTTTTCATGTGGGGTATCAAGTGAATTTACAAAACCCCGGAATGCAGGATTGACTCTGGGAATGCTGGGCTTCATGTGAGAGCAAGACCTGCTTCTGGGGAAAATTGCAGGTTGACTCACTAACCTGTCAGATGTAGAAGAGCTCTAGATTGATTAATTAAAAAGAAGCACTAAAATTGTTTAACTAGGTATTTGTTCTAAAAACCTCCAAACTCCAAATGGAATGGTATGGCAGATTAGCTGTACTTTTCCATCTGTTACTCCACTGTTAAGATGATAATTTGTACTTAGAGATGTGAAGTAGAATATAAACAATTATATAACTTAATATTTCTGGTAAAGTGTCTGTTATTTCTTTACATAAATTAACATTCACCCAGTGCAAAGGACCTGTTTTCTCTAATAACTCCGTCTCTTCTGGTCCAGTCATTTTAAAACTGTTGCTCTTACTGACATGGACTGAAGCTTGACATAGTTTGATTTCTCTTGCTTTAGTAGCCAATAAGACATGGAATAATTGGAGACTGGGATCTAATAGAGAAGTTCATGGAACAAGTTATTTTTAATTTTCCCTGAGCTGAACCTGAGGGCCATCACTTTTTGATGGTGAGTAACTGGGACTGAGAGAAGAGCCCTTTGGATTCTGGGTTTCTTAGATTACAAACCCAGGATATTCTTCTCTGGGGAGCTTTTAGTTCCCACTAAAGATCTCTGTATGAGTTGGAGTGCTTTTTGGGCAAATAACAGAAGGCTCAACCAAAATGTCCAAAACCAAAGAGGGCTTATTATCCCACAAAACAGGATGCCAGAGTCAGGCCACTCAGGGTTGGTTACTTGAGCAGCTCAGAGGTGGAGGTGAGAACCCAGCCTAATTCACCTGTTTGGACTGTTGTGCTGGTTCCCCTCAGGCCCCAGAGTGGCTGCCCGAGTTCCTGTACTGGCTCTCAGTGTATTTACATTCAGAGTTTTAGAATTAAGGCTCCCTTCCTCAGAAACCTTCCTGGCAGAATTGCCCTGTCTCTCTGTGCCCAGTGTTGGCCCTAGAGGGGAATGAAATTACTTCAGTACATTTTGATAAGTCAAGATTCTCTCCTGTTGCTGATGAGTGGACCAAGTCTCATTACCTGGCCCCAAGAGGTAAGTACCTAAACTGGCCTCCAGCAACAAGGAATGAGGAGGGAGGAATGGGTTTGGGTAGGAAACCACCTGTGTAGTTAGGTGTCCTCCTGAAATAACTGGATGGTTCTGACCTTTGCTTCTTACAGCAGAGGGAGCTGAGTCAAGGTGCTATTTTGCCAAGGTTAAATCTCACTGTAAAACTGAGCTGAGTTATGGGCCCTGATATTGTGGATGTAATTGACCTTGTTCAGATGAAATGAAACAATACAGAGAAATGAAGAGAAGTGTCTCTTGGTTGTGGAGTCTGTTTTCATTGTTCTATGTTCTTTTCAAGTTAAAATTAATTACACGTATAAAACACTTACTTTAAGGATAGCAATTGCATGTAACCTAAGCTGCACATTAAAACCTACATAATTTAGCTTTGGATTTTTTCCATGCTAGTGCATTTTCAAATGGTCCCTGATCCAAATTATATAATTCTTTCTAGTGTTAAAGATGGAATATGCTTTAGAATTATCTGGCTTAAAATATATTAAGTACAAGGCAGTTATGGTAGTTAGTGGAATCTATATATTTTGTGTCTATTAAATCAAATCCTTGAAAGTGCTGTAAGCTTTTTCTTGGCTGCATCTTCACAACTAGGAATTGCCACATCCAAGTACTGTGTTTCACAGGCCACTGTGTATTTTGTCTCCTGTGTATGTACGATGGTTTATGTAAAATACATGGAGCCAGGAAACTGACAGTATGTCTGAGTGGCTTTGTCTTTACAGCCAAAACAAATTACAGACTCCCACCTGCCATGCTTGGCATGTTCCCTTCTCTCGTACATCACATAACTACCTGTGGGTAGGACTCCAGGCATGGGCCTGGGGCCCAGCTGCCTCTCTCTGCTGCCCCATACCGCTCTGCTCAGAGGGAGTCTGAGTCTTAGGCCCATGGAGCAATGCAACCACCAGGACACAGCCCACAGGAAATTTTTCCTACCAGGAATTTTTCTGCTCTAGCTGGCATATACAGTGCAGTAAAATAAAACCAATTGCTGGGAAGGAATTGGAGGTGTTTGGTATGAATATGGAAAAGCTTAAGTCCTTTGCCAAAAATGAGTATCTGAAGTGAATGTTCAAAAATAATCAAGTTTATTACATTAAACATAACAAAATATTGTGTTACATGTATTGTACTTTGAAGTTAGCAGGAGGGTTTGCTGCATGATGTGACAGAGGAAGTTATTAGAAGGGTGGGTGTTTCTCAGGCTTATGTCCTTTGTCATCAGTTAATGGGATGATTAAAGGGGAGTGAAGCAGGTACAGGGATTTGTGGCCATATCCAGAAATTCATTGAAGACATTTACTGAGCCACTACATCAGCTAATGGCTTCTTGGTGTAAAAGAGTCTAAAAGTCTTAAATTAAAGTTCCCTCAGTAGCCTATGAAATTGTCCCTTCTGACTGCCATGACAGATGTCTGCACATCCATGGTGGGAATGAGCTCAGTACGGCTCATGTTTTTCAAGAAGTTTCAGAGACTCATCTCATGTTGGTCACGTGGACTAAGCAGATAGCGAATGGGAACCACGCTCTTTTCTCTAATACTGAATTGCCCAGTGTTCAAAACAGAATCATATATTTTAAAGAACTGCAGTGTTCTGGAGGGGAAATTGAATTGTAACTTTAGAGGAGATTTGCAAACTTTTTGAATATGGATCAGGGGAGGAAGAGCAAGCAGCAGTGCTGCCCAAGGATGCTGGGAACCAGGAGCTCTGCCATCCACCTGAAAGCAGGAAAGATGGGTGTTGCAGCTCAGGGATGGAAGATCACCCTTCCTTTATCCTTTTGTTCCAATCAAGTCCTCAGTAGCCTGTGTGCTGTCCACCCACATTGGCAAGGGCAGGTCTCCTTAATCTACTGCATGCTAAGCTCTTCCAGAGACACCCTCTTAGACACACCACAGAAAGAATGGTTTACCAGCTCAGGGTATCCCTTAGCCCAGTCAGGCTGACACATAAAATTTACCATGACATGTGGTTTGTCCTGGCTTACCACAGTAACTCCCTTCCTGGTTCATGAGGGTGGCTCAGACCTGCTCTGTCCAGTACACTAGCATTGGCCGGTGAGGAGCTGGACTTCCTTGGCCCTGCTGAGTCTGTTACTGCTGGCCCGTGTTCGTCCCATTTTCAGTGTATTGTCATCTCCGCTCCTACTTGCCCTTCCTTGAGGATTTATGTTTTTAAAAATGTTTCTTTACTGCAGTTATGGAGAGGTTTGGGACTTGAGCAATATTAGTTGCATGTGTTCAGCTAGCTTTCTTTATCCAGAAATATGGATTGATTTTTATAGTACTGACTAATTATTCATTTTTGAATTAATACTTGATGATATTTTACCATTATTATGAATAAAAATGCTTATGTAACTTGTATTCATGTGAAGTTTTAATCATGTGCTTCAGTATTTAAAAAATAAGAAAAACTTGATATCTCCAATATAGATTATTTTATTATATAAATAATGGTTTTTGGAAGGTTTTATTTAAATTAGTCCTCTAAAGGAGCAATTACTGGTGGTAAACATAGGAGAAAATGAGGATTGAGTAAAACATAGATTTATGATTATGGTTCTGAGAACCCAGAAGAATGTGTCTTTAATAATGCTGAATTTGATTCAGGAAACAGGAGAACCTAATTTTATTGTAAACATTCTCTTAATGGAAGTGTGTAGATTTTAATGTAAATTATTCACAGATGGTGAATTCTTTGGCAGCAAGTACTGAAGTGTAAAAATCAATGATTTAAGCAAGTTAAAGGTTTTATTTTTCTTAAAGACATTTGTACTAGGGAGGGCAGTGCTGGTATGTCAGCTTTCTGGTGTCACTAGGGATCTGTGTGCTCTAGTATATTTAGCATACGGCTTCCATTCTAAGATTGCCTTAGATCACAATTTAGCTGCTGCAGCTCCAGTCATCACCTCCATATTCCAGGAAAGAAGGGGTTAAGAGCAGAAGTGGGCCTACTACATTATTCTACCTTCAATCTTGTAAGGAGCTTTCCCAGAAGACACATCCAACAACTTTTGCTTCTTATTGGCCAGAACTTACTTAGCCATCCCTGTCCACCAAGAAGTCTGGGAAATGCTGTTTTCTGGGCCTGTGATTGATCAGTGCTCTGTCATTAAGGCAGAAGGCAGAATAGATACTGTGTAGGGAAACTGCAGTGCCTGCCATAATGATGTGACTACAGGTATGAAGACAGTGGCAGAACAGTAATTCAGCTGTCTTCACAACTGTGGTTGGATATGGAAAGTGTTTTCCAAGTTACAGAGCCAACAGGCTAGGGAAAAGCCACACCAGCATGTGCTGCATCTTCTGCCCTGGGCTGAAGTCTTTATTCTGTTAGCTTCTCTGTCTGTGGAGAAATAAACCAGGAAGTTGTATTGGGAGTTTCTGTGGCCTGCGCACACAGGCTGTAACTCATGGTTTCACAACTCTTGTAAAGAATTTTTTTTCTTATTATAGAACTATAAGTGTGATTTAGAAAATTTGGAAGATGCTTGTGGGACTTTTCACACTCCTATCCCATTATGTTAAATATTAACATTTAGTATAGATATACTTATTCTTTTCACTCATGTTTTTATATGATTTTGCATTCAATATTGTGTCCTCCACCCCTCTCCCCCATTTTCTTGTGCGGTTTTCATAATACTCATTTTAATGGTCATACAATCATGTATCCAGTGGTTGTTTCCTATCTGTTTAGCAGCCCCACTATTTTTAGATGTTTACTTTTGTTTCCAGTTTCTTGGTTTTGTAAGACATAACATAAAGTAATCTTTGCACATTTTTTCTATATTTAGAGCATTTTTATATTAAGAATATAAAAAATTATATATATATATATAATTTGGTGGTTCAGATGTGTTAATAATTTTGAATCTCTGGTATACAATTTCACACTGAAATCTTCAATGTACAAGAAGCCACATTATTTGAACTCTTAGGATTGATTAATATCATTTTTGATTACTTGACTTTTTAATTTGCAGTTTGAATAACTTTGATCTTAAACATTTTTTCATGTATTTATTAATTGTATTTCCTCCTTTGTGAATTGCCTATTCATGTCCTGGGTTTTGTACATATCAGTGTTTTATTGCTTTTATTGTTGCTATGATTTCTTTGAACATTTTTTTACTTAAATTTTTCTTTTGTGCTAAAATGCACATACCATAAAATTTACCATTTTAACCATTTCTGAATGTACAGTTTAGTGAGTTGAGTACATTGACATTGTTGTGCAAACATCAACACCATCCATCTCAGGAACTTCTTCATCTTCCAAATTGAAACTCTGTCCCCATTAAAGAACAACTCTCTTTCCCCCTCCCCCAGCCCTAGCCCCCACCATCCCCCCTCTGTCTCTATGACTGTAACAATTCTGGGTCCTCATATAAGTGGAATCATCCAGTATTAGTCCTTTCATGACTGGTTTATTTCATTTGGTATAAAGTCTTCAGGGTTCAGCCACATTGTAGCAAGTGTCAGAATTTCCTTTCTTTTTTAGGGCTGAATAATATTCTGTTATATGTATGGCCAAATCTGTTTATGGTGTGAACTCTTTCATATAACAGATAAGAAGTTTTTGTCATAAGCAGATACTTTTTTTCTCACTTGATTTTTTGTAGGTTATGTTTTTGAACATCTATAATTGTAAATTTTTATGTAAGTAGACCTACTTTCCTTTGATGTTTATATATAGTTTTCATTGATCTGGGATTTATTTGGAACATCACTTGACACTGAATTTAAACCCAGGAAGAATCCAGAGCCAGGGTTAATCTACTTCTTGTTGGAATGTCTTCTATAGGCTCACTTTTTTTTTTTAAGCCAGGCAGGAAGGAAACATTGCATGACTATGCTCCCATTTTGCATACCTTTCTAGCCTTCCTCTCTTCATCCTATTTCCCCCTCTAATCAGTTTAAATGTTATGTTTATAAAATTAACTTATTAAGGTGCTTGGATTCCTCTTCAAGGTAAGAGAAGACTCTATGTCTCTGGAGTTAATACATTCAATTTCTTCTGGTCTGAGATATATTGTTGATATTACAGTTGATTGTTCATACATTCAGCCCTTGCTAAGGGCCCAGCCCTCTCCCCACCAAGTATTTGCATGAATTCACTCACTTATTTAATCCCACAGACAATTGTGAGGTAGATAGTTATTAGGCCTGTTTTTCAGGTTGATAGGAGGTGCCAAAAGGAGATATATTGTAACCTAAATATTGGAATCCACAGCTATTCTTGATGTGCTTTAAATGAAAGAAAACTGAAAAAAAAATCTGAAATAGTAATCACTAACACAGTGCTAAATGTGTACTGGGAACATTAAGGTATTAACTAATTTGATCTCAGCCCCTTGAGGTAGGCACAATAAAATAAGTAATGTGTTGTTGAATGACTTTTAGATCACTTACAATCTGCTTTTGATGACTTTATTATTTCTTGTCTATGTCTTAAGATTGCTTTCTCTCTCCCATTCAGGGAGTGTATTGATTCTAATTAGAGCAATTAAAACTTACTTGGGGCATGATGTTTGAGCTTTGTATCAGACAGGAGTATAAACTAAAGCCCCCAGCTAGTTGATAACCAGATTAGATTATTTGCTTGAAGAGTTAGCATACACACAGCACAGAATTCAAAAGGTGCAGAAGGATTCCCAGTGTAAGAGTGTCTCCCTCCCACTTCTGTGTTGCCTTCCAGATCCCCTTCCTGGAGGAAACCACCTTTACTGGTGCTTAACCAGCAATAATTATGTGCAGGCACATGGCTTACACATAAACTTGTTTCATAAAATGGTAACAAAATAGACATACTATGGTACATTTTGATTTTTACTTTAAAAATTTTAGAAATTATAATTTGAAATGTATGAAATTTACCCACTTAACACAGTTTTAAATGTATCATTTGGTAATGTTACCTACATTGACATTATGGTGTAACAGACCTCTAGAACTTCTCCATCTTGCAAGATCGAAACTTTGTGCCCATAAACAGCTCCTCACTTCTCTCCCTCATATACCTTGTTTTTTAAAAAATTATTGTAGATACAGAAGTATATTTAAGCATGTGTATGTATGGAGAGGCCTATTTTCATGTAGCAAATTTATAGTAGATATTGTTTCATATCTGCAGACACACTGCCCATCCTTTTTAATTGCTGCAAAATGTTACATTTTATGGATGTGACCTAATCTGTGTAATCAGTTCCTAGTTACGTGCAGTTATGTTGTTTCTGACCTTGGAAGCTGTCACAACCGTGCACCTCTCTGAGGCACCTTGTTTTAGATGTCCTTTGGCTTGACAATGGAATTTGATTTTGTCTCATAGTCTTAGTTCAGAGGCTTTCTCTTCAGTAGGTGAGTTTCTCACTGGTACATGCTGATGATTTTAGTGATAATAATGCACTTTCACTGAGTACGTTCCCCATGCCAGGTGCTGCGATAAGCACTTTGTTTAGACTCCTGTGAAGTAAGTGCTAATTATTCATGGAGAGAGGAAATCACTTTCTGAACTTGGTAAAATCGAAGGTGGGGTGTAGCTTTGCTGATTGGAGTTGGAGCTCTCCCATTGCCCGTGCTGACATGGCCTGGGCTGTGTGGCAGGCGTGTGTGGTCCCAGCTGCTTTTCTGGTGCTGTGCTTTCTGGTTTTAGTGTGTTTTATTTATGTATGGATATTTTAAAACTCAGGCTTGGCTTTCTCTTTGGTTTCTATTGGGTGCATATTAGTTCTGATAATTGGTAAAACATATTTTAACTTAACTGTACTTTTGCATAAGATACTTACCTGTATTTGTTTAGGGATGATTACTTCCTACTGTGCTTAGTGACCAAGTTGGTACATGTCCACATTTCTTACCTCCTCCTCCTTTCTTCTATCACATGCTTTTGATTGTTTATGTTAGTGAACTTACTCTGATATTTATGTTTGTGACTTTATGTTTACTGGTGTCTCTGCTGCTCTACCAAGAAAACAATATCTTTTGATTCCATGACACAAGGGCATCAGTGTCTTTATATTTTTCTCCTTTCCATCTGTGCCTGTCAACTTGAATACTATTCCTGTTGTTTTAATTTATAATATTTACATTCTGTTCTATAGCTATAGATTCTGCCAGAAAAGAAGAGCATTTATCCCTACCTCTTAAATGGACTACTTGCTCACTGTAAGTCTTTGGCTGTACTTTATGCATTCTTATTGTTTGGCTAAAGCTTATTGTCTGATGGTTAATTCATGAAGGGTTCATAGAAACCAAATTCTCTCAATTGTGTGTTTAAAGGTATTTTGTTTTTGCAACAGACTTGATTGGCAGTGTGGCCAGATGTAGAATTCTGGAGTCATATTTTCCTGCCAGAAGAGTCTGTAAATATGGCCCCGTGTGTCCCAGTGTCCTGCATGCAGCTGTGCCAATGGCCGAGACAGGCTGCCCTTTCCTGCTTTAAGAGTATGTGGCTCTGCTCAATAAGCCTAAAAAAACACCATAGGCTGAGTGGCTTCAACAACAGACATTTGTTTTCTCACAGCTCTGGGGGCTTTAGGTCAGAGATCAAGGTGCCATCACAGTTGGTTTATGGTGAGATCTCTCTTCCTGGCTTGCAGACGGCCTCCTTCTCACCAGGTCCTTATGTGGCTCTTCCTCTGTGTGTGAGTGAGAGCTCCCTGATCCCTCTGCCTTTTCCTGCAGATATGTTAGTGCTGTCCTGTGACCTCACTGATCCTGGATTACCCCTCTAGGGGCTTCATCTCCAAACACAGTCACATGAGTGTTGCAGTTTCAGCATAGGAGTTTTGGGACACACAGTTCAGTATATAACAAAGGGTAATGTGGATTTTTATTTATTTATTTTTTTGTCAAAAGGCCTAGATTTTTTTCCTTTCTTTGTTTTTTTCTCTTTTTTTCTCTCTTTTTTTCCCCAGTGTAAATATGTGATGTAAATCCATATTTATTAACATGGAAAAATGTTCAACATATTGCTGAATGACAAAAAGCAGGTTTATTTATTTTTATCTTTCTGTAATCCTGTTAATTTCCTCCTATTAGATAATAGTTATTATTTTAAATAGACATTTCAAAAAATTCAGATATCTATGTCATGATTTTCATCTGCTTTTTTTTATATTTTTCTGGGTACATGTTTTTTATCTGCCATTTGTTTTTTCCTATTTTCTCTCTCCCCTCTCTTTTTCTATGAGTGTTTTTATATGGTGTTTGGCTAGTCTCTTTGTGTTCTTTCCTCATCTTTGAGTGAGGGGAACTCTTCCTGAACTGGCTGTGTGTACGAGTTTAGGCTGTGTGGCGGGCAGCGTCTGGGTGAAGTAGCTTCACTCCAAACCTTGTCTTTCTCACAGCAGATGGTGGAGGTGTAACTTCTCACCTTGCCGCCTGTGCTCTGAGGGAACATGCCTGTGTATAGATTTTAATGTAAATTCTTCACAGATGGTGAATTCTTTGGCAGCAAGTACTAAAGTGTAAAATCTCCTCAGGGCCTTTCCTCTAGCTTCAGTGGGCTGAGCTCAAGAATGGTGAAGAACCCCTCATGTGAAATTTAAAGGATCCTGTATATGCTGCTGTTACGAATAAAATCTTTTTGTTCATTATTGTCTTCTTAGTGAAATCCTTCTAAAAGTCGAGTTTGACACATATAACATCCTTGGTCCCCTTAAAAATATAATGGAAATCTCCAGAGATTCAGCTAATGGGCAGAGTTATCAACGTATGCGTTAAAGTCATGATATGCAAAATTTACAAGATATCCAAAAATTTGTTTTTAAATATTTCTCAAGTAAATGTTTATTTTAATATTCAGTTTAATATTTATTTAATCAATTTAAAGAAATTTCAATGTCTATATGAGTTGTTTTGAAAAGAACACTGGTTATCTTCCAAATTTAAGTTATCAGTAGAAGTTTAAAAGATTAAAAAAAGATTACATTTCTATCTGTCATACTCCAGTTATTTCCATTTGTTCTTATTTTAGGCCTTTGTCTGCAAGTGCAAATAGATAGTAAATATCTTGCTTCTTTCCCTCATATAATTAAAGATCATAATTGATTTAGCCTGTTCATTTGCTCAGAGTAGACTAGTTACGTTGTGGTAACATTCAGTTCCAAAGTGTTAGCAGGTTTACAGTCAGAAAACTTTACTTCACTCATGCTGTTCACATTGTGGGTTCGGGCTCCTCTCCAGGACATCTTACTTGGAGGGGAGACTCACATGCAGGTTTAAAGCTTCTGCCTGGAAGGAAGGCTCACATCCTCATTTATCTGGCTCTGCCTGACTTCAGGGGCTCAGGGAATACAGGTCTACCATGGGCCTGAGAGGAGAAAGAACACAGTTTTGAACAGTATTGATGACTGTCTCACCCATTTCTGGACACTCAATTTGTTTTCGACCTTTCTACAATTTTAGGGAGTTCTGTAATGAATATTCCTTTTTTTTTTTTACATTTTTCCTACCATTTTTTTTTTTAAATGGAGGTAGTGGGGATTGAACCCGGGACTCTGTGCACGCTAACCACACACTCAACTGCTGAGCTCTACCTGCCTCCACCTCCCCACGACTATTCTCATACACATTTTTTCTGTAGTTATTTCTTCAGTACAAATTCCCAGGAGTGGAATTACTGGGTCAAGAATACGAATGTTATAATGACCCAATACGTATCACTATATTGCTTTTCAACATTATAGGCAATAGATGGACCTACTTGATTCCCCAGGAGCCACTTGATAGTCATCCTGGTGCTCCCATTGTCTTAAAAATATGGACAGTCAAATCTTCATTCTCGCCTGTGATTTTGTAAGTATTTCTTTGTTTTGAAATATTATTACTTCATATTGAGAAGTTGAAATTGTTTTAACAGTGAAAACAGTTTGAAGAGTCATAACAGTTTAGAAATCTACCCTTCTTCTGTTTAGTATCAATTTGCAGTGCCAGCCTTAGTTCACTGATGTGGCCGGTTCAATGCAATCTTTCTAGTCCTTTCTCTATGATGTCTACCAATCTATCACCTGTGCATACAAATGCTTTTCTTTCAGGGACAATAAAACAGTACCTGGGTTTAACCAGCATTTCTTTGAAAATGATTGAATTAGCAAGGATCATACTTGCATTCAATCACAGACTCTGGTGAATTGAAATAAATATTTTGAAAGGAAATTGGGTAGCTTTCTAAATTACTAGGAAGACTGGTGGGGGGTAGGGAAACTGGGTTCAAAAAATAGACAGAACCCTTCACAGTCAAAATCTGCCCTTGTGAACAGCCTGGTGGAGGACACTTTGCTGTGATCATTGCTCCTTCAATACAACCGTTGCCAGAAACGCCTCTTTTGGCACATGACAGGGATCCAGTTACTCCCCCAATTCCTCTACTGTCTTTGGTAGCCAGACGTTGACGCTGCGGTATCTGCATCCTCTCCAGGCTCATTTCTGCTGGATTCAGACGCCCAGGGGACATGTGATTGGCCAAGAACAATCCAAGTGTCCAAAATGGGAACTGCAAAATAGAGGCACAGTGTCCTGCAGCCAGAGCTGGGACCTGACCACCCAGGCTCCCACAGGAAGGTGCTCCCCAGAGTGAGGGGCTTCAGAAGTGGGACAAAACAAACCAAAAACTAAACAAATAACAACAAAGATGAAACAAATATTTACTGTGATCAGCAAAATTAGACATCTTGACAATTTCCTTTAGTATATGCCATCCCCCACCCCAATCCCCCAACAAAGCCTCATTGAGATTGTTCTGTTCACTTCCTCTGCTCTTTAACCTCTGGAATTTAAAAAACTTTGCTTTTCTTTGTTTTCTGCTTAGAAAGAGAGTATTCATTTAAAATTTCCTTTGATGAGACACATCCTTCTGCTTTTAGAGTCTCTGATGCATTCTCTTTCTCGTATTTTGGTTATGTCATCCCTTACAAAATCTACATAGTATATCTAGAAATTTGTTGCAAGATACCCACTTTCTCTGGTTCAGGGGAAGAGGAATGAATAGGTGGAAAATTGCCAATATGCCAGAGATGAAGACACAAAAAGAAACAGGGCTTTATTCCTCCAGTGGGTCTGGTGGAAAAAACAAACAATCCCAGGGCACACAGAAGCTGGATAAAAGGAGCCGGTGCAGAGTGCTCCAGGCGCATGATCAACACGGTGACTTGTCCTACTTGGGAAAAATTTCAGAGGACAGAAAACTTTCAGAGGAGAGATACCTTAGTTGAGGATTTCTTTCAGCATGAAGTCTGTCACGTACAGAAAAGAAGCATCTCATATAGGGAACTTTGCCACGCTGCTCTCCCTAAGAAGTTTCCTCTGAGATGTGAATTTTATAAGAAGGGAATAAATAATGTAGAGTCAGTCACCACATTCAAAGACTCTTTAGCGTGAGTTATCTAATGTTGAGTAATTTTCTAAACTTATTAGTAAGCTTCTGGTACAAACTCATCATTGCCCCAAATAATCATTGTTGAAGTAATGAAAGTTTTCAGAAAGGAAAGAGAACATTCATATTCACTCATGTTAGAGGTGCGTATTTCAAACTTTGCCCCCTTTAAAGTCAAATAAACCCATTTCCAACACTATGTCTTTTTTTAGTCATTGAGATAGTGAGATGTTTACTTTCAATACAAATGTCTCAATACCACATAAACCACCAACACAGTTTTGAAAGAGCAGAGCTTTTTTGTAGAGTTTGCAAAATCACCAATGTTCAGAACAGGAAGTGGGTCTTCCTCTGGTCTACAGCCAAGTTCAAATATTAACTTGACGGGCACCCAGCTTTCCCTCCACTTCCTTATTCTTGTCCCCTCTGACTTATTAATGACTGTGCAGGGCAGTTGGGGTTGGGAAACATTGATCTGATCTAAATATCTCATTTGTCAGAGGATGAAGTTCAAGCTGAGAGACGTTAAGTGACTCAAATCTACTTGGCTACAAAGTCAAAAGCAAAGATGGTGAAACCTGAAATCTAGCTCACACTGGGTTTAGTTGAAAGTGTAGTGGAGAATCTAGTTTGGAGTTCAGGTTAGTTAAATATTTCTTAGGCAAGCAAACTTGAACTCAAATGTATGAAGGCTTCAGGAAGATGTTTTCAGCTCAACTTTCAAAAAAAAAAAAAAGCTAATGTTCCCAATGGAATCAACTGTCTTTCATGATAGTGAATTCCTCCTGTATATATGTTTTCTTCCAGAGGATTATGAGGACGGAGAGGTGGCTTGGGAGTGGTCATGGCTTTGGACCAAAGATTCTCCTGGAAGGCACTTGGTCAGATGATCTACCCCAGAGGGCATTCCATTTCTGCCACTGCTGAATTCTTTGATCTGCAGAAGTGCACTTATTTGTCCTCACCAGAATTCTGTGATGCTCACCTGAGGTTGTATGTGGAAAATCACAAGGATTGTTGTCCACTAGTTCACAATGTGCAATTTGCACTGTTGTTAGTCATCAAAGATGTTATTATTTTTGAATAATGGGCACTGAACTGAAAACATTCTGATTGTTCGGGCGGCTCTCAGAAAATGGCAGTAACAAGAATAACGGCAAAAGCATCCTTCAAGTTACTCTTGGGAGTGAATTCTCAGGGCACATATCAGTAGATCTTTCTCCGACTCTTTGGAATGTGTTCAACTCCCATTACCTGTGACTAGATCACTAGGTTATCCCGTGCAACTAATGAAAAGCAATAAGGCTTCAGAATGTTTATTGCTATGTTTTACCTCACTGCTTAATTATTCTGAGTTACCGTATGTCCAGACTCAAACACAAATCGGCATGATTACGCACAGCGCTCTATTGTGTTGAAGGGGCAGGATGCCAGTCTATAAATATGACCCTGTCCTTTAGAAATTAGAGGAATAACAAAGCCAGGAGAGGGTTTATGACTCTTTGAAGTCCAGAAATATGGAAGAAAGAGAGAAACAGAGACAGAGACAGGGAGGGAAAGTGGTGGGGTCTGAGGGGACAGGCGGGTGAAGAAAAGAGAGAACTTGAAGGGGCTCATTTCCACAATACGGAACTCAGAATTTCTTTTTCTCTGGTGTGCAATAAAGGAACCCAGCATGTAAGGATTAGCTCAACTTGAGTTGAAGGCACCGATCTCTTTATGAAAAATCTTTCAAAGGAAAAAACATGACATGTTCTGGCACTAGGAAGACGGTGCCAGGAAGCACATTCAGCGATTTACTTTCCAAGTGGGAAATATCATTAGATCTAAATACCACGTTGTTTGAAGAACATGTCAGTGCACAGACTTGTTCTTAACACTGCTGAGCATTATTTCCGTCTGGTCTCATATCATGGATTGCTTACAATATTGTCTTTTGGTTTTATCTCTGATGGATTAATATCCTCTCAATAAATGAATATGCTTAGTGTGAGGAAACTAGGTAACTTGTCCTTTACTGATAAGCCATACAAATTGAATCACTTTGCTGTACACTTGAAGCTAACATTGTAAGTCAACTACATTTCAATAAAAAATAAAATTTAAGATAAATAAATAAATAAATAAATAAATAAATAAGACATACAGGAACACTATAAGCAGAAAAAAATTCAACAATTTATCTAATTACAAACTCCAGTATCTTATGGGAAAATAAATAAAATTCCTGTTGATGAAACTTTAAAAAGACATTAAAATATTGTATTAAAGTTGAATTTTATGAAAAAAGAGGAAAAAACTCATTTTTTGAAAATACCTACAATTGTTAAAAATCAGATTTCTTGCTTGAGGAAAGAGTGAGGGAAAAAACTTACAAGTATTTATTGAGTCAGTCTTACAGAGGAAACATTTATGAATCTCACTATTATGTGATAAAGCATCATCTATACTCTAGCTAAATGACTCATACTTAGTTACCAATTACAGTAAAAATAAATTTCTAAAGAGTCAGAAATATTTGCCACCCTCACAACCACACACCTACATCTTTCCAAAGTGTTATCAGTAGAAAAACACATACTGCCAAAATCAAGATTTCAGATTTAAGCTTCCTGCTTTGAAATACCCAAAGGCATGATTATCTAGTACCGTGGAAACCATACTTTGTTTATGCATCAGGGCTGCTCACTGGAGACAGATTTCTGTTCTGGCTTCTCCTACAGTCATCACAGCAAAGATAAGAGCCAGGTTATGTGATTACTAAGGAGAGAAAGTAACAGATTTGAAGACTGTGGGAAATAGGTGATCTGCCCTACAGGAAAATAACTATAAACTAGATAAAAGAGTGGATAATTATTTAAATAATAAAATAAAATAAAATAAAACAGAAAGTAATGTATAACATGTATGCAACTAAGAGATGGGAACATAACATTCAATGAGAAGCATACTTAATGTGGTTAAAAATCATTCCTTCCTCCTAGTCTGGGGAGGGATTCCCAAATGCAACGTGAGTGGCTCATGTATGTTCACACAGGGGGCGCTGTGTTAGCATCCTCCACCATCAGGTAGGTTGCAGAGTCAAGGAAGTGGGTCAAGAGCCTGAGTGCCTGGAGTCTCATGCTGTCCAGGCAATGCCTTAAACTCAGCCTTCCCAATGTGGTCTCATCCGCTAATGTCCTCCCTCATCTCTCACCATCCCCTCTTCCGACTGGAAACAGCACAGGTCCTAGAGCAGGGACAATGGCAAGAACATCCCTGAGTCATTAGGAATTGGATCACAGAGAAAAAACTTGTTGACCATCTACTATGCACCAGACACTGTTCTAAGTGCACTGTAATCACTGGTGAACAAAGCAGACAAAGCTCTCTGCCCTCAGGGAGCTTACCTTCTGGAGGAAACCTACAATACACGATATATAAGTGAGCAAACGATAACTGTTGCAGAAAATTAAAAACAAAAGTAGTCAAATGTAAGAGCGAGAGAGCCTAGGATATGAGCTCCGTTTGTAATTCCGGTCATGTGTTTAGCGTGGCGCTCACTGGAAGGGTCCTCTTGAAGCAGGTGACATGTAGGGTTAGCGGTTGTTCCCGTGGACTGAGTGGTTGAAGCGCATTTCAGGTGGGGAACAGCCTGCTCGGAAGCCCTAAGGAGGTCTTCGTGCAGCACTAGGCTTTTGCTGGGAGGGAAAGAGGAGACTTGCAGGGTTTTGAGCAGGGGAGGGACATGGTCTGATCGGCATTTCACGGTGATCACTCCAGCTGTTGAATGAGACACCAAGGAGGAAAGGCAGGAGGCTATCGAGCCAAGTCAGTGAAGAATAATGTCTTCATCCCAGGTGTAGATGTGGAGAGGGTGGGAAAGGGCTGGATTCCAGGGAGTAAGTCATTATGGAACCAGCTGGTAAAAACTGTGTTCTTTAAGTTCCATAAAAAGGACCCTTATAGATAAAACTGGAATCTTCAGTCACTGAATAATTCTGTTTTCTGAGTTATTAGCATGCATGTAGTTGCAAAAACAAACAAGTGAAAAAAACAAAAAACAGAGCTAATTTAATTTGCTTCTGGCCTAATCTTAATCATTACCTAAAAAGTTTTTAGGACTTCTGATACAAACAACAGGGGTCATTGATCTTTTCGGGGTTACCAACCACCTTCAGCTTTGATAATTTTCTAGGAGGACTCAACAAAACCTCCCTGAAAGCTGTTTTACTCACAATTAAGGTTTACTACAGAAAAAGGGTAGATCATATCAGCAGAGGGGAGAAACACGGAGAACAGAATCCAAGAATTCCAGACACAGAGGTGCTAGCTGTCTTCTCCCCATAACAGCATGTGGTGATGCACATTGCGTGTTCCCAACCAGGGACACTCACTTGAGCCCTGACATCCAGAGGCTTTTTAGGGGCTCTGTCTTGTAGATATGGTTCATGCGGCCAGCCTTAATCCCCAGCCCTCCTCCCTGCCAGTAGTCTAGCTGATATGGCAAGACTGCAAATCTCCACCATGAATCACACTGTTACACCATCTAACATGGCTCAAAGCTCCCAGGTAAACAAGAAGTACATTCCAAGAGCTTAGCAGCCACCTCCCAGGAACTGAGAACAAAAGCCAGACCTCTCTTGCGAAGGTGAAATTCTTCACTACACATCCTTAACCAGGGGTCTCATGTTTTCTGCCAACATCCATGAAATCATAGCAGGCTAACTTGGTAGTCTGCAGTTAGAGCAAAGCCTCAGACCTTACAGTTCTTGGCAGGAAAATGAGTAGGGATTCACTGAAATATATATCTAGAAGAGGAGGGAAGTGGGGGGTCACATCGTAGATTCCTTTTATGTTTTTCTAAGAGGTTGAACTTTGATTTTAGCCCATTCAGTTTACATATTTGTAGACAGACCGGTCCATGTCAGTAACATTTTTTTTCTTACACAGCATCCAACACTCCATACACTTAGAAGCAAAGTCTGCAAGTTGTTGGAGCGATTCAAGTTCAGGACTTTTCAGAAAGTGTTCTGGAAGTCTAGAGAGTGAAGGCTTTGAAGATGTTGGTAAAAGAGACTGAATTAAAGATGCAGAGGATATCAGCTGGAGTAGTGAGTTGTGAGGGAAGCCTACTAGTGATGGTGGGAAAAAAAGGTCCAGAGGAATAGTAAACAGAGAACAGGTGTTAAAGGAATAGATGAGGGAGGTCTGGAATGAGAGAAGTGTCTGATGAGAGATCAGCATACTAGAGTTTCCAAATTCATGAACTGACCGGAAGAACTAATGGCAATATTCAGGATCAACCACCAGTGTGGGTTGTTAAGACTAACTATGAGCAAAATTTTAGACTAAGAAGGCATAGTCCAGGCATACCTTATTTTATTGCACTTTGCAGATACTGCATTTTTTACAAATTGAAGGTTTTGTGGCAACCCTGCATTGAGCAAGTCTTTCAGCCTCATTTTTTTCTAACAGCATTTGCTCACTTCATGTCTTGTGTCACATTTTGCTAATTCTCACAATATTCCAAACCCTCCATGAGCAAAAAGATTACAACTTGTTAAAGCCTCAGGTGATGGTTAACATTTTTCAGGAATAGAGTATTTTTTAATTAAGGTATGTACATTCTTTTTTTAGACATGCTATTGCACATTTAATAGACTACAGTAGAGTGTAAATATATCTTTTTATTGAAGTGTAATTAATTTACAATGTTGTTAGTTCCTGATGTACAACAAAGTGATTCAGATACACGCACATTTATATATTCCTTTTCATATTTTTCCATTATAGGTTATTACAAGATATTGAATGTAGGTCCCTGTGCTATACAGTGGGACCTTGTTTATCTGTGTTATATATAGTAGTTAATATCTGCTAATCCCAAACTCCTAATTTATGCACTGAGAAACAAAACAAAACCAAAAAAGCATGTGATTTGCTTTACTGTAATATTTGCTTTATTGTGATGTTCTGGAACCAAATTTGGAATATCTCCAAGGTCTTCCTTTAAATTTGGAACTAGGATTGAAGACACAAAGACATTGAAGTCACTGAAATGGGTGTGAGGCATCAAGAGAAAGGAAAATAACATACAAATATTTACAATAATGTTAGATTCCAAGAAGACCTATAGTAAAGAAATGTTTAACTTTACTTTTTCTATATATTGCAGACTTATCAGGGAAAGCATTATTAAAAAATGCTGAGTTTAGAAAAAACTGATCTACAATAATACTAAGGTTTGTTTTTTTTTCCTTCTTGGGAGAAACTGAATTAGTTTACTGAGATATTCTGCATTGGTCAGCATAAGTAATGTTAGCTGCTATAATAAACAACCCTGAAATCACAGTGGCTTAGCATGTAAAGTGTTTACTTCTTGTGAGTGCAAAATTCAAAGCCATGGAGCTTCACCCTGTGTCTCCTTTAGGGGGCTCTCCCCCAAGAAGTGTGCCAGATACTTGGCATCCTTCCATTTTCCAACTCCAGCATCTCAGAGTCCTTTGCCTTCAAGCTCAGCTCGCTAGAGAGAGAGCATGAATGATCTTGCAGGATGTTCTATGGCTATGCCTGGAAATGCAGGAGTGTGTTACTTTCCCCTGGGAACATGTGGCCAAAACTGTATCACGTTGTTTCACTGAGGTACAAGGAAGGCTGAGGAACCTAGAATATTGTGAGTTAAGAAGCAGAAGCTTGTTGGATATTTCTCAACATGAGCAAGTTTATTTCTGCTGATCCTTTAATGTTTGATCGTCCTTTACTTACAAGTTTAAACATTACTTTCAGGAAGAGTGAGAATATCACAGCATTTGTGAACCATAGGTTAAGATATGAAATTACCTTTACATCTGGTTTAATATATCTTCTCATCAAATTTTAAGTAACTGTGGTTGCCTGTGTGCGTGTGTGTGCGGCAATTCTGGATGCCCAATTTAAAAGACCTTCTTAGTAAAATCTCTCTAACATAACTAATACCATTTCCTTAAAAGTACCTGGTCAATCATAATAGTTTTGATCATAGGAATTAAACGATTTTGGAGGAAAAATTAATTTCTACTGAGTGTATATCATTTAAATTGTGATTATCATATGGTTTTATACATGCAAAGTTATACAGTATGTGTATATACATATATATTGACCACGTTTTTAAATGGGTAATTATAATACACAGCTAATTGTCTTAATGTGGCTAATATGTGAATTCATCCATTGTAAGAATTAAGTAAGCACACATTCTTGCAAAGAGCATACCCACAGGGCAAACTGAAGTGAGAATTAATTTAAGTCTGGCCAGAATTATCAAAAGGAAAAAAAATCAAGAGCTTTATCAGTAAATACACATAGTCTCTTCGCTGTTGGGATTCATTAAAAACGTACATATTTCTATTTTGATGTAATCAAAAACCCGTGACAACAATTAAGTAGAAAAATAATGATGAGTGATATCAAGAAGTAACACATATCTTCGAGGCAGTCCTTGGATTGGTGCTTCTTATGGAGCCCTTAAACACCCCTCACATGAGTCCCCAAACTCACTGTGACCTTACATCCCAGCTCACGGAGACTGAGGTCTATCTGGAGTCATCAACAAAGAGGGAAAAAATGACCACTTTTCCAAACACAAACACACATGCACCACCCTTCATAGTCGCTTTTTCTTGGTGGTTTCTGAGAAACAGATGATGCTCTGACACAGTTCACCTGCCTGTGCTCTGCATCCTTCCCTCTCTAAGGCGTTACCCAGTTCTCATATCTCCTAACTACATGGCTTTCCTCTCTGCTGCTTTCTCATATGCACAAGTGTTTCCATCCAATACATGGAGTCATGTGATCCTTGGGCTCTGCTGGTCCTTTGAGCTGTCACTCAGTCTCCATGGTCACACCACTTTCGAGGTATCTCCATCCAGTCCCGCTGCTTTGACACCACCCACCCCACCACCACCATCTTGTGGTCTGTCTTCTCTGCTTGTCTTGGGAAACTCCCCTTACTAATGTGCCCACAATGTCCTCACCTCCAGGTCAGAGGTCTTGTCCCCATTCTTCTCATCCTTGTTCTGCTGTAGTTTATCTTTCCTAACATCCACCACACAAGCATCTGATTTTTCTTCCCATGCAATTTTGACTTTTCTTTTTTAATTGTTGTGTAATTCTTTCTTTCTCCCCACCCCCACTGCAACTCATTTCTCCAGGTAGACTTTCTCAGTGTGCATGTCTCTTCTCAGTGTACTCTACCCCTCATTTCCTCATTAGTCCTCATGGTCTTTAGCAGACTTGTCTGAGAATGACTCCCCCTTCCTCTGTCCAGTCCAGACGTCCTCCCTCCTGAGAAATGGTTGGAACAGAACGTTGTCTGCTGGATGCCTCCCCACCCCAGGAAGTTCATAGGACCAGAGAAGTTGTTGCACTTTCTCCTTCACAGCCCACACCTCCTCTGATGCCTGTCTCTTTCAAAGATGCTTCTATCTGCTCATTCACCAAGACACAGCCTTTGATCATTTATGACATTTTGGGCTGTATTCAAACAATTGAAAAGTCCACAGTGCCTTTCAATTCCACTTAAACCACAATGTTTATTGCAAATCTTCATAAATTGCTTTCTTGCCTGCAGGGCTTTCTGCTCTAATTCTCTGAAAATGCCAATGCCCAGTTATTATTTTTTTAGTTACCAGGTCTCTTCTTAAGAACCCTCAGTCACCTCTTGGAGTGCATGCCGTCGAATATTCAAGTCCTCTCCAAGGTCGCCTCTGTCTCTTTTTCCAGCTTTATAACCCACTGATCCCCAGTGAATGTCCAATAATCCACTTACGCTCAGCTCCAAATGTCCCCGACATTTTCCTCTTCTGAGACATTATTCACACTCCATCCATTCCCAGGAATCCCTTCCACCTCTCCCTCCTGCCAGACATCATGTCAATCCTACTTATCTTTAAAGACCACCAGTTCATATTTCACCTCCTTCAAATATGTCTTTTCTAATCCTCTCAACCATTTTAAAACCTTCATATAATGGCAGTTAGCCCATTCTGACTTGTATTTCAGATACACTACCCCAACTGAATACATTATAAGCTCCTTGAGTGTCTCTTATTCTGTCTGCTCCTGTGGCATTAAACAAAGGACCTTGAGCACCATAGTTATTCAGTGAATATTTGTTGAATTTAAAAATCTTTCATGTTTTCACTCAAATTGTGATACTCAAATCTAGTCTTTAGGTAATGTAGAAATTTAAATAGTTTCAGAAACTTTAGGTAACAAATTGATACATTTAGTTAAGCAAGCAATAAAAACTTTCTCAATAGTTTAAATCACATGAAAAATCATTAGCCTACAGATTAGCATACTAAGTGAAGTAAGTCAGACAGAGAAAGACAAATATCATACCATATCACTTATATTTGGAATCTTAAAAGAAAAAGACACAAATGAACTTATTTACAAAACAGAACAGACTCACCGACATAGAAAACAGATTTATGGTTACCAGTGGGGAAAGGGGGAGGGAATAAACTGAGAGTTTGGGATTGGCAGATACACACTACTGTATATAAAATAGATAAACAACAAAAACCTACTGTACAGCACAGGGAACTATATTCAATAGCTTGCAATAACCTATAATGAAAAAGAATATGAAAAATATTATATAAATATATGTATAACTGAATCACTATGCTGTACATTAGAAACTAACACAACATTATAAATCAGCTATACTTCAATTTTTAAAAAAAGAAATAAAAATGGTTAAGAATCAAAGAAGAAATCTAATGAACAAAATGAAAGGTTCTATGAAATTGTGTAAATACCTAAAAGACAGATGTTGTGAATAAAAAAAGTTTACAAGTAAGAAAACCATCTTTTTCTTTTAAATGTTACTGAAAATGCACTGCCTTTTATAGTTACTGATATTACCAAGAGGAAGATGAAAACAAATATGCAAATGTCCTTTCTGTTTGATATCTTTCCTTTTATAGCTTTTAGTAGACTTGCTGCTTTAAAAAACCTGTGCTGTTTAAGGTCAGGGATTTATTCAGAATTTTTAAAACTTACAACTAATCTTAGATGAATCCCCAGATTAACACTCATGACTAAGTTTCCAGTGACTCAAATAAAAATATCATGTCTCATTTCAAAAGTTTGGGAAGTTCCAAAGGATCAAAATTTTTTGGTAATAATGATCATGAGGACCTGATGAGAACAAAGCAGAATAATTAGTGGTAGAAAGTGGAGATAATTTCTTCAATAAATGTTGGTGTATTTGAACACAGTGTTTGGTTTGCTTAAAGACATTTGAGTTTGAATTATCCATCACAGTATTGACAAGACCCTGCACGTTTATGTGATTAGAACAACACACACCGAATTCATACTGAATCCTGTCAAGTCACTGCTCAGAAATAACAGCAACTTAACTGCAAGGATAATAGTGTTTACAAATAAATTAGATAAATTAGGAATTTGGGATTAGCAGATACACAGTATTATATATAAAATACATAAACAAGGATCTACTGGATAGCACTGGGAACTATATTCAATATCTTGTAATAACCTATGATGGAAAAGAATCTGAAAAAGTATATATATTCAGAATATATATGTAACTGAATCACTTTACTGTACATCAGAAACTAACACAACATTATAAATCAGCTCTACTTTAATTTAAAAAAATTTAAAGCAAAAATAAAGGCTCTGAATAATACCATAGAATCCATTATGAAAACAATTCTTGAAGCTCCATAGAATTAACCCCACCAGGTTTGGGAGTTTTTACTTATGTAAAAATAAAAACTAGATTTTTCACAACTATAAATAATAGTATAGTAAAATAAATTTCAAAAAAAAAAAAGAAAGGAACACAGCAGTCCATGGAAGCAGACAAATCTCTAGTTCTCATGGCACCTGTATTGGGCAGAGCAAACAGACTTTTCAAGCTACCCTACTTTTCTAAAACTTAGGAGTTAGTCAAACTCTGTAGGATTCAGCCTTTGACTCAATGACTTCTAGTCACAAATTGTCCAAGGTGTTTCCATCTCATTTCATTCCAAAAGTTTTCATCTGCATTCTGATTTTAGAAGGGATTTCAAACAAAATATTATTTGGAATATTTTTTGAGGGCCATTCCACTTTTCTTGGTTTTTAAACATATGACCATTTTAATACTTAAACACTTTCTGGGACCTTCTTTCTCCTACACTGAGAAGCAGAAGTGTAGGCTATTTCTGATCATGGCCCTTTTCTCTCCAGTCTCAAGGAGTGGAGGACTTTCAGAATTTCTGTGATGTTTATTTACAACATGGATTTTGAATCACACAATTTAAAATCTTTTTCCCAAAAGCGTATTTTTTAAAGGTCTCCAACACTTTCTTTGACTGACAGGATAAATCAAACTAAAATTTTTTCTGTAATTGCTGATTCTCATTCCTTCTCTCTGAGACCCAGTTAATAATTCAGGACTCAGGAACTGTAGGAAATGTGCTATGTAAAGAATTGAAGAATGGAACATTCCATAAGTCAAGATTCAACAAATACTTCTTTCTCAGGGCTGAAATAGCTCATTTAGAAATGGCCCGGTTTTTAAAGACTGGCTGAACAGAGAACTTGATCTATCAGTTTTGAAACCTGCCCTGAGGCACAAACACAAAGACAGGATCTCAGCACAGGAATGAGGCTGGTGTCTCACCTGGCAGGGTGCCTGATGGAAGCTTCAAAGAGGGATGGGAGCTGCTTTCAGGCTGCAGAAAGGATGAGCCAAATTAATAAAGCCACTTTTTATGCTTAAAAAAAAGATCCTTCACCACAGCTCTAAAGACTTCCATGATTCTCTCAGGTGCCTGAAGCCTGGAAAAACATTTTTAATTGACTTTAATTAAAACCTTGAATGCTCTGTAAGTGAAAGAGGAGATAACAACAGGATGTTTACCCTCCTCTCCCCACCATTTTCATCTTCCCTCTATGTGAGTTTTGTACTAAGATTGTATAAGTCTCTTCACACAATCATATCTTCCCAGGTAACAGAAAGATATCGGCTGGATTCTCACCAACGAAGAATAATCTGGAATTCTTAAAATAAAAAGCTGAATATCAAACAAATGAGAAGTTGAAAAAGAAAAGAAATTCTTCTACAGATTCATCAAAGAAGTATTTAGATATAAGTAAGTGGTGTGCCTTCAGTGAGCCACAGAGTGCATGCTCACACTTTCAGCCAGTCAAGGGCATTCAGTTTTATTTCACTCGATCAACATCCTTAGAGACATTGACTTCCTCTGCAGTCTGCCATCCAGGACACTGGCCACATCTTAAGATCTGTTGCAGTCATCCTAAAAATATACCATTTTATGAAATAATGCAGATGGTTCTCTCACAAACTTAAAAGGTGTGCTAGAGTTGCCAAGCCATACAAATTAGTTAGACAACATCATAGTTATTCATGGGAGGCAGAAAAGGAATCAGAATGGTAAAACGTGGGAATATAATTCTATATTCTCAATCGATAGTTAGAAAACCTTGTGGTCTTCCTACTTCTGCTACTCACGCAAGTCTATTACATTTTTCTATTTTCACAGAAACTTTTCTAATGACAGCGCATATGTACTTGCTCTTTCACTTAACCTAGAGCCCCATACAATCTTTTTCCCCAGCTACCCAGTAAATCTGATATCCAAAACATCACCAAGTATCACTGCTTAGTGCTTATCTTCCAAGGAAAGGCGTTAACAAGCCCTTTCCTTTGGGCAGATCTCCACAACTTTTGGTGAAACCCATCACACTGCACTTTTATGTTTTCATTCTCTTTTCTCTTTCCCTTCTGTTCTCTGTAAACATTCCCAAGGTTTTGATATTTTTTGTCTGTTTACTTGTTTTTCTCTATTTCCATAGCAACTACTATACTACCTACTTATCAATCTAAATACCATCCTCCTTCAGGAGCCAAGGTCTCAAGTTTCAATCAATGTATATCATGGACACCATATTTATATCTTTTCCTGATCTCTTTCTTGAACTTCAGCTTTGCTTTTATAAAATGCAAGATAGATCTCCCTGGACATTTCATAGGCAAAACCAAACTTAACATGTCTGAAAAGCTGTCTTAAAAGAGATCCTCTTTTTAAATTAAAAAAAAAATTTAATTCTTATTTTTTATTGAAATGTAGTCAATTTACAATGTTAGTTTCAGGTGTACAGCAAAGCAACTCAGATAAATATATGTATATATTTCAGATTCTTTTCCATTACAGCTCATTAAAAGAAATTAAATATAGTTCCCTGTGCTATATACTAGGACCTTGTTGTTTATCTGTTTTATATTCAGTAGTTTGTTTCTATTAATCCCAAGGACATCCTCTTAACCAGAAATATCTTCTCAATTGTCATCTCTGTAATTGGCACTAATATCCTCTCAAGCCTCAAGGTTATCTATGCATTATTCTCCCTCCACACACATGCTCATGCTCTTCCATGATTCTCTGGGGCAGAAGTAAGCCACTGAATTCCTAAGAATTGTTTAAAATATTTTTGTGACACTTATCAAGTGTTGATTTACTATATATTTGGATCCATCTTACATTATCCCACTGTGCTAAATACTCTTGAAATCCAGTATCACGTCTTCCTAACTTAGAGCTCCCCTGACCCCACCTAAAGTGTTCAGATTATGTTCGTTTTCTAAGTAAGTGAAGTTGATGGCTGTTAATTCAGTTGACTTAGAAAGCCACTCACAGAAGGCATGATGGATTTGAGCTAATTTACATACACAGCCCTTTCCAGGTTATTTATACCATCCTGACCTTGCAGCAGGAGCCAGCCATGGGGAAAGATGTTGCACTCACATTCCACAGAATTCACTCCGGGGCACATACAAGGTAAGATGCAGAACATTTAATGATAATGGATTTGTTGACCCAGGTTGAGGTTATGAATCAGTCCTGTTGGTCACATAATTGATTTTAAAGAAAAAGCCCCAGGGATATTAATCCTTGCTGATTCCTCTGAATGGTGAAAACTCATATTTCAACACAACCCCTACCAGTCAGGATTCTTCAGGTTTAATCTTTGGCTCTTTTTTCTGTGCATTTTACCTGGTGATGATGACATATTCTTTGTCTGAGAGGAAAATAAATGGCTAAGTCAATGTCTTCATGAAAGGGATTAAGAACATAATTACACGGCAGGATGGGGTGGAAGGATGGATTCTGTCTTCTCATTGTGTGAGACAAAGGTACAAAGGCTAAACTCAGAATTCAAGGAAGAGTGAAAGCTTGACAGAACTGACATTTTGAGAAGAAGCTATTATTTACATAAGTGAATCTGAAAGGCAGGTCTAGGTGCGCAAAGCACTTCCCAGCTGCAGAGCCATGTGGCCATTTGCTGAACACTGGAAAATAACACCTTGGTAAAACAATAATCAGTCATTTTTTTCAGATTGTAAATTACCTCCACTAAATCTTTTTCAGTCTAGTGTCTTACTGTCCCTAATTCTTTTCCAAATATTAGCCACTAGTGTAAAGGGTAGTGTATTCACATCATGAAGTATTAACTTTGATCTACATAAGTAGGAAATGTGTGCATCTTATTTGTGTCTGTATGTGATGTCTTCATATACAGCCTGACAGCAGATGTGACATTTAGAGGAAGACAAAATGCCTGAGACACCGTTTCCATGGCAACAATTTATAAAAGGTGATACAGAACTTAATAAGCTAAGACAATTTTAAATGTGAATGAAGCATATTGGACTTTTAGTAGCTAAATAACCAAAAAGAATTTTTCTGTGCAAAGTATTCTTCAAAATAAATAAGAGAAAGCTTGCTGCCAAGGTTATATTTAGTCAACTATACCAGACATGTCCTAATTCATACCTAGAAAAATGAAAGTAAAATGCATTTGAATCTGCCTCCTTCTCACCAGATGGTCTGCAGCACAATAATTTCATCTTCAATGGCAGTAGAGATTTTCACTGTTCATTTGGATTTCAGATTTCATGACACATTCTTGATTTATAATCTAAAAACACAAATATTTAGTTCAATACATGCACGAGGCATTGAATCAGATCATGATGAAGATACTGAAAATGATTGCTTCCAACCTAGCAAGGAAGAAAAGACAAAGACTAAATAATAAAGTACAGCTCCAAAGGCATCAAGGAACGTAAGGATGCAACAAGGAAGGTGCTATAACAGGACAGGATTAAAGAAATTCCTTCAGACTGATGATCCTATCCCTTTTCATGGGGACAGAGAGTGGGGGCAGCTGGGGGTAACCTGGGCCTTAACAAACATGATAGATGAGGCTAGTAGCGATTAGGGAGATATCTTTTGAGGACAGTCTTGTAGTAAAGGTGAAAACAAACAAACAAAAAACAAACAAACACAGAACATTTGAAAAATGGTTCAATTGTGAGTAAAGAATAAAAAGTAATACAGAAGGTATATTTATATAATGGAATACTACTCAGCCATAAAAATGATAAAATAATGCCATGTGCAGCAACATGGATGGCCCTGGAGAATGTCATTCTAAGTGAAGTAAGACAGAAATAGAAAGAAAAACACCATATGATATCACTCATATGTGGAATATAAAGAAAAAAGACAAATGAACTTATATATAAGACAGAAACAGACACATAGACATAAGATACAGACTTGTGGTTGCCAGAAGGGAGGAGGGTAAGAAGGGATAAACTGGGAGTTTGAGACTTGCAGATACTGACTGGTTTATGTAAAATGCATAAACAAGTTTATACTGTACAGCACAGGGAAATATATTCAAGATCTTGTAGTAGCTCACAGTGAAAAATAATATGAAAACAAATATATGTATATTCATGTATGACTGAATTGTGCTGTACATAAGAAATTGACACAACATTGTAAACTGACTATACCTTAATTTTTTAAAAAGTAATACAGAAGAGAATTAAGCCTAGAAAATTGTAGACATTTAATAAATCTTGGTTAAATTGAACTTAAATTACATTGACTAATTGAATAAATGGAAAGGAATTACTGGTTAGGCTTATTCATGGAGGTCTCAAAATTCAAACTGTAGATGTTAGAATTTATTCTGTTGGTAGGTAATTTACTCATGAATACATATTTATTACTTGCTTAACACAAATTGAGCATCTTAAGAGTTTCTAGATATTCAAAGACAGGCACCACAGTCTTTGAGCCTTAGGAGGTCATTGCCTGGTTTTCCTGGTCCAGGGTTGGTGTAGGGGGCTGCTTGCAGCACTGCTGGACATGATTTCAAAGGATCAGTGAGGCTTGGGCAGACAAAGAGGAGAAGACAGAATTCTAAGGATGAGTGGCTTTTGGTCCATAGGCACATAGAGCATGTTAGGGTGGCCCTGGTTTTCCCCGGACTTCCCCAATTTTCACACTGAAAATTCTGTGTTCTGGGAACCCCCTCCATCCCCAACAAACTGGGACAGAGTGAACAAGAGGGACACTAAGTTTAATTAGGCAGAATATCAAGTTAAGGCAGAGAGTGGTAAAGTACAATGCTGCAAAACTCAGCGCATACTGGATGATACAAGAGTTTTTCTCCAAGGCTAAAAATCCAGGACTTTACTCCCAAGGAACCATTGCTGGGTTCTAGGCAGAATGGTTATATCGACTCCTGAGATACAACATCCATCGGTAAGAAGGTTATGGACACATACTCCCAGCAAGAAATACCAAGAGATGAGAAGGGTGAGGGTAGCAGGAACAGAAAAGAGAAAGTAGACACATTTAGGGAATAACTTGTACAAAATTCAGCAATTGTGACAGAGATGGGAGGTGATGTCATTTGTTTGCTCATTTATTCAAAAATATTCACTGAGCACCTGAAGATGATTAAAGTAGTTGTTGGAGTAGGACAATGATGAGGTAATTTCAGAATTGATAGTAAATGAATAACCATCCATCAGAATGGATGGTTATCTGTTCAAGTGGCAGGAAACGACTTCTGGACTAGTCACTCATACTTTGTAAAGACCAGTCTCCCTACTGTCAGTATGATGGATTCCTTGGAATAAACTCAGGAAAGAAACAGAGAAGAATAAGGAGAGCCCTGTTCATGGAGGCTGAAGTTATGACCTACAGAGATTTAGTAGGAAAGTGAAGGAGGGAAAAGTATGAGTGATCCCACAGAGGCTCCTCGGATCCAGGCACTTCTTGGGGACCGCACCATGGACGTGGTGGTGATGGGGCTTTGGGGATGGGGAGATAGAATATCAGTGCATTGACTTCAGAGATTCTCCAGGTCACTCACTCATGGATGCTCTGATGCAGACAACTAGCAGAGGGAGAAAAGCACCAGGTTGGACATCAAGGAAATGTTATCCTGTTGACTACAGGGCAACCTTGGAGATGTACCCAAATGCATCAGAGTGAACTCTGCCTATTCCTGGAAAGAAAATAGAGGGAAATAAGAAGAGAAATAAGCATTAAAACTTAGAGACTGTCCAAGAAGCAGTAGAAGGGGGAAAACTGTGAATAAAACAGAAAATGGAAAGCAAGTTAGAGATGGAAAATTTTCCACGTCATGGAAGCCATAGGGAGCCGTGCAATCTGAATTCATGATAATATAACTATGCACCACTTATGACACTAAGAATTATGTTTTTATTAGGAGCAACTCTTTTACCTAGAATCATAAATTAACTTCTCTTTGTCCTTCCTTTCTTATATCTGCTTAATCCCCAAACTTTTAAAATATACTTCTAAAATAGAATTTCATCAAATATGATCGGATACGTGCATTCTAACAAAAATGGCCCATGAACTTAAATTTTAATTAAAATTGGTTTGAATACTTTAGTTTTCTCAAAACAAAGAAAATTCTAATTCTAAAATTTTCATCAGAAATATCAGAAAACATGAGTTTTCACAAATAGAGCTTATAAATATGAATTTTCAACTAACTTACACATTGTATTCTTAAAACAAGACTTGGTAATTGAAAGTTTTATCAAAACTAATCATAAACATGGGTTTACATCAAATAAAATTTGGCAGAAATTCAGTCTTTTAATTATAACATTGGAGAGATACCTTTCTTTTCAAAAACTTATAGAAATGTTTTTCCACTAAACTAGTCTAGTTCAATTTAAAGGGAAACATTTCTATGGGGGGAAAAATAGTTGGTGAACACGAGTTTCTATAAAAACTAGCTTTTACCTGTGACTTTCCATTCATACTAGTTTAAAATGACTCTTATTAAAATCTTGTTGACTGTAAAGTTGACATCAGAATGAACTCACCAACACGATGTTTCCACAAAAATACCTTAAAAACACAATATCTTAAAAATCAGATTTGCAACATTCTTCTAATTGGCCTCTCTTATTCCAATTTACAGCCCACATGTCACTTCAATTTCTAAAAAATGAGGCCGGGAGTTGGGGGTGTAGCTGTTTCATGGGGACAGTTTCTGTTTGAGATAATGAGAAAGTCCTGGAAATGGCTGGAGATGATGGTTGGCCATCACTCTCCATGGACTTAATGCCATGGAACTGTACCCATATATATGGTTAAAATGGTGGAAAAACAAAAACAAAAAAAAAAGGGAAAAGAAAAAAAGGATTAAAAAAGATAGACTCAAGATCTCAAGCAATACTGACCAAACCTGTGACTTACTGCCTCCTGATCTCTGAAGGGTTTGGCTTTGGCATCTTCAAGCTGTCTGCGGCTTCCCTGGCAGAACAGCTCCTTCTCCCCTCCTTTCCTGGGTACTTGCTCTGCATCTTCTTGGAGACATACACACACATCTTTCAGAAACTCCTCAGCTTCTACCCATCAGTTAGGTGGCAGCTGTGGTGGCCCTGCTCCTTCCCCTCTGCTGTGTTCCCATAATCCCCTGGTTGAAGGTCTACCATGGAATACTTCCCATTGTGATGAAATCACTGATGTATGAGTCTCTTTCCCCATAGACTGGGGAAACAGACTGTAATTTTTCTGTTTTGAATAGCCAGTGCCTAGAATACTGCCTGGTATACAGTAGGTGCTCAATAAATGCTCATTGAATCAGCACACTGTTTTCCTTTCCTCTTTGATACTTACCCTCACATACTGCTTTGGTGTGTGCATCTCAGTTTAGAGGACTCAAAAGGCACTGATCTATCTGATAACTTCTTTTATTGACCACTCGTCAAATTTATCCATGTTATTTCTCATTATAGTATTCAGATATGTTGCTTCTCAGTTGTTTCCTGGGCCTTATGTTTCATCACCTCAAGGAGCCAAAATCTTTTAAAAGCAAGAAACTGGTTTGCCTTTGTCATGTGTAGCTTCAAACTGCACCTTACATGCATTAATTCCCACTTGGTAATTATCTATCAGGTATACAAATGTTCAAACAAAAGCAACATTGCTTTAAACCTTCCATAATCTACATTATTTTCATCTCATACAATTAGGTAAATGGTATTTGTAAGGTGGTATTGTAGGTTTTTTGCTTCTGAGACTCATAGAAACTGTGCTCATAGACTCATAGATATTTCACAATGAAACCACAGCAAACATTTTAATAATTTCATATTAATCTTGCTTTTTAGTCTCTTTCATTCCTTTAGATGTCTCTGTTGCCTTAAGCTATAGGGAAAAGACTTCAGTGAATTTTCAGCATGTGTATGAAACTTCCTTTAATGCCTGTATTTGTTTAACCAAAGTCGCTTAATCATTGCTGCAACAACCATGGGCATCTACTCCGTGCCAAGTACTGCTCTGGTCCTGAACGAATGAGTTACAGCAGCAAAGTCAATTTCCTGCTTCGATAATGCTTACACATCAGTGAGTAAACAGGAAATAATCAGACCAAAAATACTTTTATCACGTGTAGGGTGAGGTAAGTAAAAGAGTGAAAAATGACACATGCTGGGAAGGCAATGCAGCTTTGTTAAAGGTGTGTGGAACTGACATGAGGGCAGAGCTGAAGGGGAAAGGGGTGGGGTGTGTGCAGACTTGGACAGAGGAGCCCACAGGCTGAGAATCCTGAATACCTGAGGGAAGCGGGGTCATGGGGCATCTAAGGAAAAGATGAAAACCCAAGGTGGAGGTGATGGGGTGGAGTGAGCCAAGGGAGAGTGGAGGATGATGAGATCAGAGAGGGATATTGAGGGAAGAGGCAACAGTGATGTCACACGACCCCACCGGCCACTATACCAACTTGGATTTGACTCTGAGTGAGAAAGAGCACCACTGGACAGTTCAGAACAAAAGAGTGACATGATTTGGCCTATGTTGTAAAACACCTCTCCAGCTTCAGGTGACAAATAGAAGTAGGTGTGGAAAATGGTGGCTTAGAATAGGGTGGTTTGTATGGATGGACCTAGAGATGGCAATACTAAGTGAAGTAAGTCAGACAGAGAATGACAAATATCATATGATATCACTTAAATGTGGAATCTAAAGTAATGAGAGAAAAATTTTATCCCATTCGGTAGGTTGCCATTTTGTTTTGTTTATGGTTTCCTTTGCTGTGCAGAAGCTTGTAAGTTTAATTAGGTCCCATTTGTTTATTCTTGCTTTTATTTCTATTACTTGGGTAGACTGCCCTAAGAGAACATTTTTGAAATGTATGTCAGATAATGTTTTGCCTATGTTTTCTTCTAGGAGATTTACTGTATCTTGTCTTATGTTTAAGTCTTTGATCCATGTTGAGTTGATTTTTGTATATGGTGTAAGGGAGTGTTCTAGCTTCACTGATTTACATGCTGCTGTCCAGTTTTCCCAGCACCATTTTCTGAACAGACTGTCTTTATTTCATTGTATATTCTGCCTCCTTTGTCAAAGATTAGTTGACCAAAAGTTTGTGGATTCATTTCTGGGCTCTCTATTGTGTTTCATTGGTCCATATGTCTGTTTTTGTACCAATACCATGCTGTTTTGATTATTGTAGCTCTATAATATTTTCTGAAGTCTGGGAGAGTTATACTCCAGCCTCTTTCTTTTTCTTCAGTAATGTTTTGGCAATTCTAGGTCTTTTGTGGTTCTATATAAATTTTATTATGATTTGTTCTAGTTCTGTGACATATGTCTTGGGTAATTTGATAGAAATTGCATTAAATCTGTAGATTGCCTTGGGCAGTGTGACCATTTTAACAATATTGATTCTTCCAATCCAGGAGCATGGGATATCTTTCCATTTTTTTAAGTCTTCTTTAATTTCCTTCATCAGTGTTTTATAGTTTTCCATGTATAAGTCTTTCACCTCCTTGGTTTGATTTATCCCTAGGTATATTATTACTCACAAAGTCTTGATCTCCAGAATAAGCAGCTCATATGATGTAATAAGAAAAAAAAACCAATCCAAAAATGGGCAGAAGACCTAAACAAGCAATTCTCTGAGGAAGAAATACAAATGATCAACAGGCACATGAAAAAATGCTCAATATCACTAATTATCAGAGAAATGGAAATCAAAACTATAATAAGATATCACCTCACACCAGCCAGAATGGCCATCATTCAAAAGTCTACAAATGACAAGTGCCAGAGAGGCTGTGGAGGAAAAGGGAAATCTACACTGCTGGTGGAAATGCAGTATGGTGCAGGCACTGTGCATATATCCAGAAGGAATCCTACTTCAAAATGACACCTGCACCCCAATGTTCACAGCAGCACTATTTACAATAGCCAAGACATGGAAACAGCTTAAATGTCCATCAACAGATGACTGGATAAAGAACATGTGGTATATTTATATGATGGAATACTACTCAGCCATAAAAACCGACATAATGCCATTTGCAGCAACATGGATGTCCCTGGAAAAACACCATATGATATCACTCATGTATGGAACCCAAAAAAAAGACAAATGAACTTACATATAAAACAGAAACAGACTCATAGACATAGGATACAGACTTGTGGTTGCCAAGGGGGAGGGGGTGGGAAGGGACAGACTGGGATTTACAAATTTGTAGATACTGACAGGCATATGCAGAATAGATAAACTAGATTATACTGTATAGCACAGGGAAATCTATACAAGATCTTGTGGTAGCTCACAGCGAAAAAAAATGTGACAATGAATATATGTATGTTCATGTATAACAGAAAAATTGTGCTCTACACTGGAAATTGACACAACATTGTAAAATGACTGTAACTCAATAAAAAATGTTAAAAAATTAAAATAAAATGACACAAATGAACTTATTTATAAACCAGAAATAGACTCACAGACATAAAGAAGCTTATGGTTAATGAAGAGGAAAGGGATAGGGGAGGAATAAATTAGGAGTTTGAGATTAACATACACACACTACCGTATATAAAACAGATAAACAACAAGGACCTACTGTATAGTACAGGGAGCTACATTCAGTACCTTGTAATAAGCTATAATGAAAAAGAATATGAAAACGAATATATATGTATGGATACTGAATCACTGCGCTGTACACCAGCAACTAACACAACATTATAAACCGACTAGACTTCAATTTTGGAAAAAAAAAAGGAATAACTTATGCTGGATTCTCCTTCCACTTCCAAAAACAAAAGGAAAAATTCATAGCAGGAAGAAATTACATATGTTTTCATCTCTAGAAAGAGAAGCGTCAGGGACAGCTCCAAGGTTTATAGTCTGAGAAGATGGAAGAATGAATTTGCAAAATTATGGAAGGAGCCAACTTGTCAGAAACTTTTTAACTGCCAGAAGATTTAAGTTTGCAAAGGCTACTGAATGTTCAGACGAGAACGTCACAGATGGAGTTGGATGTGAGAAGCTTCTCACTGCCCCCATTTTTCTTTCCAGAATTAGGCTCATATGTCCTACTACAGAATCATCAACAGAATTATCATGCTGTTAAGGAGGTTAAGGATGAGTCAATAAAAACCTTATTTGGATGGTTATTACAAGACTATTTTACATAAAATTGTGTTTAGAAATGAAATGCCCTTATCTCTTCTAACCGGGGGAGCATTTTCTAACAGCAGCTGGTTGCTTGAGTTTTTGAGGCAAATGCTTTTCCAAGAGCCACAATATCTACTACAAACATCTTTATGAACTGGGAAGACAGATTAAGCCCCTTCTGAGATATGAGAATTTATGCCGTGTTCCTGAGGGCCAGGTGTAAGATTGACACGCCTTGCATGTCAACAAGGATTACTGTTATCTAATTTGGTGTTTATCCTAGGGCCTGCTCAGTGAGCAGCCCACAGAGGGAAACCCTTTAATGCTACACATCCACTCTCAGATGGTGGAGACTTCCTGGAAATTCAAACAGGGCTGTGCCCCAGGCTCCCACCTAATCCTCTGATTCCATGCTAAGAGAGTATTTGATAGAAACCACCAAAAAGGGCTATGAGTCCTATGACCCTGTGACTGTGCATCTCAAACTTCCTTTTCTTGGAGTGTCTTTGTATTCACTGGAGAACATTCCTGGATTCTTAGACTTGAGTGGCCCCTCCCTGTATAGTGTGCTTTGTCCTCCACCTGCAGCCTTGCTGGCACCAGTTACACCCAAGGCTGCAAGTTCCAGGGAAAGATGTCGCTGGAACATTCTCCCACATTCTGTGTTTACCATGTCTCCTTGCACTGGACACAGTGCAATTATGCTGTTCTCAGGGCATCATTCTTGCTGCTCATGTGAAAGACCTGGATGGTGGAGCCAGTTTCAAACAAACATGGTCATCTGCAGAAGACACCTCATCAGACCAGCTTGCTACTTTAAGTACTGTAGCAGTCATCCAGTAAAATCATGTCTGAAAGCCAGAAGTCATCAACAGGAATTCAAAAATAGCAAAAAAGGCAATCAATGAAATGCAGTTTCTATCTTTTCTAGTTTTCTTTCACTGGAAAGCAACTTGGGAGTCTTCACAGATCCCCTGTGACCACTGAGTCACCCCTGGAGAGTCACTGATTCTTACATGAGAAGTAGTGCTGGTCATAGGTTGATTTGTTTCCCCAGGAAGCCATGTTGATGTGACTTTATTTGGAATTAGGGTCTTTGTCTATGTAATCAGTTTAAGACATCATATTGCATTAGAGCAGTGCAAAAATGTCATATCTGGAGACTCGTAAGATGACCACGTGGAGATGGAGGCCAATGTGGGACTGACAGCTACAGCTCAAGAGACTCCAAGCCTTGCAGGCAATTCCAGAAGCCAGGAGAACAGCCTGGAGCAGGCTCCCTACAGCCTCTGGGAGGAAACAACCTTGCCAACACTTTAACTTCTGACCTTCAGATCTGTGAGAATGAATTTCTGTTGTTTTAAGCCTCCTTGCTGGTTGTACTCTGTTGTGGTGGCCCTAGAAACTAAATGCAAACAGTAGGAAAATGCTCTGTCTTCTGTTTCCTGTTCATGTGAACACAAAGAAAAGGAGGTTCTAACTTAACTGGTCTCCGTGGTTCCATTGCAGCAATGCATCCCCTCCCTGCAGGGTTGCAGATCCCTGTTTGGAAAACACTGCTCCAGTCAACCTGATGCAGGAGAAAATGGGGCAGGAGAGGATGGCCATGTCCCAGGGGACCACAAGTCCCTGGGATGTGCTGTGTCAAGTGAAGTTCCTTGACTACATGCAGGAAAGAATTCAAGAGTGAGCCACAGTGGAGTAAAAGTAGATTTATTCAGAGAGATGTACACTTCATAGAAAGAGTGCGGGCCATCTCAGAAGGCAAGAGAAAGGCCACGAGGTGTGGGGCTGTTAGTTTTTATGGGCTGGGTAACTTCATATGCTGACAAGTGGAAGGATTATTCCAACTACTTTGGGGAAGAGGCTGGGATGCCCAGGAACTGAGCCATCACCCACCTTTTGACCTTTGATGGTCACCCTTAGAGCTGTCCTGGAACCTGTGGGAGGACCATTTAGCAGCTCTTGCCTTTCAGTGAGTGGATACTGAAGTTCAAGTTCCACTGGGAGTTGAACCTTCTGCCATACTGCACTAATGGCTGTGTCATTCTTTTAATGATTGTGCCCTGCCCCCTTTGCTCCTGTCTCAAACCTTTCACACATTCTCACCTGATGGAAATGAAAGCCCAGCAGCTATTCTGATTGGATGTTTCTTTGATGGTGCCTGGCTTCTCAGACCCTCATGTCTCTGCAATTGAAATTGCCACTCACAAGACTACATCCTTTCTTCCCTACTCTGCTTCTTTCTTTTGGTTCAAGAATGAACCCAGATGTCAGCCACTCTGCTCAGAAGACACTTTTCACTCTGCCAACTTCCTCTCCTCCACAGATACCCAACACATGCACCCTTTACATCGGGCATCCCAAGTCGATGCTGCAATTCTCCATGTCAGACACTGAATGAAGTGCCCTCGAGGAAGCCTGCTGCTCACACAACCCCATCTCCATCTCCCACAAACAGTTCCAAGTACCCTGCCATCAAGTTCTGGACCACATGGCCATAATGGGCTTTTTTAACCCAGTCATATAATTAGACTAGAAGTGGGCGGAAGACCCACGGGCAGCAAAAGCATAGAGTCTGCAAGGATCTTTGACGTTCCCCATGGACAGAGTTTTTGGTGAGACCATCAGATTCTTGTTGACAATTTGAAACATAAGAAATATGGAGAGGTGAGGTCAGTAGCAAAGCTTCTTTAGCTCAACTGGACCATCCTGTCAGAAGAAGGTGAGAAGGACATGGCTGGGCTATGAGAAGGCAAATTTCTGAAGAAGCAGAAAGGAGAAAAAGCTGATTTGAAGAGGAGTGGACAGCAGCTCAGATGAGCAGAAAGAAGCAAGAACAGAATACGTGGAGCTGCTGGTGGAGAGATGGAGACAGAGTGGGGGGCAAGTCCAAGTTCCGTTCCAGGTGATGTGTCTAACAGTTAAGTGGTAGTTGCTTGAGATGCTGGGGCCAGCTGTCCTCCAGACACCTTCACGTGCCCATCTCTGATTCCACACACGTCTCAACTGTGGCTCTCTTTCCACTGACTTACGTGTCACAGTTTCCCCCAAAAAGGATCTCAGCTATCCTGCCTTTACCTACCTTCTGGGTAAGCACTCAGTAAACATTTAGGGGCTGTAACTGAGCTAAAGCAAAAACGTCAAGACAAACTTGAACTTTCAAAGACATCTGCCCGTGTTGACAAACTTTTCAGAATGAGAAAAGCAGGGATTGAATGCTAAGAAATTTTCTCCCCATAAAGCACTGTGGTATGTCCAGCTCATGCTAGAAAGTAAGGTCCCTCTCTCCCAGTCAACCAGACCCAGTAATTCCCAGTTCCAGTGGGCTCTTTCCCTCCCTCACAGGGGGCCTATTCCCCTCATGGCCCAGGCCCTGCCCTGGCTCTGGGCACTATTTTCGCTGAATGACCATTATCTCCCCCTTGCTCATCTTCCTGCCTCAGTTGCATCCTTCCTTCCCCACTTTGCACCCTTCCTGTGGCACCCACGAGAGAGCCTTTCTTCAGTCTGCTGCCAGAAGGTTTTAAAACACATGCCTGATCATTTCGCTCCAGCACGAGTCTCACAAAGCACATCCCTCTTGTCTGCAAGAGGAAATCCCAACCTGTGACATGTGCGCAAGGCCCCCCGTGGTCAGACTCTTGTCTTGAGCGGTCTCATGCCTGTATTAGCCCTTCCTTTCTGCCCTCCTCTGCTCCAGCTGTACTAATACCTCTGGTTTGCTGAGCACACCAAGTCCTCTCCCTCTGGGACTTCACGCTCACTACGTCCTTGGCTTGGTAATGTCTCTAGCACAGACACCAGTGTCCTAAAGCACACACCCGCCACTGTGGCCCATTCTCCAAACACTGGCTCGGAAACTGCTCCCTGAATATTTCAGTGACGCCTCTTTATTCCTAAATTTAGCTTGGGCTCTGCTCCTCAGTGACCCCATAGAACCCATATTGTCCATTATTCCATTGGCTGTAATCACTCACCCACGATGCTGTAAAGTCTTATTGCCTAGACCCAGATGGGGTCTGACCACATCATCTGCAGGATCTAATGCAAAGTGTGAACTCAAGGCAGGCACTCATTAAACATCTTTTCATTGAATGGAGTATCTCACAGGGATTTCTTTTTTTTTTTTTTTTTTTTTACATTTTTATTGATTCATAATCATTTTACAGTGTTGTGTCAAATTCCAGTGTTCAGTACAATTTTTCAGTCATACATGGACATATACACACTCATTGTCACATTTTTTTCTCTGTGATTTATCATAACATTTTGTGTATATTTCCCTGTGCTATACAGTGTAATCTTGTTTATCTGTTCTACAATTTTGAAATCCCAGTCTATAGAAAGCAGGATGGGGGTTGATACATCCTGGTGTAGGACAGATGAGAAACAGACAAATCTAAGAATTTAGAATTGTTTGTTTGTGAAACAGGAAGCAAAGTAGCATTTCTGCATGTGAGTTTGCTTCCAATAGGAGAAGCAGCCCAGAGAGGGAGGAGGAAGGAGGGCAGCGTAGCTAACCTGCAGGTCTAACCCAGCTCCAGGCTTGTCTGCCTTGGTCTATGGTCAGGAAAATGGACTGGGTCTCGAGGAGGACCTGCCATGTTTCAGGGAGTGTCATTGTGAATCCAAAGGAAGACGAGGCAGAATGGCTTCTCTGAGAAGAGGAAAGTCCTTTCTCACAGCTGCCTTTGTCCAAATGCTGCAGCCTAGTGATTCCCTGAGGAATGTGTTGGCCTCACCGTGTTCTGGAATCAGGTGCCTACGTGTTCACAAGAGCATTGTATCTGAAGGTTTAACTACCCAACTCTTCCCACAGTCTCTGCTATTGTATTTAAAAACTTATTTAACTTCTACAAAATTGCAATAATAAATACCTAATCTTGTACAGGGAGTAGATACATAAATAATCTCATTGATATAACTAATTAGACTGTGGACAGGAAGGGCAAGTATTCTATATGAATTGCCATTTTTTACTTTGAGCCCTAGGATACCATGAAGGTACTCATACCATAAGAGTGCGGGTTTATCGCAGCTCTCATCTGTGCTTTAAATGCTTTATCTCATTTCATGATCACTGTAACCTAATGAGTCTACACAATTATTATGCTATTTTATGGATGAAAAGAAACTCAGATTTAGAAAAGTTAAGTCATACATTGAAGGTCACACAGCTTGTGCAGGAAAGCCTTTGAACTCAGACCTAGTCTTCTTTTCTCATTGGGTGCCATTTTCCCCAACGGCTGAGCACTCCCTGGGAGTCTAATTTTGTTGTGTTTGTTTTTCTAATCACCTCATTATTGCTCCATCACGCAGTTCAAAATAGCAATAGTCTTTTGCATTATAGTTTTTTTCATTTTGCAACCGAAGTTAACTTGCCTTGATTTCAATTTTGTATTAAAAAATTTCATTCCACTTCTATCCTCCCCTCCTTCTCTTTCCTACCCTTCTTGTAAGATTACAAAAAAGGAAATCTATTCATGAGTTGCTAGGTCTATTCTAAGAATAGCTACAGATAAACTCAAGGTCTATTTTTAGAACCAAATAATAGTATCAATGTTCATACTCCTTTCCTTTCTTCAAAAATATTTTGTGTTTGTCCTACAGAGAACCATCTTCTCATCCAAGAGGTGATTCCTGGAGACAAAGATGATTACTGCTGTCAGCTAGTGAGATTGTCCTCCTCCTCATCTTTGGAATGTGAGGGAATATGGGTCGCCTGTTTCCCTAGGGAAGAACATTAAATTGCTGACTTACTAGGATTTTCATTTTTAAAGTTAAGGCTGAATCAAGCTGGTACACATTTCCATGCTGGCTTATTATCTTCTAAACAAGATGAATTGTTCTTAAATGTTCCATTAAGACAACTTAGATGAAACTGTGGGTATCTATTTGTGCTCAATTTTACCACCCAAGTTGCAAGCCTGATTAAATTTAAACTAGAGAATAAAACACCCATTATTATCATATGATGTCACCAGAATATGAAACCCATAGACGTCCAACTGATGTTTGGCTCATCATGAATTTACTTCCATCTTAAGATGATCGGAGGATCTTAACTTTGTCATTTTTATAGCTGTGTTAATTCAATACTAAGAGTAACTGAAGTCCTAGAGTGTGACTAATGGGTTTATAGAAGCAGAAAAATCATTTTATATTGTCACATGCAGTGCAGTTACACATTGCTGATTATCCAAGTGTAAACAGTCACAGAGTGGCATTTAGACTCAATCAGCCAGCATCATGTGGGAGACATGTTGAGTCCTAAGAGGAAAATTTTGCTTGCCTGGAAAAGAGAAGTCAGAATCAAATATGAAAAGGACACTAACCGGGCAGAAGACCTAAACAAGCAATTCTCCAACGAAGAAGTACAAATGATGAATAGGCACATGAAAAAATGCTCAATATCACTAATTATCAGAGAAATGCAAATCAAAACTATGATGAGGCATCACCTCACACCAGTCAGAATGGCCATCATTCAAAAGTCCACAAGTGACAGATGCTGGAGAGGCTGTGGAGAAAAGGGAACCCTCCTACACCGCTGTTGGGAATGCAGTTTGGTGCAGCCACTGTGGAAAACATTATGGAGATTCCTCAAAAGACTAGGAATAGACTTACCATATGACCCAGGAATCCCGCTCCTGGGCATATATCCAGAAAGAACCCTACTTCAAAATGACACCTGCACCCCAATGTTCATAGCAGCAGCATTTACAACAGCCAAGACATGGAAACAGCTTAAATGTCCATCAACAGATGACTGGATAAAGAAGAAGTGGTATATTTATACAATGGAATATTATTCAGCCATAGAAACCAACAACATAACGCCATTTGCAGCAACATGGATGTTCCTGGAGAATGTCATTCTAAGTGAAGTAAGCCAAAAAGAGAAAGAAAAATACCATATGAGATTGCTCATATGAGGAATCTAAAAAAAAACATAAATACAAAACAGAAACAGACTCATAGACATAGAGTACAAACTTGTGGTTGTCAGGGGGATAGGGGGTGGGAAGGGACAGACTGGGAGTTCAAAATGTAGAATAGATAAACAAGATTGTACTGTATAGCACAGGGAAATATATATAGGATCTTGTGGTGGCTCACAGCAAAAGAGAATGTGACAATGAATATATGTATGTTCATGTATAACTGAAAAATTGTGCTCTAAACTGGAATTTGACACAACATTGTAAAATGACTATAACTCAATTTAAAAAATGTTGAAAAAAAGAAAAGGACACTAACCATTTTCACTTACTGTCCTCAATTCTTATTTTTTTTATTGTGAAAAACATAACAACAGATCTGCTCTCTTAACAAATTTTAAAATGTAGAATATTGTTTACTATAGGTGCCATGCTGTACAGATTTTTCTAGAAATTTTCCATCTCACATGACTGAGAATTTATATCCGTTAAAGAGCAACTCCTTGCCCCTAGCCCTGACAACCACCATCCTACCTTCTACTACTGAGTGTGACTACTTTATATAGGCCGTGTAAGTAGAATCAGGGATATTTGTCCTTCTGTGACAGGCTTGTTTTATTTAACGTCCTCAAAGTTCATTCACATAAGATTTCCTTCTTTTTCAAGGATGAATATTATTCCATTGCATGTCTATACCATGTTATCCATTCATCTGTCATTTAGGTTGTTTCTACCTCATGACCAAATGCATACTGTTCCAGTAAACACAGAAGGGAAAATATCTCTTTGAGACCCTGTTTTCTATTCTTTTGGATAAACATGCAGAAGTGGGATTGCTGGATTATATAGTAGCTGCATTTTTAGTTTTGGAGGAAAATGATATTGTTTTCTACAGCAGTCAACAGGGTACAAGGATTCCAATTTCTCCAACTTCTTGTCAACACTTGTTATTTTGGATTTTTTGTGTTTTTGTTTTTGTTTTTTATAATGGCCATCCTAACAGGTGTGAGGTGAAGTCTCATTGTGTCTTTGATTTGCATTTCCCTGATGTTTAGCGACATTGAGCATCTTTTCATAAATCTACTGGCTATTTGTGTGTCTTCTTTGGAGAAATGTCTATTCAAGCCTTTTGTTCATTTTTTAATTTGGTTATTCGGGATTTTTTTAAATGTTTGAGTTATAGGAACTCCTTACATATTTGGATATTAACCCCTTATCAGATATATGGTTTGTAAATATCTTCTCCCATTCCATAGATTGCCTTTTCACTTCATTGATTGTTTTCCTTGCTGTATGGAAGCTTTTTAATTTATGGTCCCACTTGTTATCTTTGATTTAGTTGCCTGTACTTTTGGTATCAGATCCGAGAAATCATTATCAAGACCAAGGTCATGAAAATTTTCCCCTGTTTTATTCAAGGAAGTTTAAAGTTTTAACATTTAAATCTTTAATTCATTTTGAATTGATTTCTGTGTATGGTGTAAGATAAGAATCTAATTTAATTCTTTTGCATGTGGATGTCCAGTTTTTCCAACACCAATTGTTGAAGAGACTATCTTTTCCATTCTTGGCATTTTGTTGAACATCATTTGATTGTATATGCATGTCCCCCCTCCCCCCAGGCTCTTTAGTCTGTACCATTGGTCTATATGTCTGTCTTTAACCCAGTAGCATACTATTTTGATTACTTTAGCTCTGTAATATGTTTTGATGTTGGGAAATGTATGGCTTCCAGCTTTGTTCATCTTTCAAAAAATTGTTTTAGCTATTTGGGCCATTTATGCTTTCATATGAATTTGAGAATTGTTTTTTCTATATCTGTAAAAAATGCCACTGGGATTTTAATAAGGATTGCATTGTATCTGTATATTGTTTTGTGTAGCATGGACATTTTTTGTAATATTAAGTTTTCTAATCCATGAACACAAAATGTCTTTCCATTTAGTTGTGTTTCCTTTCATTGTTTTCAGTAATATTTTGCAGTTTTCATTATACAAGTCTTCCACCTCCTTGGTTAAGTTTATTCCTGTGTATTTGTTAAATGCTATTATAAATGGGATTTTTAAAAACATCCTTTTCAGATTGTTTGTTGTTAATATATAGATATGCAATTGTTTTTTTATACATTGGCTCTTTGTCCAGCAACTTTGTTGAATTCATTCATCAGTTCTAACCAGTTTTTATGGAAGCTTTAGGGTATTCTACATAAAAGATCATGTCATCTGAAAATGGATAATTTTATATCTTCTCTGCTGTAGAAACCATTTACTTCTTTTATTTATTTTTCTTGCCTAATTGCTCCCACTAGGACTTCAATACTCTGCTGAATAGAAGTGGTAAGAGTGGGTGTCCTTGCCTTGTTCCTGATCTTGAAGGGAAAGCTTTTAAGGTTTTCCCTATTGAATATGTTGCCAGCTGTGTACTTTTCACATAGGGCCTTTATTATGTTGAGGTGATTTCCATCTATTTCTAGTTTGTGTAATTTTTTTTTTACAATACATGGGTGTTACATTTTGTCAAATGGTTTTTCTATGTTGCTTGAGATGATCATGTGATTTTTATCCTTCTTATCCTGGTGATATGGTATATCTCATTGATGATTTTTATATGCTGAACCATTCTTGCTCTACAGGGTGAAATTACAACTGATCATTTTTATAATCCTTTTACTGTGCTCCTGAATTCAGTTTCCTAATATTTTGATGAAGATTTTGCTTCTATATTCACAAGGGATATTGGCCTGAGGTTTTCTTTCCCCATAGTGTCTTTGGGTGGTTTTTGAATAAGGGTAATTTTTTCCTCATAAAATAAATTTCAATAAATTTCCTTCAATCTTTAGAAGCATTTGAAAAGAATTGGTATTAATTTTTCTTTAAGTGTTTGGTAGAATTCTCCAGCAAAAACATCTAGTCATAGGCTCTAATTTTTGGGGATGTTTTGGTTACTGATTGAATGTCTTTACTAAATACAGCTCTGTTGAAATGTTCTCTTTCTTTATGATTTAGTCTTGGTGAGTATGTTCCCAGAAATTTACCCATTTCTTCCAGGTTATCTATTTTGTTGGTATATGACTATTCAAATTACTTTCTTATAATATTTATTTCTGTGACATCAGTTGTAATGTCTCCTCTTTCATTTTTAAATTTTATTTATTCTTTATTAGTTTCCTGTTATTCTAGATGAAGTTTTCTCAATTTTATTGATCTTTTCAAGAACTGACTCTAGTTCTGTTGGGTTTTTTTGCTTCTTAAATTCTTTGTTTATTTTTCTTCAATCTTTATTATTTCCTTTCTTCTGCTCACTTTGGGCTTACTTTGTTCTTATTCTAGTTCCTTGGCATGTAAAGTTAGATTGTTTATTTGAGAACTTTCTTTTCTAATGTGGACACTTCCTTTACTGCTATAAAATTCCCTGTTAGTACTGCTTGTGCTGCATCCCGTAAGTTTTGGTATTTTGTGTTTTCATTTTCATTTGTCTAAAGATATTTTCTAATTTCCCCTTTGACTTTTTCTTTGACCCATTGATTGTCCAAGAGTGTAGTGTTCTATTTCCACATAACCGTGGATCTCTCAGTGCTCCTTCTGCAATTGATTTCTAGTTTCATTCCATTGTGGTTGAAAAAAATATTTGGCATGATTTTAATCTTCTAAAATTTGTTAAGACTCATTTTGTAACCTAACAGGACTTATCCTGCAGAGTGTTCCATGTGCACTTGATACTAATGTTTAATCTGCTACTGTTGGGTGGAATGTTCTGTATATGCCTGTTACTGTTAATATTACCTGTTTTTGTATACATTTTCTGTCTGGATATTCTATTCATTGCTGAAAATAAGATATTTACTGTTATTATGTTGCTGTCTATTTTTCCTTTCAGTTGTGTCAATGTTTGCTTTATATATTTAGCTGCTCTAATATTGGGTGCATGTATATTTATTGTTATTATATCTTCCTAGTTAATTGACACTGTTGTCACTATACAATGTCTTCCTTTGCCTCTTGTGACCATTTTTTTACTCAAGCCTGTTAATCTGATATGAGTGTATCCAGCCCTCCTTTTTTTTGTTACTGTTATATCTTTTCCCATCCTTTCACTTTTAGCATATGTGTGCCCTTACACCTACAGTGAGTCCCTTGTAGACAACATATAACTGGATCTTGTTTTTATTATTTTTTCTTAAATTTATTCAGTCACTCTACATTTCTTCACTGGGGAGCTTAATTCTACACTTAACGTAGATTTTGATGGTGAAGGACTTGCTTCTGCCATTTTGTTGTTTTCTGTCAATCTTACAGCTCTTTAGTCCCTATTTTCCTCTCTTGCTACCTTCCTTTGTGTTTTGTTTTTGTTTTTGACAGTGGTATGCTTTGATTGCTTTCCAATTTTCATTTGTATATCTTCTATAAGTATGTTCTTTATGGTTACCATGGGACTTACAGGAAAAAAAAAGTGTAGTTACACCCATCTATTTTAAACTGATGTAACAACTTAACTTTAATTGCATACTTAAACTCTATACTCTTACTTCCCTCTTCCACACTGTATTATAGATATCACAAGTCACACCTTTTTGTTATATATTTATTAATATATTTCACTGTTATTTCTCTACTTTTGTCTTTTAACTTTTATACCAGAATTGTGTTTTATCACCATTGCTGCACTGTTGCAATATTCTGTATTTGTCTGTTTATTTATCCTTACCGTGAGCTTTGCACTTTAATACACTTTCATATTGCTGTTTATTATCTTTTCATTTCAACTTGAAGGACTCTCTTTACCATGTCTTGTAAGTCAGGTCTAGAGTTGATGAACTATCCCAGTTTTTGTTTATCTGGGAGACATTTTATCTCTTCTTATATTTGAAGAATGTCTTTAAGTCTTGCCCATCTACATAGTTAGAGCTTTTATAATAATTTAAAGGAACAGATTTATTCTTTGACCATCAACATATTGTTAAAATAACCTTTATTTCTTTTCTATTTTTCTTATTTTTCCTTAGTAATGGTATACAGTGTTCTATTTCATAATGTATTGGCTATTTCAAATCAATATTAGAGTGGCTATATCCTAATAGTTAAATGAAAGCATCATTTATCTTTATATAATACCGTATCAGATTAAAGAAACAACTTTGGTCTTCCAAATTTATTTCTTTTATCCTGCTCCCACGTCTTCACAGGGGACACAACTATTGCACATTTCCTATTGCATGTCTGAGTAGCATTAAGGATAGGATATTCAGATAAAAATATAGAACATACTTATACCAAAAATATTTGTTTTTTAATCTGAAATTCAAAATTAACCTGGTATCCTTTATTTTCATTTCTAAATACTGCAGATAGACTTTGAAAGGCTTCTGAGACTTAGCTCACCCCTTGGGAATTAAGAGGAACAAGCATCAAAAACAACTCAGCTATTTCTCAGTGAGGATGTGAGATACTCCCACTAGAACCAAATCTGAGGCTAAAGCAAGATTTATGACAAGACAGACACCATCGTAAATTTGCAATGTACCAGAAGCAGTCCTTAGGTTTAAAGGTGAATTTCAGTCCATATTCCTTCCAACTACTCTGCTTTAAAGGTAGGGAAATTACAGTTTAGGATGGTTAATTTCCCAAAAGCTAGACCTGAAACCAGGATTCTAAACCAGACTGGCACTACCCAGGGCATTAGTTAGCTTACTCCAAATGCTGCCATGGAAAGCTAAAGCACACTGTCCCTGAGGCATGATCTGTGGTGGCCTGTTTCATGATCTGAGATGAATAACTACTTAGGGCTTATGTATGTATGTAAGCAAATCAACACACATTTAAGTGAATGAATTATTCAATTTATTGGAGAGGCTATGCTAGTAAAATAGAAAACAGTATTTTTTAAATCACTCAATTAATTGTCACATTCTTGAATCTAGGGAAGCAGTATTTCTAAACATTTTGAATTTTATTGGGTCAGGTAATGTTCCTCTTTGCATCTGTAGGTAGGATGGTTATACCATTTATTGCCCAAATTAAGGTACCACTGAGCCCAAGAGGAAGGGCTGTGACTTACCCTGCCTGGAGAGCAGGCGTGAGTGGAATTGTCACAAACAAGTCATATTTGCCGTCCACCCACTCTAACTCAGAAACTTCCAAGATCACCTGGAGGTTCTGCTGTGCTTAGCACTAGTGAATTTTTCCTTGGTGGGAAAACAAGAGGGCGTGGTACCGAAGGCATCACGTCAGGATTTGTCAAGGCAGGTTCACAGTGGCATTGGTGGGAATCAGAGCTCAAAATACAGCAAACATGAAAATTCTTCCTTGCGGTGATGGACATTTACCCTTAGTGGAGACAGAAAGAAAATGCATCTGCTAGTTGAAATGAGATAAAGAAGGTGAAAAACAGTCATTATTGAATAGTTAGCAGTTGAAATATGTAAAACTTGTCATCTGTTATGGCTTCCAACCTCAGTCTTCTAATCTATACCTTTATTTGTGCAATGGCTTTAATGCCTGGAAATCCCTCAGTAGAAATGTCTTCCTATTGCCCTAACAGTGGCTTCCCACTAGGCTATTTCTCTCTCTTTGTCTTGCTAGAGTTTGATGCTGTAAGTTGATTCCATTTTCCTTATGTTTATATGGAAATCGGTTGTTAGAGAGTATTTGCAGTTAACAATAGGGGCACATATCATGACTGCTTTGTAACACATTGGAACAACCACCTTGAGAACACTGCAGTGTCTTTTGCTTGACTTCTACCTCTGTGGTTGCCTTCTGTTTCCTTCCATTGGAGTTCTATTGAAATTCATCATGTTTCCTATATATAAACATATGTCCACAAATCCTAAAGAGTTAACTTTAAACTTCACAGAACTACCATCTGTAAAAGTACTCACAGGCTTATTTGCAAATCCAGTTTATTCTTTAAAAAAATGTATTTGATAAAATCTATTCTACTCTACCCAGCAAAGCAATAAACCCAAAGGGAGGTGAGAATGATTGTCAGATAAGTTAAAAAATTATCTACTTTACTTTCTGTTTATTCACAGACTCTTACATTAGGAAATTGGGAAGGATGGGCTAAAGCAAAAGCCATATAAAATGAGAAGATTTTAACGTCAAATTCACAGTACACTGAATCAGTTGGAATCTGACTTTCTATATTTCTTCTTCTACACACTCACTTCATAGCTGTCAGTTGTTTCTATACTAGTGCACGTAGAAAAGCCAATGAGCTTTCTAAACTTTCCCCTCCTTTGAGTCGCAGTCAGTGTGCAAATTTTTCTTAATATTTCAACAAACATATTGGAGATCTGATTCAAAAGGCACATTGATCAGGCTGAACTTTGGAAAAAGACATAAGTTGGAAAAATAAGCCCTGTTTAAATATAATCTCTTTCCACAGCAATACAGTACTTCAGGAACTTAGAAAAATCAGTGCCAGTTCATAGGATTTCTGCAAGGTGGATAGTTACTATTCCTGTCTTTATATCAATGGTAAATAGAGGTGGGAGTTTAAGGGAAGATACAGGCCAGTAAAATAAGGTGGAGACTAAAAACATTGTTCAGAGAACCAGGAACCAAGGACACAGCTACACAGCTCTATACAATATGAAAAATTCTTGCATAAATATAAAATGCAAAATAACTCTACATGCATTATAAGCAACTTAATCTTTTTCAGGCTTTTCATTAAAGCAAAATGTGTTTCTACTCCCTCGTATGAGAAAGACATTAATCTATTTTAAACCCTAAAGAAATGAACCAAAAGTGTTAAAATCTCTGCACTTGAAAACAGGTGTATTTTTTCCTCTTAACATCAGAAGAATTACTATTTTGAAAATCATTTTCTCTGTGACTAACAAGCACAGGGTAAAGAGGAATTGTGAAAATTAAATGGTCCATTTAGTAAATAGCTGGAAAGCACAAAATTCTGTAGGCAAGAGACTTCCCAGGGGGAAGAGTAGGGTGATGGATTCAGTTTTAGAACACCTGACTTGCCTGCATTGAAATCTGACCTGCTGTGATATTGCAACCCCAAAGGTATAACTTCTAAGTCATCAAAGAAAAAGAAAAACTGGAATAGTGGGGTCAGCAAAGTATCTTTTTACAATTTATTTCATCTATAAAAAAGCTCCCCTAAAACAGTTCACTCATTTCTCCCACCCTGACCCCCAATGTATGGCAACCATGAGTCTGTTCTTTGTATCTATGAGCTTGGTATTTGTTTGTTTGTCTATAGATTCCACATATAAGAGAGATATACAGTATTTGTCTTTTCTGTTCTGACTTATTTCACCTAGCAAATGTTGTTGCAAATGGTGAGGTTTCACTGTTTTTCATGGCTGAATAATATTCCACTGTACGTAAACACTATCTTCTTTATCCATTTGTCCATTGATGGATACAAGTTGTCTCCATATCTTGGTTATTATAAATAATGTTGCAATAAACATTGGGGTACAGATACTTTTTCAAGTTAGTGTTCTCATTTTCTTGGATAAATATCCAGGAGTGGGATTGCTGGATCATAAGATAGTTCTAGTTTTAATTTTTTGAGGAACCTTCATACTTTGTGCACAGAGGCTGTACCCATTTACATCCCCACCAGCAGTGTAGGAGGGCTCCCTTTTCTCCATATCCTTGCTGACACTTGTTATTTCTTGTTTTTTGAGAACAGCCATTCTGACAGGTATAAGGTGATATCTCATTGTGGTTTTGATTTGCGTTTCCCTGATGTTTGGTGATGTAGAACATCTTTCCATGTATCTGTTGGTCATCTGTATGTCTTCTTTGGAAAAATGTCTATTCAGATCTTCTGCCCATTTTTTAATCAGATTTTTCAATCGGTTGCTGAGTTCTTTATATATCTTGGATATTAACCCCTTATCAGATACATGAGTTTGCAAATATCTTCTCCAATCCAGTGGGTTGCTTTTCATTTTGTTAATGCTTTCCTTTGCTGTGCAAAAGCTTTTTAGTTAGATGTTTGGTTTTGCTTGTGTTACTTTTGCTATTGGTGTCAGATTCAAAAAATGCTCACCAAGACCTATGCCAAAGAGCTTAATACCACCTATGTTTTCTTCTAGGAGTATTACAGTTTCAGGTCTCACATTCAAGTCTTTAATCCATTTTGAGTTAATTTTGTACATGATGTAAGATAGTCGTCCAGGTTTATTCTTTTGCATGTGTTTGTCCAATTTTCCAGCACCATTTATTGGAGAGATTATCCTTTCCCTATTGTATATTCTTGGCTCCTGTGGGCTCTCTATCTGTTCCATTGACCTATGTGTCTGTTTTTATGCTAATATCATGCTGTTTTAATTACTATATCTTTGTAAAATAGTTTGAAATCAGAAAGTGTGATGCTTCCAGTTTCATTCCTTTTGAAGGTTGTTTTGGCTATTCAGAGTCTTTTATGGTTCTACACAAATTTTAGGATTGTTTGTTCTAGTTCTGTGAAGAAGGCCATTGGAATTTTGATAGGAATTGCATTGAATCTGTATATTGTTTTTGGTAGTATTGACATGTTAGCAATATTAATTCTTCACATCCATGCACATGGAAAGATATCTTTCCATTTATTTGTGTCTTTTTCCACTTTTTTCCTTTAATATATTTTAGTTTTCAGAATATAGGCCTTTCATCTCCTTGGTTAAATTTATTCTTAGGTATTTTATTATTTTTGATGCAATTGTAAGTGGAATTTTTTCTTAATTTCTCTTCTGAGAGTTTATTATTAGCCAAGTCTCCTTTAATCAAAGCAATATAAAACCTCTCCTAATCAATTTCATTTAGAGAGATATTTCCTATAATATTGCTTTTCATCTGTGCATAAATATCAAAATAGTATGTATTACTAATAACTATAATTCAATTACTAAAATTTTATATAGTCTTATTATTAAAATACTGACAATTTTCAAAATATATACATTATTTTTTGTGGCAGAGAACTATGATATAGCAAATAATAAAACATTTTCAGCCATAACATGTATATTATGTTAAAACAAAAGTCCATTAAGGAAGTGGAATATAAATACAGCTTCAGGAGAAACAAAGGACCACGGTGAATGTTCCAGCTGTGAGGGAAGAGCTTTCCGACAATTTATAAAGTAGACGTTGCTGAGTGCAAAGTCATTATGATTCTTAGGTTCCATGGGATACATTTATAAAAGTGCTTTAACAGATTTACATTAAAATCTCCATATTTATGATACAGTGGAAATCATATATTTGTATTTTTAAATATATATAATTTATGTCAATATAACATTTTAAATAGAAATATAAAATTTTTGAGGTCAACTTAAAAGTGTGCAGAGGAATATTCATATTTTCAAAATCCTATATGGTCATGCCCAAGCAAAAATAAAGTTTGAAGACCATGACTCGGGGCAATGTCATATAAACTATCCAAATAACATAAGTCCTGAAAGTAGATTTGAGACTGCCAACTGAGGTTTTCTGTATCAATTAACATAATGAGGTAACTGGAAGCTTTTCCAGGTGTTCTGTGTTTTGCAGACAAAGGCGCATGTGAAAGCCCAAGGTCACAATCCACAGAGATAAGCCCTGAACTTTCATCTCTAGTTCTCATACGAGAAGTTTACCAAATGCTGTAATTAATGTGTTTCATATCTGAGTAAATTTTCTCCCAAGACATTCAATTCAGACATTGAAGATCAGTTTCTTCAGCAATCCAATATTTTAACCTTTAGTCATGAACGTGAGAAATGCATACAGTGTATTTGCTTTGATGCTAAAAAGAAATGATGATACAAAAATAAAATCAGCTTCCTCAAAAAATTCTTCAGAGATTAAAATAAGTATCATTTTTAAAAACACTTAAACTTATCAGAACTGAATTAAGAGATTTGCTGTATATGTTTTCAGGCACCTAAAAATAAATTACTTGAAAATCTGATATTTTAGGCATAATTCGATTTTTACTTTTTATTTATAATCAGTGTGTGACAATTTTATTTAAAATGCCTTACTAAATATTTTATAAGCTAACACCTTAATAGCCTGCTCATTTGTCTTCCCATTTCTAGTCTCATCTACCCTCTGTTCTCTCCATAGTGAAGGGGACCACAAACTGGATTACATCACTCCTCTACTGAAGACATTTTAATAGTTTCCCATAAATCCCAATCCTTGACTTTGTCCTAAAGACCCTCACCTCCACAAAATCCCATGATCCAAACAGCAGGCTGCTCCCTTTCAGCTCAAATAAGAGGCCAAACTGGTGAACAACTTCTGATGCAGCAAATCAGTCTCTGCATCGTTGCCCCCACCCCTGCCCCTCACCTTGCCTCCAGTGTGAGCTCCGTGACCATTTCCCAGGAAAGCCTCTTCAAGCACTGCTATATCCTCTGTCACCTTTACCTCTTGTATGACTACGCACATACTCAGTTGCATACTTGTGTTTACCTGTGTCTCCCAATGGACGGGAATCAACCTGTGATTACCTCTCATACACCCAAATCTTGGCGCAGTAGCTGGATGCACGTGGTATCTGAAAACTGCTGAGTGAACAGTAGCTCCTTGTGGATTTCAGAGCATCACTACACGAGAAGTCTCAACCACTTAGATGGACCTCGTTACATATGTATCATCCTCATGCACATGTGTAATTATCATTGTCAGACAACTGACTAAAAGACTGAATACAACAACATAATGACCAAGATATGCAAAAAGTAACCTTTGACATGGGAGTTTTTTTCTCCATTTAGACTTAATCTTATAATCAGTGAACAATAGAGACCAGAGGTTTGTTGGACATACTTACACACATATCATAGGAATTCTCAGCAGACTTCAATGCCTTCAATACTGCTAAATTATGTTTGGAGCACATTTTATATGTGTGTGTGTGTGTACAGTTTCCTGGATTAGCACCCATTGCTGCACCCAGATTTGTTTTCTGGTGGGTCTTCCTTTCTTCCCTCCAACACATTTCAAAAGCTACTGCAGGATTAAGTGTCTTCAAACATTCCATAAAAGATTTTATTATTTCCCTAATGACAATTATTTTCAGTTACATTTTGTTTCCTATAGAACTGAATTCCAAAATCTTGGCAAGGCTGGTAGCATCAATACTTTTTTGTACTCTCACTTCCACATTATGTTTAAATACAGAAAATTTGGAATTTAAAGAAATAGGAAACACTGCAATCTTAAGACACTCTCCAGAGTTAACTTTCTTAAATTATTGAAGTGAGCAAAAGTAAGGTAATTTGGAGAGTATTTTTCTATAATTAAATTTTAAAAAGAAGAAAATGATATTTGATAAAGCAACATGTTCATTAATATAAGAATAATTCTTATTTGTTTCAAAGATTTCTAAATAAGAGGAATACAAATATATCTTGAAACAAATATTGTGCATGAAAATCTGCATTTATGAAGGATTAAATAAAAGATGAAGAAACCCAATAATGCTTTCATTACAACAAAATCTATTCAATAAAAAAGATAGCAAGGAGAGGTGGTTATTCGCCAAATACTTCTTAAAAGTTACCACCTAAAAAAAGAGATAGACTTATTTGAAGCATAAAAAGTCAAAATTAGCAATCTGACTTGCCTTAGAACTATATTCTCTTCATTTCTCTGACCACCCTAAGGGCAAAAAGCACTTTTTAAAGTGCTTTTCTAAACTAGAGAAATTTGCACAAACCTCAACCATGACACTGCTGATACACATTTTTTTAAAAGATACACTTAATAAAACAACAAATTATCTACATTTTACATAATGTTTACTTTTAATTGAGTGAGACAAAAATTTCACTTGCTAATTTGTATTTAAATGATATCAACTTAATATTAAGTTTCTTATAAATGTATCTTTTTACTTAATATGGAATGTGTTTCTTTATATGTAAAACATTAATATCTAGTATCACTGTTCCTTCCATTTGATGCTGTTAATTCTAACCAGTTTTCTAACGGTACTAATTCTAGTATTTTATAATCATGTGAAATTAAGACAAAATTCCCTGGTGTTTGTTTCACCTCTTCCCAGACCTCACCTGGCTCCTCTGATTCTGCCTGGACTCCCTCTCCTCTGGAGGTCAGAATTCAGTTTAAACCCACTATTTACAGTGTGGAAGGGGGCTTCCGGAAAGCAGAGGGTTTGTCACTGCTGTCACTGCTGTATTTCCAGCGTACTGAATATTTGGCACCTAAATGCACTCAGTAAACCTTAGAACAAACCAACGGAATTGATGATAAATTATCTTGCTTATATCCTGAGGCTTGCAAGCCTCTTCTGTTAACTTCTCCATATATACCACAAATCCCTCCTCAGACATGCCAGCATTTAACAGGTTTGTATCTGCACGCCTGACCCTCTTTCCACTGAGCTCTGGTCCTGCCAGTTGAGCAACTAATTCTAGATGAATGGAAGACGCTGGGCCGGACCGACGTGCCCGGCTGACCCGCTAGGCTTAGCAAGCATGAATCGTTGAAAGAGAAGCACTCTATTTATGCTTCATGTTCTCGAAAGCAGTGGGATGAATGTCAGTGATACTTGCACTTAAAAATGAGTAAAGAGGTAAACTAGAAAATAAATCTCAAGGAACAAGTTTGCCTAAATAACTTTGTGATTAACGTCCAAAGTTTCTACACAATAGCTAACTGAAATTTGATTTCAACAAAGGATGTTGCTTTCTCATCTATGATTTACAGAGGGCACGGTTCCCAACGCTCTTCAAGAGGATGTTTTCCTAAGACCAGTGAGTGACTCTCGGCTCTGATGTAAGTCTTCTGTCTGCGGCTGCACCAGCGTCTGCAGAGATCAGTGCCGGTGACCGCCCTGCCGTCCCTCGCTTCTCGGCCGCCTGTAATCACCGGCTTCCTCTAATCTTCCCACTTCGTCTGCCCCGCCTGCTAATGCCTTGCTCCTAAGTCCACACATCTTCTCTGCACTCCTGACTTCTCAGTGCCTGATTTTATATTTTTAAAATATAGAACTAGTGTTTTTTTTTTTACAATTTGATCTTCTTGTACAAAAGAAAAAAAGATGAAAAATAAAATAACAAACTATAAAATGCAGTTCCTATATGTAGAAAATTATAAAGTGGTTTTCCTTCCAATCAAAAAAAGTTGCTTTAGTAGACAAACATCATTGTTCTGCCTCCAACATTATATCGTATCATATCACCTTCTTTCTGGTCTCTGAAGCTCAGAGCTACAAAAAAAATTTAGTTTGAAGAAAATTAAATTAAATAATAAAGGTTGCTAACAAACCAATACAGTTGCCTCAGTAGCTTTTACTTTTTGACTTGCTTTTTCCCATATTTATAAAGGAAACCAAAAAAAAAATGAATAAAAAGTGTTTGAAGCCAGGAATCCACACACTACACCGCTGTATAATATCTTTACCCTTAGACATTGTATTTTCACTCTGCACTGTTGGACAACATGCTATCAAAAAGAACTGACTTATTGATTTCATTTCTAAGGTGCATAAAGATATGGCACCTCAGAAATTCCTATAGCCTGACCATATAGTATCCTTTTTCTATTTGGGGGTAAAATTCTATGTATGATTTCTTTGGAAGATTTGAAACATTTTCATTTTATAGCTACAAAATATAAAAATTATGACTGTGCAGGTTTTTGCTTCAAAATCATCAGTCACTGTTTCTGTAAAAGATAGTTGTGAATGTACAGAAATGTTAGTGACCATGATTAATCAGGGCAACGGTTCACACGAGTGTTTACTTGAGTCTCTCTCTCTCATCAGAGCCCAGGTACCTCAGGTTTAACCTGGCAACTGTCCAGAGGGATTTGCTTCCAATTATTTTGATCTGATGTCCTTTGTCTCTGTGATGGCAAAGCAATAGCATGGTTTTCATCAAAGGCAGGAAATGCATTACTATTTCTTTGATCTCAAAAAGGGAAATTCTTGGGTAGAAAGGTGAGACAACAGCTTTTAAGACTTTCGAAATGCTCTAATCTGAAAATAAATAAACTACTTTAATGTGAAAAGTTAGAAATTCCTAAAAGCACCCTTCCAAAATGATAAGCCCTGATTTTATATGAATCTTTAAATCAAAATGACTCCTCCTCTTTTAAACAGCTATGTATCTCTGAGTCCCAAATTGGGGATGCTTTACTTAGCCAGAAGCCTGAAACTATGCTTTTAGCATGAAAATAAATAATATTCTGCAACTCTATCCTTTATCTTGAAGAATTACGTTGTCAAGACCTTTCTCTCTCTTTTCTCTCCATGTGTTTGAACTCATGATTGAACTAGCATGTTCTGTTACCCTCTCTCCTTGCCTTTTCCAAGTTTCCATCTTCCTTCCTTCCTTCCTTCAGCAGTCAGCATTCTGCTCACTTCTTCAGCCAGCTCACAGGAGGCTTGCACCCAATTATCTTATTTTTTCGTGTTCAATGTGTGTACAGGCCTGAGTGTGGGGGGCACCTGTATGTCTCTCCCTGTTTGGAGACATGTGAATATTAACAAGAATTAGTCTATTTACATAAAATTAAGTGTGACTTTTATTCTATACTTCAACAAGAAGTTCAGAAAACCACAAAAAACAATTTTATCAAAAGATATTTGATTCACACCTTATCCCATACACAAAACATCAATTTGAGGTAGATACTATGACTGAACACAAATAGCTAAAGCTATAAAGCTTCTAGAAGAAAACCTAGGAGAGTATCTTCATGACCTTGAGTTGACACAGATTTCTTAGACAAAACACATGAAAATATTAATGATAAAAAAATCCATAAATCAGCTTCATCAAAATGTAAACTTCTGCACATTAAAAATATCATTAGAAAAGTAATAGGATATTTCTGCACATTAAAAATATTATTAAATGTAAAATGATTATAAATCAGTAAAAATGTTTAAAAATTATTAAAAAGTTGAGATAGGCTGGTAAAATATTCACAAAAACATATATTTGACAAAGAACTTGTGCCCCAAAGTCAAACAATATAATAAAAATTGACAAAATACGGAAGATAGAAAAATGGAAAATTAGACATATTAAAAGATGAACAATGTTGGTCTGTAAGAAAATGCATGTTATAAGGTGCTGAACACAACTGATCTATATAAAAATGAGACATTCCTTCATACCACCTAGAAATCAAATGTAAAAGACTGACAAAATATTGATAAGAATATGAAGCAACTGGAACTCTCATCTGTTGCTTGCTGGAGATCTGCCAAACCCAAGTACACCATACATAAATGAAAATTTACCCAAAGAACTTAAAATTTCTGTCCACAAAACCTGCCACATAGCTTCATAGCATCTTTATTCACAATAGTCCAAACTAAAAACCACCCAAATGTCCACCATTAGGAGAGTAATCTGATATTGAACACGACAGAAAATAGATTCTATGTTAAAGTAGAAGTTTTATCAAGATAATGCATAGGGAAGGAAAAGAGGCAGCAACACTTCAATTAAGAAGAAAAGAAGAAGAAAAAGGAAAGGAAAGGAAAAGAAAGGAAAGAAAGGCCGTGGGATGGGAGGAACGAATCATTACCACATAATGCGTGTCTGAGAAAGTTTCCACTGGCTCAACCTGACCCTGGAGCCAAGACTGACAATCAGCACTGTCTGCTTTGGGTGGAAATCTTGGGCCACCAGCTTGAGCAGGAACTGCCTGGGGGCTACTTCAAGAAGAGCTTGTCCTTAAGCGACTGCCACCTGACTCAGCCGTTGGCTGGGTATCCGTATCTCCTAAAATAGTGTGTCCTGGGCTCAAAGGCTGAGGCAGACCCTGCAGAAGCTCAGAATGAGAGGCTGTCAGGAGCCATCTCCTGGCACCTGGTTGTAAGCTGGTTGTAAGCTGAGGGGAATAAGCTGATAGAGAAGGAATAACTGAAGATCTCAGAAAGGAGGTAAGAGAACCGTTGGAAAGAAGTAGTCTTATTCTTCCTTTGAAATGATGCAAGTAAGGAAGAATGAGTACATCTGCAGGTATATTTAGAAGTAGAGGGTCGACTTCACGAGGAAACCTGGCTAAGGATGGAATGAGCCCAAGGCAGGAAAGGAGACCCTGACCTGTGTAGAAACCAGTCTGAGCTCAGTCTCAGGAACAAGACATCCTCTCTTAAACCATTTGGTGCCAGAATTTGACTAGAGGTCCCATCTGAAAACTGGCCCCAAACCCCAACACTGACTCGACTGAGCCTGTCTACACGCCCCAATTCTAATTCCTTCCCTTTCTCTGCCTCTTCCACCTTCTCTTTCTCAAGACAAATAACATACTTGGTGTTCTTCCAGTGCGGCCCCCAAGGGTCTCCTTCCCATGGGGAGTCTTCTGGGAGCAGAAATCCCCCTCCCCAGGGCCCAGCATCCTTTACCACCCCTTCTCCTTCCTGGACCACTTAGATTTGACAATGCTTCTGCTGAGTCAGACTTAATATATTAATGCTTATGATAAAAGCATAACGAATATAATCATCAGAACAACCATCTAAGTCATGACAATAAGTCACAGAGAGTGAGATAAATTCCCTTGGAGCACATTTCACAGGCAGCAAGTGGTACTGAAAGTGTCAAATGCAGGTGCAATTCCTCTGAAATCCTTGCTTTTTCTGTGACCCCGTTAATCCCATCAAGAATGGATTGAGAGGCCAACCTGAGAAAATGGTATTCATGTTCTCAGATATTATTCTCTGAGCAAAATTGAGCTAAAGGCTTTGGAGATTTGAGGTTGAATTTTCAAAGGATCTCCAGTGGGCTTGTGTTTTGAGCATTTGCAACTAAATAGTTCATGAGTAATTCCAAAACAATGCAAACCGGTCTCCAAAGGAAATTAAGTAAAGTCGAGATGCGCTCAACACTTTCAAACACGACTAAGCCCTTTTCATTTTCTCCAGAAATCCGCATCATGGTAGACAGGATTTACCATCTTAAACTCTAAATACGGAGCAAATAACACATGCAAGTGCACATGAATTTTATTACTTGTTAGTCTCTGTAAAGCTCAAGTATACCAGGGAAAGTCAAAGTTTTACTTGAATTTGTATTTTATTGTATTTTCAGATGTTGTGAAAAGAATTTAATAATGCCATTTCCAGCACCATGGTTGGACCTAGAGATGATCAGATGGAATGAAGTAAATCAAACAGAGACAAATATCATACGATATCACTTGTATGAGGAATGTAAAAAGATGATACAAATGAAATTATTTACAGAACTGAAATAGACTCACAGACATAGACAGCAAATTTATGATTACCATATGGGAAAGGGGAGGGGTACATTAGGAGTGTGGGGTTAGCAGTTACACACTACTGTATATAAAATAGATAAAAAAACAAGGACATACTGTACAGCCCAGGGAACTATGTTCAGCATCTTGTAATAGCCTATAATGGAAAAGAATCCAAGGTTGTACCCCTAAAATTAACACAATATTTTAAATCAACTATAGTTAAATAAAACAAAAATCAAAAAACTTCACAGAAAAAAATAGCATTCATATTTTATCATCAGGGTAACTTAGAAGCCTCAAATCGAAGGAGGGTAGACAAAAATGCAACATCCTCTATCAAGAGGGAAATGTATGTAAATATATGTGAGCTACATGGTGTTTAACGGTTCAGTTGTAGCGGCACTGGATGTGCTGTGTAAAACAGTCCTGATGCATCTGTGAGTGCTGAGTAAGGTAACCACGCCTTGTCCGAAATTCTGCACAATGTCTTATCAAATAATAGTAATAACAATATCAAAACCCTAAGAACTTGCTTCTTTTTTGCAAGTCAGTTGGCTATTGAAAGACTTAGTAAGATAAATCTTCCTGAGGTTCTCTAGAGTTTGAGGTAGAAGGACTTCAAGACAAGAGAACCCTCAGGCAAAACAACTTGCTGATGGCTTGACTGAGCGGCTGTCATTCTAGAAGGTAGCTCTTTGTGAGTCCACACTGGTTCTTCAGCCAAAGTTTAACACCAGCAAAGATCAATGACTTTCAAGCTGGGCATCGGGCTCACCTGGGATATTTGTTTGGAACCCAGCTTCTTGCGCGATATCCTAAATGTTTCTACACCAATAAAACTAAAGTAGGATCCAGAGATCTGCACTTGCATCACTTCCAGTGTTACTGCTGGTTCAGGCACAGACTTTGACAAGTGTGTGTTTTGATCAACTACTCAGAATAAGAAAGTATCAGAGTTATTATTTTGATTTCTTGAATATGTGCGAGCACATCTGATTGTCCTTTAGGATTGGATTACTGCATTCTGTTGATTCTTATTTTGTAGTTGGCTTTATTTCTTTGGTAACTATGTAAGTTTAAAAAGCCAAAGATCTAATCTGTTCTTAGAAACAATAATTAGTACCTATATGTAAACTAAAAAAAAATGTGCAGTATACTGTATATATGAATTTATATGCAATATAATGTGTATGTGCAGTCGACCTGTAATAATTCTACCTAATAAAACTGAAAAGGGAAAAAAAAAGAAAAAAGAAAATATCAGAGCATAAAATTCTAAATTTAGTTTTCTCTTAGCTGCATCATCAGGCAGAAACAATGCTAATCTAATCAAATTGACAAGAAATCAGATAGATTTTAAATTCTCTATTAGTTATTATTAATGAAATTTAGCCAAAATTCACACTGGATCTTGAGATACTGGCCAATCAGGTAGATACTGGCCAGTCAATCAAGTAGACCTATCTAATTTACAAATAACTATATTTAAGTGCATTGAAGATAGTCGCTCAAAATTTCATCCTGACAAGGGTGAATGATGAAAATGGTCATTCAATTGTTGGTCCATGCTGGAACAGAAGGACCTTCTTAAAACATGTATGGACCACTTCCCTGCCTCCTGCGTGGCTTCCTGCTACCTGTGATGTAATTCACAAAGCCTTCCCACAGCAGCATCTCCCATCTCGGGTTCCTCTCCAGACACATGGGACTCACTTCGTCCTGTGAGACTTGCCGGGCTCTGGGATCTGGGCTCCCGCTCAGTCTCCCTTCATCTGTAATGCCTTCTCCCTTCCTCCCTCCCTGTATTTGCCCAGCTGCCTGCTACTCAACAGGCTGTCTTTAGATTATACCTTAATAAGTCATTCCTTTGCAGACCTTTCCAATGTACTTGGAACTAGGTTAGACTCGTGTCTCCACACACCACCTTAAAGTACTTTGCACTTCCTCTATTAAAACAATCACACCTTCCTGCAATCCCCAGTTAAATTCTATATTTTCCCCAATAGTCAGTATAAACGGAGGTCAGGGGCCAGAACTCTCTTTGTCACTGCTCCATGCCCACCACCACCATCATTACGCTTGTTTAATTCTTTTAAAAAAGAAGTTTCAGAGTAGCTTTTAGGGAAATACAGGCAAAAGCAAATTCATATGTCTTCAATTATCTCCCTAAAAACTGAGGTTACCAGGAAGTGTAACAGAAGTGTCTGTGGTTTAAATGGAGTCAGTGATCTGGGCTACTCAGTGGAGTTAACTCCTAAGAGTAAATCAGTTATTTTACTTATGGCTGGTGGAAAACACAGACACCCCATGTTCTCCAGAAGCTTTAAGAATTTTAAATTCTACCTAATTTTTTTTCTTTGAATGGCTCTTATTCAGAAGACAAATGAAATCACAGTGAATTCCTTATAGAAATGAAAATGCTGCAGAAAAGGTAATGGGTTGTTGTCACTTTGCCAATAAATATATTGACATTCTGACTTTCATTCACCCTTTCAAACATGCTGTACAAAGACCTGCAGATTTGCAGATGAGCCAATTTGTGGTCAAAGAAGAAAAGTTATGCCAACTGTAAAGTTCCCATGACTGAGCACTTGAAATAAGAATTACAGGGTGACATCAATGGGGCAAGGGCATTCTTTCAGGCAGTGAACTAAGGAAATGTCTATGTTCCCATAATCAACCATAACACTTAAATAACTCAACTTGAATGCTTTTAATCCTTGTGGTAAACTTTATAATGCTTTATGATAATTAAGACATAAGAAATAATGAACTACAGCAAATGCAAAATACCTTGACTATGTTGAACGTGTCATTTCCTATTTAGTGAACTAGGTCAGGGTATCCCATAGAAGGAGAGAAAAAATGGTATAGCAAAGTGTACGGTGAGGAAACTTTCAAAAACTCAGTCTGCCTTGTTCATAGATTTTCTTATGCCTAGTAATCACTGTCTGTGGTACAAATGACTTTTGCCTTTAATTAAACATACTATGTTCCTTTTCTAGGTTTTTCCTATTAGTAGTGTTCGCATTTGACATTCCTTTTTGTGTGATTTAGTACCTAAGTGTGTGATGTAGTGGAATGACATTTATATAGATTTTTTTAATGTCCCAGCTAGAATAGCAGACATATTAAAAAGAATGACTCACATAGCAATCACGTAAATGCTCCACCATGAACATAATGAAAGAACTATGCAATTTTTTTAAATTCATTTTATAATAGGCCTTTATTAACTTTGATGTATTGGAGGGACAGCTCCTGAATGGTGACTGTGATGGATTGGTTTTAGCTAACGGTTTGGATTTTTTTTTTTAATGAAATTCCTCCTTAGAATGAGAAAAGGTGGTTTATTTTGAGAATGATCCTGTTCAATGTTTTAGCCTAAGAAAGATTTGAGTGAAATTAGATGTTCTATGGTTCATGACTTATTTCTGGCCTGTATCAGCATCGCTCATAAGGAAATGTCAAAGGGCGGAGCAGCTTGGACAACCCCGCCCTGTTGAGCACTGTGAGGTACCACAGGTGCATTCCTAAAATAAACAGTACTCGTGTATTTCTCAGTCTGTGGCTGCATTCTCCAGTTTGTCATCACAAACAATGAAAAGTTGAGTGACAGACTCATATTGGCGAAATCTGGCTGCCAATGACATCACCCTACTTTAGAAGACCCTTGGTCTTGGACTATCTAAGCCTTTTGAATATTTTAAAGGATTTTAGTTGACACTGCTGAGACAGTAAGAAATGGCAGAGGACTATACTTATGGGTCATATTAGAAAAATCAGCTTTAATAAAAACAAAACCAACTACTTGTCTATGAGTGAAGATATGCAGAGGGGAGCTGGTCTTTTGATTTTCAGTCTGAATAATAGAAAAAGTGTACTGAAGGGTGTTCTTTTATTGCTAACAGGCAGTTCTTTCTAGAACTGTGATTTATTCTACCAGAAGCTGGAACAGGTGCGATCTCTCTTTGCCAAAGTCTCCCTGGAGTTCATACCTGCCATGGGGTTCACATTTCAGGTCTGTTTGGTCAGATTGCTGAATGGCGTGCAGCCCAAGAACTTCTATCTGATTACACATGTGGTATTTGGATTTGGTCTGGGAGCTGTGATGTGAAAATCCACTTCTGAAATTTGAATGTAGAGAAACTAACGTACCTGATTTCAAGGATGTTAGTAAGAAACTTCAGTTTCGCAAAAAGTTTCTTCATTGAAAAGTTTTAACAGAAATGAACACAAGGGTTGATGCATCCCCATAAACTGAAAAATCATATTTCCCAAAATAAATGTCAGCCTCGGACGAGGACCACATGTGGTGCTTTTGAAAAGCTGAAATCATAGTTATCACAGTTAACAGCAAGAAAGGAAGGAGGTCAGAGAAACTGTGGGAGTTTTTTTTAACTTTATTTTTGAGGGGGGAAGTAAGTAGGTTTATTTACTTATGTTTTTAATGGAGGCACTGGGGGTTGAACTCAAGACCTTGTGTATGCTAAGAAAACTCTCTACCGCTGAGTGACACACTACCCCCCGAAAGTGTGATTTGTTGCTTAGAATAAACAGTTTTGCTGTGAACTCTATGAAAAAAATAAATAAATAGAAATAAGTCAAAGGGAAAAACATGACTTGCAAACTGCAGTTAAATATGGGGTTTCCACCGTAGGTCAGATGCCGTTTACTGACTTTATAAAAGAAGCCTTCTAATTGCCTTATTTCCTTTGAAAAAGACCGAGCATGATGCCAGCAGGTAGGTGCAGCTGTTGGTGTGGGCAGCACATCTGAGGGGCTGTCAGCGTGGAGCCCTCGCATCTCTTGGTGGAGGGGGAGTAATCCCGGTGGGTCCCTCTGTGGCCCCAAAGTTTCTGAATGGCTACATGTCACGTGGATAAGCAGATCAACACAGCTCCAGCTCGAAGTGAAATTTTATCTTATTTCTGGCACCACAAAAACTCACCTGATCCTTATCTGTCCGAGAAGAAACATTCCTCCTTAACAGCCCAGCATAACTCTTTACGATTGCCACATACCTTCTGAAAGTCATGAAAGAGCCTTTGTATCAGGCCCTGGGGTAAACAGGGTGGCTCAGGTGCTTAGTGTGATCAGTTTGATCTGTACACTTTGCTCTGTTTTAAAAATATCTGAAGAGAAGAATTTCTCGATGCTCCTTTGAATTTATTTTTCAGATCCCAACTGCAACCCTAGGCAAGCAGGCAAATCTGTGAAATAAAATGAAGACAATATTATTAAAAGACACCTAGCCCCCTTTTGTGCCTTAAAGATTCTTTGGGTGGGAGTCTGGAGATGGTGTTTTCAGTCCACTTGGGCCACTAGTGAGCTCTGGTTCTTGGCCGTGGTCTTTGAGAAACAGACATGATTTCTCATGATTTCCACCGACCAGACAACAAGTGAGCCTCATTTTCATTCTCAGCTTCCCTGTACAGCATTCTGAAAGTTTTTCCATTTCTCTGTTGTCTCATTATAAAAGCATTCCAAATGCTTTTTTTTAATGTATTATTTTTAAGGGGAGAAGTAACTAGATTTATTTACTTATTCATTTTAATGGAGGTGCTGGGGATTGAACCCAGGACTTTGTGCATGCTAAGCATGTGCTCTACAACTGAGCTATCCCCTCCCTCTCCTTCCTTATTTTATATATACATATATATGTTTTTTTTTTAACCTTGATGGTGTCAGTGATGAAACAGACTGAGTTTTCAGAGGAGTGTTGAGACCATCTGCAGGCAGTAACTCTGGCCTGGGTGGATGAGGCTGGGGGTTCAGGAATTTTTCAGAGTATGGTGTGTTTTTTCAGAATTATTTGCAAATTTTTCTTATCAAGAATAAAAAATTTAAATAAATTTTATTTAGCAGAAGGAGGAAATGTGTTAAGCAAAGGGATATAGCTGCAAAGCCAAATCACTATTTTTTTAAATTTTATTTTATTTATCTTAATGGAGGTACTGGGAATTAAACCCAGGACCTTGTGCATGCTAAGCACATGCTTTACCACTTGAGCTACATCTTCCCCCTCAAATTGAGTTTTCTAGATCTTACCTCTACCATCCAAATGAGATAGAAGATTGCACCTTTAAAATGCAGACTTACCAAGCATACTACCCCCTACTCCTGAAAAAAACAGAACGCATTTCTAAGTGTTTAAGGTCATAGTTCATGTACCAGGAGAGGTTAAATCCAGAGGAAGAGAAACAGACATCTTCCACAGATACACAAGTGAGTCAGGGCATCATATAAAAAGAGTCGACCATTGGCAATGCTTTCCATACAGAAATCGTCCTAAGCAGGAGGGCATCTAATTCGTGGCTGTGTGTTGTCATCTTAATGTACCTGTGTGTGGGGCTGAAGGGGAAGGAGGGGTTTCAGAATCACCCAGTGCTGACAAGAGCAGAGAATTTCTGACATGTTCCAAGGATAGAAAGACCTTGTCCTTAATCTGAGCCCTCTCTGGCCCCAGTTGGCTGGAAGGGACATGAGTGTTGGGGCAGGAGGTTGCAGGCTCTGCACGATCACCCGCTGGTACAAGCCCAAACGCTGTTCTGATACTTAGTCATCCTCATCCGGGTGTAAAGTCATGCTGTGTCACAGGAACATTTAGAGATGAAAACAAGAGACCTTAATGGGAGAACCGTGACTCCAAATCCAAAAGGAGTGTTAGTGAGAATTGTTCTCAAGAAATCTAATATCTAGACTCCTCCCTGAGGAGGCAGTATCTGTCAGGGTCAAGAGGCTATTAGAGGTCAAGTGCTCCGGCTGTGGAACCAGACTGCCTGAACTGCCACGTACCAAATGGATGCTGTGAAGGCAAACACCACCATTTCCTGTGCCTCAGTCTCCTCCTCTGTCTAATGAGAGTAATATTAGCCACACCCAGGAGCCCTGTGGGGATTACATTATGTCTAAAGCACATTTTCCAAACTAGGTTATCATTACTGGTATCACCATCATCAACCTCTTGGTGCGAGCCATCTTCCACAAGTTTCGGGTTTGTAGACAGCAGTGGCTCAGAATGTCAGCTTACACCTCATTGTTCACCCTCAGGGAAACCAGCTTACTTATCACATTACCCGCACTGTGGAAAGACCCAAGCATGACATTTGTTCATTACAACAATTTACTGATTTTTTTTTTAATTGCAGTACAGTCAGTTACAATGTGTCAGTTTCTGGTGTACAGCACAATGTCCCAGTCATGCATATACATATGTATATTCATTTTCATTAAAGGTTATTACAAGATGTTTATCATAGCTCTCTGTGCTATACAGAAGAAACTTCTTTTAAAAATCTATTTATGTATACAGTGGCTAACATTTGTAAATCTCAGACTCCCAGATTTATCCTTTCCCACCCCCTTTCTCTGGTAACCATAAGATTGTTTACTAGGTCTGTGAGTCTTTTTCTGTTTTGTAGATGGGTTTATTAGGGTCCTTTTATTCTTTTCTTTTTTTTTTTTAGATTCCACATATGTGTGATATCATATGGTATTTTTCTTTCTCTTCCTAGCTTACTTCACTTAGAACAATCATCTCTAGGTCTATTCATGTTGCTGCAAATGGCATTATTTTATTTTATTCTTTTTGTGGCTGTGTAATATTCCACTGTATAAATATAACAGAGCTTTTTTATCAAGTCATCTGTTAATGAACATTTAGGTTGCTTCCATGTATTGGCTATTGTAAATAGTGCTGCTATGAATATTGGGGTGCACATATCTTTTCAAATTAGACTTCCTTCCAGATATATACCCAGAAGTGGGATTGCTGGATCATAGGTTAAGTCTATTTTTAGTTTTTTGAGGAAACTCTATACTGTTTTCCATAATGGCTGCAACAAACTACATTCCCAGCAGCAGCGTAGGAGGGTTCTCTTTTCTCCACACCCTAATTTACTGTTGAAAAATCAGCTTTTTTCACTTCTAACAAGTATTAAATAGCTAAAGAGAAAAATGACTGAAATCTGAAGGCCCTTCATACCAACTTCAAGAACAAAGAGTCTTCCAGCCTTGTGCTGTCACTGTGCAAAGAAAAGATATTGGCTAAGAACCTTTAAAATTTTGCATTATATTTATTCTTAAGAAAAGGATTTAAGCTGTAATTCAAAAAATCATTCTATTTCTTACATGACACATATATGTTTATATTTACTATTAAGTTGCAAATGGCCGGAGGTATGAAGTTACATGTTAAAGTCAACTTAAAAAAATTTTCATTGAAATACAGTTTACAATGTTACATCAATTTCTGGTGCACAGCATCATGTTTCAGTCATACATATACATACATATGTTCCTTTTCATAATCTTTATCATTATAGGCCATTACAAGGTATTGAATATAGTTGCCTGTGATGTCCTCATTCTAAGTGAAGTCAGCCAGACAGAGAAAGACAAATACCATGTGATGTCACTTATCTGCGGTCTCTAAAAAAGTGACACAAGTGAACTTTTTTACAAAACAGAAAGAAATTCACGGGCATAGAAAACAAACTTATGGTTACAGGGGGAAGTGGGATGGGAAGGGATAAAGTGGGAGTTTGAGATTTGCAGATACTAACTGCTATATATAAAATAGATAAACAAAGGCCAACATTTTTTATTCTAATTAAACTGAGTTTATAATTTGTCCAAATGAAAATTTCACCCTTGTTTTCACTTGTTTTGTGTTTGCTTCCCTATTTTGTTATTTCCCCCCTTTTTCCTCTAATAAATACCTACAATGCGTACACTTTGTTTGGGGTTAGGAGGAAGATTTTAGTACGGCATCCAGGGCAGACCCAGAGTCCTTCACCATGTGAAGACTCTTCACCACATGACAAGACAGGGAATCTACCTTGCAAAAACCATAGGAAAAAAAATTAACATCCCAGTTAGTTTAGATTTAATTTTAACTGAACTTTCTATAATCTGTTTTCTATGTTTTGCAAAGGTCTATTGGGGGAGCCAGAGTCTGTGGAGAAGGCTCAGTCCACCATCTTGAAGTAATTCCAAAAAAGAATATTTTCATTTTCTACATCCCTGCAGCAAGTTGTCCATTCCTCTTACAGCTTTTACCACCCTGAACCTTGTGCCTCAATGACCTGAGCCTTGTTTTCTCTTCCCTACTGAGTCCCACAGTGGCCAGGGGAGATGAAAGCAGAGACTTATCACACCCTTATGGTGTTTAACAAACATCACGTGTGCCATGCAATTTAAGTCATTTATGCACCCTGTAAATAAGCATTAATATTATTTCTACTATATGGATGAGGAAACTGAGGCCCAGAGAATTCAAAGTACATTACATTGTGCCTCTCTGAATTCAAAGTCCAAACTCTTTCCATGAGGCAGGGATTTGATTCATTTTTTAATCCCCCAAATAGACGGGTGTATCTCTTCACTCAGAAATTCTCACTAAATGAAAGAAAGTAAATATTTCCTTCAAATAGTTCTACTATATATATCATATAATATTTGTCACCTATGATTTCTGAAAAACTGGCTATGCTGTGCTCAAACATACACACACACATTTTTGCACACACAATAAAAAGAAAAAGCTATTCAGCATACAAGATAAGCAAGCTTGAAGCATCTTAGCAAACCCTATATATTTGAGAGTTTCAAACAGAACTTTAAACATGTCTTTTTCATTATGTATGTAACCCATATATATGTAAACAAATAAACAAATATTTTTTAGTCTTACAGAGAATGGTTTCCCCCATTCTCTCAAATACACTGGGCTCAGTTGAGTTGTATTGCATGGGTGAGTTTAATTAGTTAACAAGGGTTGATTACACAATAGCTGTGTGGTCTAGGCCACTCAAAAAGTAATTAAAATAGACTTTCTAAACATATAGGTTGTCATTGAACACCAGATTCTAATATCTTTACTTCACCAGTTACTTGACAGCATGGGTTTTAAAATACACAAATTGTGTTCAAAAGAGTAAATGCCACAGCATAAAGAGCTTATTTTAATAAAAACAGTTCTATTATACAGCAAACATTTCAAATGTGTTGGAATAGATCACACAGTTACACTAGATGATGTATCAGGAGCTGCCATGGAAAGGCCCACATGGCACGTGTGGCCAATAGCTGGCAAGACACAGAGACCTTCAGTGCAACAGCCTTCAAATCCGGAATTGGCAGAGCAAGTGCTTAGCATGCCTGAGGTCCTGGGTTCAATCCCCAGTGCCTCAATTAAATAAATAAATAAACCTAATTATATCCCCCCAACACAAACAAACAAATAACTAAAAAAAAAAGAAAAGAAAGGAGAGGAAGCCTGCCAGCAACCAGGAGAAGAAGGCTGCACAGCTGGGTTGTGCCTTCAGATCAGACCGCAGCCCTGCCAGTCCTTTAAGTGACATTGCAGGAGACTCTGAGGCACAGAACCCAGCTAAGCTGTGAGATGATAAATGTTCATTGCCTTACACCACTAAGTGTGGGCATAACTTTTTTATGCACCCAAAGATAACCAATGCACTCAATAACATAAAATAACTGAATTAAAAGGGCTGAAATCAAATGTCTTCTTTCAAACAATGACTTGTAAAACTATCTGTGAAATAACACACACAGTACACACAACATGGGGTCATAGTTAAGAGCATAAATTCTGGAGCCAGAAGGCAGGGTTTAAATTAATTTGTTCTGAAGCTAATGCATATCCCACTGTCTAAACCCAATGTATTTTTAAGCAGCATTTTGTATAAAATAGTTTCTTACCAGAAGGTCTGCTCAGCTCAGTTCAGAGCTTACCTGTATCATCCAGAGCATCTAAGTGTGTGGCTGATGTTCTGAAGCACTCACTCACCCAAGGAGAGGTGAGAGAGGCCTTTTCACACAAGCAGAGAATCAAAAGAAGGGAGAGAGAAGTTTCATGAGGTAACTGATGAGAAAAATGGGATTTAGAATCTACATGCAGCAACTCTCTTTCAAAAAAAGATTATATATGGTTTCTCCACAAAAGAACAGAGTAGAATTAAGTCAGTGGAAGTTCTGTCTGTTGTTATGAGGATGTTTTTCACCTGATTTTTTTTTTAAATTGATGCATAGTCAGATACAACGTGTCAACTTCTGGTGTACCTCACCATGTCCCAGTCTTGCACATGTTTTAATGTTCAAAAAAAAAGCTGTGCCTTTCACTCACTTTTCCTCTTTCACTCTCATAGTGCAAACAAGCATTGACCAGCCTGGACATCAGCACAGGTAGAAGAGGAGACCCACAGAAGGGTGGAAATGCTTCTTAGGACTTGGAACAGGCTCTCGGAGACTCTTGTCTGAACATTGTGGGTGTGTGCCTTTCAAGTCTCAAGCCTCATGAGAGCAGACTGAAGCCCTTTTCTGGTGTCCCTCCCCAGTGGGATCAGAAATACTCGGGAAGAAAATTTCCCATGCACTCTGCCAACAAATCAACTCGACTCCCACATTACTCTCTTCTCAAATTAATTTTAATTTGCTTCAAAAAATAAACCCAGTGCTCCCATGGAAGAAAACTCCTTACAGCTCAATGACACTGTCAAGCAAAATCAAAAGGATGCTCAAAACTTGGTGGCTCAGAAGATGAACTCTGACCATTCGATTCTTGCATGAAACAGCTTCTGAGTGGCGTGAGTTTTTCTCAGACATTTCCAATGGCTGCATCCTGCGGGACTGTCACAGATTGTGGAAGCAACAACTGCCTTGTTTCCAGGTCAGCAGAAGTGCTGCATCCTCCACATATATCCAGAGTAAGCCAGCATCCAAGCTTCCCGGCCATCTCTCCATCAACAGACCCGTGCAGAAGGACCATGGAGATGGTGAACGACACTCACCCTGACAACCGGCAGCAGACAGAACCAACCTAAAGGAAATCAGAGTCAGCTGAAAGGACGTGAGGATGCTGACTGTTTCAATGTCCTATTTGGTGTGATTTTTTTCTGAGGGAAATGTGTGTATTGGATGCAAATACTAAAAGAGCTTTTGAAGGAAACTATTTATATCCCTCGGTCTATGTACATGACGATTAAGACGATTAAATGGGGACTATTAGCAATTGTTGTCATTTTTAGGGGAAGGGAATTAGGTTTATTTATTTTATTGTTGATGTGGCTAATGCAAAATTGAAAGCAGCAAATTATGGCCAATTTTACATTGTTCATGATTTGGAATGCAAGTAACCAAAAACAACAGGTTTTCTCCTAGAGAAGAGGTACCATCCAGTCAATAGACCCCGCCAACTGGCAGGGCACCGAAACTGCCCTAAATCTAGTGTTGTCTTTGGTTAAACCATCCTGTGATTCCCATTTGAAAGAATTTCACTTCAGGCAGCACGCACATCTCGTCAGATTGTCTTGGGAGAGTCCTGAAGAAATGGGATCCATGAAGAACTGGTTGGGTTGACATCACCAGAGGACCTCTGTGTCCAGGTACAGCAGGCTCTGTGGGGTAGTGCCCCTGGGGCCCTCGGGTATTGAATTCCTCAGTTCACTACAAAAGAACTTATTTTAATTCATGAACAATCTCTTTCTTCATAATTTTTTTTTTGTAAAACTGGTAAAAAAGGTACCTAGAAACTAACTCGATTTAGATTACACATTCTTTCGTGCACTATTTGTAATGAGTAGTAGATTCATCATGATATTTTTAGCAGAAATAAAACAAGCTAAAGGGGAAAAAATCATATAGTATATGAAGTGAAACATTTATCACCACAGAGATAAATGATGGCTATTTCATTTTCCAAAAACTACTTCTGTTGAATAACTCTTTCCAAAGCTGACTTTCAACCATTTCAGAAAGGATGACTTTCCTGAAGGCTCCTACAGGAGGTAACTGACACTTTAGATTTTCCAGAAGAACTCATTGGAGTAGAATGAACCCAGATAGTATAGTTGTTTGCCAAAAAGTCAACAGACCTGTGCTTGCAAAACAGGACATATCAGGCCTTGTTCAGTCTCTTTCCTTGGTGACGGAGTTCAAATCCCAGGTGTCATTCGAGTGGAACAAACCCACCAAAAAATCAATGAGGTCTCTCTAAGCACGTCAGGAGGTGGTACCTGACTGAGGAAGATGCTTGCTTCACATGGTTGCACCCACTGTTTATACTGTGCTTGCCTAAAGCCCAAACCTACAATTAATCTGCAGAGTTCCTGGGCTACTTTCACATTTCCTGTGTGAGGAAATGCCATCTTCCCTGAACCGTTTCACAGACATACCTATAAGTAGCTGCTCTTAAAATGGGAGAAACTAAAAGAAAACAACTCTTTTTAGAAATGACCCAGGTCAGGAGGCTTCCTGGTTTTTATTGCCACTTCAAAGCCAAACCAGATAAACTAGCTTAAGGTACCACTTTGACATGGAATGGAATTTGATCCAGCTGTCTGAGGAGCACGTGGTTTGAGATCACAGGGATTTTGCTTGGAAGTCTCGCCTCTCACCCATATATGGCAGAACCCGCCATGCACGCTGCTCGTTTGTACCAAGAACCCCTCTCCGCCAGCTGACCCACCAGACTTAGGACGTCCGCTGCTTCTGGTACGTCCACCCCTCATTCCTGCAGAAAGTCACATGAGACTTGTGCGCTCTGACCCTCCATTTTCACATTTTATTTTTCCTCTCCAGGCTGCTCCGACCAGCAGCAGGGACCGAGAGCGGAATCCTGGATTGGAAGGTTGCGAATGCTTGGATGCCACACGCTCTGTCCCCTTAGAGATGCCTGACTCGCACATCCTGTCTGGGTTAATGCTGCCTTTCTAACTGCAGAGTGTCTGGAGCTCGCACCTGCCCAGGCCACCCTCGAAGTGTCACTGCTTGTTTCCAATAGTGCTTGTGTGTCCCCAGATCTCTCTGTCCATCTCTGATGCTCTTAGGAGTTTCCTTGGAGACATTTTTAGCAGGAAATGTGTCCCTTGCTTCAGGCTACTCTGTTCTTCCAGTGTCTCAAAGCTAATTTGACTAAGTAACGTCTAAGGCTAGATATGACCAGATGACTTTCCAGATCAGACATGTGATAGCAGAGGTTTAATGAGAAAACTTGGATTTCTCAAGGGGCTGTGAAGCTCAGCTGAGTTATTTGTGTTCTATGTAGGAAATAACCCAAGTCGAAGATAAATGTGACATTTCAAATGGAATATCTGCTGACGTTTCTGGTGGCAGCTGCAAGGATGTCTAAGGTTTTCCATTTCTCTGTTCAGCTTCAATAATGAACACGAGGTCCAAAAACCATCTTTAAGAAAGAAGCAAGAGCTCAGTTTAGTCAAGAGCATTAGGCAGAAGCTGGGGGGAGGAGCAGAGCGCGTGCTTAGCATGCAGGGTTCAGTCCCTGGAACCACCTCTAAAAATAAATAAATAATCTAATTATCCACCCTAAGAAAAACTAAGAAGACAAACAAATAAAAAAACCAACATTAGGCAGAAGCAGGAAGCTGGAAGCTTAATCTTTTTCTTCTGAATGTCTACAATACAATACTAGGTTTAAAAATGACTAGGGGTTTACTAAGAAAGCTTGTAACATCTGAATGCCAAAACATCAGGTTGCCACTATCACTACCTGACATTCTTCTTTAAGCTGGTGATTTCTATAAACTGTTTTGGTTCACATTTAAACTATTATCCTGAATTTTCAATCAAAATTTCTCATATGGAAAATGTGTACCCATAACTGGCATTTTTAATGGATCTGATAGTAACAACGTTGTAACTTAAAAACTCTCATGTTTTCCTTCCAGTTGAAGGTTTGTTTTCCTGCATTCAGGAGAATATTTTTAAGAAAGTTTGGTGCATATAAATAGCCGCCCCAATAACCAAATCTTGACATAAACTGAATATTTGCAAATGTGCCAGAAATTCAGTGATATTATTTTGTTTTTGTTTTTTTTTTCCCCTCTATTTTTTCCATGGGCTCCAGCATTTGCTGTCTTAACTTGTGATTGGAAATAAAAACTACCCAAATAGGGCAAAAAGATGTTTCTGTCCTCTGAATTCAGCCAGAAAATCAAGAGGAATCAACAAATATACAGGGTCTTCTAACTGGGAAATACTGATGTGATCAAATGTTCTACATGTAATAACACCGTCCTCTGAAGTTTGGCCAGGAGCGCCATTCACTCAAAAAGAAAAATCCACATTTAAAAAGTAGGGATGCTGGACCCTCCGATGACAAAAAGCTACAGGACAAGTGGATCTGGTCACTGTTAATCACAGAACCAAAAGGGTGCTAACAGCTGGTAAACCCCTCTGTCAATACTTTGAAGATGGTCCACATATGACATTAACCATGAATTAAGAACTATTAAGTATATATTCCTTTATTAACTTGTTAATTAATCATATTGGAGAATAAATTTATTATTTATCTACCCAGTAAAGCCTCATTTAACCATTTAATTCTTTGATTTTAAATGCTGACAAAGACATTTCACCAACACATTTTCCCTTATAAATTTACATGTTTAAATAATTCCTATTTCATTTTTTTTTATTTTGTCATGACTTGAAAATATGTAAAAGAAATTCCTTCCAGAAATATGAATACGTGTCCCATTGCTGACTTATCCCTTCCAAGGTTGGGTTTCCCCAACCAGCCCAAATGATGAACATGGTGCTGTCCTACACATTGGAGGCCAGGCTGCCTGGTTACCAAAGTGCAAACATTCATCCCACTGCCATCAAACTGTATCCCCCTTCACGATTTGTGGGCCTCAAAAAGAAAAGAGAAGACAAGCTGAAAGAAAAGAAAGAAACCAATAAGTTTCTGATAGAATGGAATATTTAAATTCACATATTTGTACTGCCCACAAAAGCAGATCATTTCTGTTTTTCAACCCAAAAATGCTGTTTCTTCCTATGAAAAAGTATCTGCCTTAAACTAGAATTGAAAAATAATTATGTGACAGAAGATAGGGAACCACATCATCATACACATGTCCAGAATTCAGTAGGTTGTGTTACTCACCTTCAGTCCATGGGGAACCCCCACATGACCACCCTCATCAATGTTAGGTGACCACACAGCTCAGAACTGAGCTTGTTCCTTGTTCCCTGACCACATGCCTCCTGATCACCTGATTCTCTGACCCAGGCTCTGAAATGCCACTGTCCACATCCATCTCAGAGAACCAGCCATACTGTGAGGAGTGATGGGGATAAACGTGGAAAGGGGGCCGCTGCACCACTGACTCACCCCTTGTCTGCTGCAGCAGTGGAAATACCACTAGTTAGAACTGCTTCTTTCCATTTCTGCCTTTCACACCCCTTCAGAAGTCCCAGTAAATCAAACTGAGTCACACAAAACCAGATCACATCCTCTTCCCTTCCCGGAGAGATCCAGAACTGTCTGAGAGATGGGACATCCGGAGAACGCAGAGACACGCGCTCTGAACAGAGCTGGGGGTGCAGGGACAGAAGGGTGAGCCTCTCAGGGTAGAGTCTCCCTGAGATGGTGACCAGGCATTCCTTCTGCTTCTTCCTGTCTCTCTGCCTTTATCTGTTCATCCTTCATGTTCATTCATCCAGAGCAAGCCTGGACTGCTTGCTCTCAATGGCAGTTGCTCCTATTGCTCCTTGAGGGGTCATGGTAGATTTAGCTAAGGCCACCTCAGCAAATTCTCCTGAAGGAGAACACCTGAGCATGTGACACTTCAGTGAGTGACTCTTTCTGTCCCAGCATTCCAACCTGCATGTGGACTCTGTCGTTGTGGAAGGGTTGTTTTTCTTGTATTAAGAACATAGTAAAATCTTTCATATCATACAATTATTCTATAGTTAAGTCACTCTACTTTTAGAAAAATATCTACTTAGATAATGATGTATTTGATATGCTACTTTGGAAAGTTTAGGAGCTGTGAGAGATGGTTAGGAGGCTCTCCCCCAGCTCATCGTGAAAGCAAAGGAGGAAAAAAAATGTGCTTGGGTAAAGAATTTAACATCCTGGTGGAAATTCTGTAAATACTGAATGATGTTTACCAGGCCTCTACCTACCTCTGCAAAGAAAAAGAAAAAAGGGGAGGAAAAAAGAAAGCATGATTTTGATCTGTGATGCAATGCTTAAATGCCCTACAGAAGGTCATCTGGTTCCTTTCCCTGTGGTAGCTGAGCTGGAGAGACAGCCGCTCTGCACTCCACTCCCCATGGTCAAGTGTATCAGCTGATGCAAGGATCACGTACCGGGTCCTCAGTGCAGAACCAAAAAGGAATCCAGAGATTCTCAAATGTACAGAAGTTTTCTCCTAGCTGGGGAAGAGGTGTTCTGGGGCATTGCACACATTTTTCCCCTTTATTTACGTGCTTTAAGGAGCCCTTTAGCTCACCTTAGAATATGATTTATGTACCATAATGCCTTGGAAGGCAAAGAAATTTTCACTCTTTCCAAGCAGGCTGCATTCTTCTTTTATCTGTTTTAACAGAATTGCTTTCCAATAACAAAACTCATCAGATTTCAAACCAAAATACACTGGACCAAGAGGGTTTGGCACAGGCAATCAGGGAAGACATTCTTACTTGAAATTGCAGAGATCAACGGGATGACATTTACACATGCGCAAGTGTTAACATGGTAGAGGGAGAAGGGAAGCCCTCTTACCCCTTTCCGTTTCACTGGATATGTGATGGAAGGATGGACAGATGGACAGATGGATGGATACTTCATCACTGGAGGCTGCCCAACATCTTTGAAATGCAATATCCTTCTCTATTGGGTATTTCTCACAATATGAGCCCCAAAACTCACACCCTTGGGCTCCTCTGCAGCACAAGACATAGGTCCTACAGATCAGAATTACCCAGTCAATATCTGGATTCAAGAGTGAACTTATCTACAAAACAGAAACAGACTTGCAGACATAATGAACAATCTTACGGTTATGGGGGGAGGGGGTGGGAAGGAATACATTTGGAAATTTGAGATTTACAAATGTTAACCACTGGGTATAAAAATAGATAAACAAATTTCTTCTGTACAGCACAGGGAACTATATTCAATATTTTGTAGTAACCTATAATGAAAAACAGTATGGGGGGGAGGGCATAGCTCAAGTGGTAGAGCACATGCTTAGCATGCCTGAAGTTCAATCCCCAGTACCTCCTCCAGAAAATAAATAAAAAAGTAAGCCTAATCAACCCCAGTAAGATTTTTTTAATTAAAAAAAAGAGTATGAAAATGAATATGTGTATGTACATACATGCCTGGGACATTGCACTGTACACCAGAAATTAACACATTATAACTGACTGTACTTCAATAAAAATAAATAATTTTTTATTTAAAAAAAGAGGAAGCTATCATATTGGGGAACTGAACTCCTAACAGATGCTTCTGGAGAACCTCTGGGTTGTGATTGGATATGGTCTTGCCTGTGTTTCTGAAATCTGACTCTCTGGTCATCCTGGCAATAACCTCTAAAGGAACATTTTTTCACCAAGACAAATTTTTTTTCTTTGTTTTTATTGAGTTATAATCAGTTTACAATGTTGTGTCAATTTCTGGTGTACAGCACAAATTTTCAGTCATACCTGAATATACATATATTCATTTTTACATTTCTTTTATCCATGAGCTACTACAAGATCTTGTATATATTTTCCTGTGCTATACAGTATAAATTTGTTTATCTGTTCTGTATATACCGGTCTATTTGCAAATCTCAAATTTTCTTAAAGGATGTATCCCTGAAGTAAAAAAAAACATGGTAACGTTTCTCATTACATCACATTACGTTACAAATGAACTTTGCCATTGCAAAACCAACTTTGTCACTACCACAAAAAATAAAAATAAATATAAATATTGTAGAATTATCAAGACCTTTGGGAGCATACTTAAAGAAAAATAAGAAGCATCTGTGTGACTTTTTCTTTTACTGAATCGTGCAGTGAAGAGGAGAGATGTGGATGGTAGCCTGAAGGGTTATAGCTGAAACGGCAGAAGAAAGACCCTGGGGCGAGGGACCGTCCTCAGGAGAGGAGCTGAAAGCAAAGAGCAGAAATGTCTAAAAGGGATCTGGGGGAGGAGGGTGTGGCAGGCAGTGCAAAATGCAAACCTTCTTTCCTCCCCACAAAACATTAATAAACTCTGCATTGTCTGTAAAGCACTTGGAGTTAAGTTGGAGTCAAGGAGACAGTGAGATACCGAGAGTTACTCAGAACGAGTGAACTTGTGTTCAGATCAACAAAAAGCCTTCCTTTCATTGGGGCATGAGGATTCCATCAACCAGGTGTCTCCGAGGCGCCAGTGGGAGAGGATAATTAATCAAGGTGAACCTTTGAAAAATAAAATCTACCTATGGGTCGTGACGGTGTGAACGGGGGCATCTGAGGGGCCGTTTGTGTTCTCAGAGGGGATTACGCGCAACGGCAGGAATCCATCAGTGCACCGCCTGCTACTGCCTTCAGAGGGGAGGGCGTACTATGACCCACCCAGATATCTCAAGGATGGGCAGTTAGCTCACCTGGCGGCGAGGCCGGCTCAGCGTTCATATCAGGAGATCAGTGCTCTAAAGTGGTAATAAATCTGGGATTGTCTCAGAAAAACAGAAGGGGACTCTCAAAGACTCCGGAGAACACAGAGGTAGTGATGTGAATGATCGCTGCTGTTTTCTGCTGCTAACATCTGATTCATTTCTCACTGTCTTGGCGGAGAACATCCAGTTAATCCTGGGAGTTATCTCCTAAGACCTCGCATGCCTCCGTGAAAGGTCATTCCATGACCCTTGTTCTTAGTCCATTCCAGAGCCAAGGTCTTCTGACCAAATTCTCAAACATTCCCGCACTATATTTCAGCTCAGTAATGTGCTACCTTTTCACACAGGACCCAAAATCCATCCTGGAACACTTCCCTTTGCCAGAAGAACCTGTCTGGGCCTCTTTCCAATAGAGTCGTTCTGTAAATCTCTCCCAGAATGTGCATACTCCCTTTCCTTCTAACCCTGATTCTACCTGATTCCTAGTCAAATCCATGCTTCTGCTTCTCAGTTGCCTTGATTTCTCCATTCACTGCTGACCGAAGGCTCACCTGGTGGCAAGCACTCTTTTAACTGCTCAGATGTATGGAGGTGAACTATAAGACTTACAAGAATGATCCAAAATTCAATAGAATCACTTGTGTCTTTTTTTTTAATATTCCAAATATGAATGATATCATGTGGTGTTTTTCTTTCTTTTTCTGGGTTACTTCTCTTAGAATGATGATCTCTTGGTTCATTCATGTTGCTGAAAATGGCATTATTTCATTCTTTTCTGTAACTGAATAGTATTCCATTGTGTAAATATACTACAGCCATCTGTCAATGGACATTAAGGTTGCTTCCAATTACAAAACAGAAACAGGCTCACAGACATTAAAAATAAACTTACGGTTACCGGGGGGAAGAAGAGTGCGAAAGGATAAATTGGGAGGTCAAGATTTGCAAATACTAATTACAATATATGAAATAGATATGTTTGTATCTGTTAAACCCAAACTACTAATTTCTCTCTCCCTACTCTTTCCCTCACCAGTAACCATATTTGTTGTCTATGTCTGTGAATCTTTTTCTGTTTTATAAATAAGTTCATTTGTGTCATTTTTTTAGATTCCACATGTAAGTAATATCATATGATATTTTTCTTTCTCTGTCTGACTTACTTCACTTAGAATGACATTCTCCAGATCCATTCATGTTGCTGCAAATGGCATTATTTTATTTTTTATGGCTGAGTAGTATTCCATTGTATAAATACACCACAGCTTCTTTATCTAGACATCTGTTCATGGACATTTGGGTTGTTTCCATGTCTTGGCTATCATAAATTGTGCTGCTATGAACATTGTGGTGCATATCTTTTCCCATTAGAGTTCCCTACAGATATATGCCCAGGATGGGATTGCTGGATCACATGGTAGGTCTATTTTCAGTTTTTGAAGGAACCTCCACACTGTCCTCCATAGTGGCTGCACCAGTCTGCACTCCTACCCACAGTGTGGGAGGGTTCCCTTTTCTCCACATCCTCTCCAGCATTTATCATTTGTAGAGTTTTTGATACAAACCATTCTGACTGGTGTGAGATGACACTTATGAGAGTTTTGATTTGTGTTTCCTTACTTCCCTCTGGTGTTTTAAGGCTTGACACCCACACTCTCTCTGCTCCTTCAGTGACGCTCCAATACCGCTCAGTCTCCTTGCTGGCCTGTGATCTGTCCTACTTATTAATCATATCATGTCCTCTTTGCAACAGGCTATTTCAGCTCACTTTGACTTTCTTCTGTGCTTCAGTCCAAACTGGGCTCTCTTACCTTCAGTGCATATGTGAACGTTTTGTCTCCCACAACACAAAGGAAATAGTAACTCCTTCAGTTTCCTGTATTTCAAGCACTCCACCCCCTGCCCCCACACCTGTAAATACGTCTCCCTTTAAACCCAACATTTACAAACGGGTTAGTGGTCCATCTTTTCCTGAGGAAGTCAGCCCTTTAGAAATGGAGGATGGAAGAGAGGGCAGGGACCATGACTGTCATATTTGTACACCTGGTGATACAGAAAGGCTTGGAACATAGTATTGATAAACATTTCTTCATTTTTCTTTCTCATTAAGATAGAGGGAAAAAATAAAGAGGAGGAAAAGAGCCAGGAGAAGAGACATTAACATTTAGTTACTATTAGCATAAGACGACCACTGTGCAAGATGGTTTTCCTTTATAATATGTGGATGTTATCACTTTGTCCTTTTACCAAAGGAAACACTGAACTTTGGGGGTGTTGTGTGATTATAAATGGGCTCCCAAGAGCAGGGCTGGGATTGAAGCCAGGTACCTGCCGCCAGTTACCTTCACCACCACTGAGTGAAGAGTGCCAAAGAGAACACAATAGGCTCTCAGCACTTTATGCCTATGATACACAAAGCTTCCAGCAGGAGAGCGGAGAACACAGCCAGGCTAGGGGGCTTGACGAACTGCACAATGTCTTCATCTCCGCTGAAGAGGAAAACAAATTAAAATTGAAGACATGATTTGAGACAGGATTCCAAATGGCCTTAAAAAAATGAAATAAACTTTCTTGGCAGTGGAGAGGCACTGTGAACTACGAATTAAAAAAAAACGCAATGAAATATATTTCCTATTTAGAAGAGTCAAGTTTTTAGGATAAGAATTATAAAGAGAGCAGATTAAAATATCCCGAACCTTAAGAACTAGAAGCTTACAGGGAAGGTAGACCTTAGTTACAAATGAGAAGATAGAAAATGATTCCTGTAAAAATAAATTTTGTGGGACATCAGGAAAAGTAGAGATTTTTCTTTTAAAGATAAGGGGTATTTTATGAAGGGTGACATTTTATAGATACCAAAAGAAAAAGAAAAAAAAATCTGGGGCTGGAAGAAAGCTCACTTGGGGTGGAGGAAACAGCCCAGCAAAAGTGCTGAGGTGGAAAAGTGGGGGTAAAAGTTAAGAGTGCAGCTTGTCTGCGGTGCTCAGTCTGGAAGGGCAGCCGTCAGAGGTTTGGTGTGTGAGGTAGGTAAGTCCGGGACCCATCACCTCTGCCTGCGTCCTGCCTGCATCAGGTCATGGGACTCCCTCTGTGTGTCAGCTGGGAAATCACATTAACATAACTGGGGTTGAAGGAACTAATCTGACAGACCATGAGCTGTGAAATAGAAGCTATTTATGAAAAAAGTAAATTTGATGGAGCTTGTGATGAACTGAGTCCGCCGGGCGAGGGACAGGGGAAATCACTTACAAGTCACGCCAGCATTCCAGGGGCGTGGTCTAGTGAGGAAGGTTTTAGGAAGACCAGGCCAGAGAAACAGTGCACACAGAAGAATGATCAGTGAAGAAGCAAGATTTATCATGGGGGGATGCTGACCAACGCAGGGCTGAGAGTTCTGAACAGGCAACAGGAAGCTGGGGCGGGGGGCGGGGGTTGGTCCTGAAACATATTTCAAAACGAGAACTCACAAGAATTGATGTTAGAATGAATGCAATGAGTGAACGTCACAGAATCAAAGTCAGATCTCAGGCCCTACGCTGGAGAAGTCTGTGGCCCACAGACAGCACTGAGGAGTTTACTAGGATGAAAAGTTTGTTTTAAAATGGGATAAAGATAAACTCAAACGTGGACGTGCTGAGTCACATGAGTTCCACAATTCACCTCAGCCAAGTCTTCCTAGTTATTCTTACACACATCCCTCGTTTCCAAGATTCAGCCCTACACATCAGAAGTTCAGCTCCTTAGACACTCTCCAGACATTTGCTACTTCTCAATATCCTGAGTAACCATTCACTTCTGTTTTCAGTCTTGTCACTATTACTATAGCAGAGGGAGAGAGAACAAAGGCTAATATTGGTCTAAACTTTCTGTGCTCTAACTCTTTGGTTATAGAGGAACCAGAAATGATAGTCACAGCTGAGATGGAAACTCAGTCCTTCATAATGTCTTATCTGGCCGTTGAAGTGAAGACCCAGCAGTAAAGCATCTAAAACCATCTCTGGCCATATGAAACTTACTGACTGTGAGAAAAGTTGTCAGATGCCCTTGATCTCCTTTAGCAATATGAGCCAAAACAGACAGTCACACAAAGGGCAGACCGATTAAGGCTGTTTAACGCATAAACCAAATAAAACTATCAAATACCAGATTATTAGAAAAATAATCAGAGAGAATGATACAGAGTCAAATAGAAGTGGGAAAAATTTTCCTGCAGATTTTTTAAAATGGTTACTCAAATTCTTAAGCCATATTTAAATGGCCTTAAAAAGTTTTTTTTAAAGTATAGTCAGTTATAATGTGTCAATTTCTGATGTACAGCATAACGTCCCAGTCATGCACGTACATACGTACATTCGTCTTCATATTATTTTTCATTAAAAGTTGTCACAAGATATTGAAGATAGTTCCCTGGGCTACAAATAAGAAATTTTTTTTTAATCTATTTTTATATATAGTGGTTAACAATTGCAAATCTCAAACTCCCAAATGTATCCTTTCCCACAAGTTAAGAGATGTCATGTGGTCTGTGCCCTGACAAAAGACACCATACCTACACACATGAAAACTGAGGCTGTCCAACAAAATAGCTTGCTTATAGAAACTGCAAAGGACCAAATATCCCAGGGATATATGATTTTAACAGTACAAAAAACAAAATTGGTTAAAGAGGAGGCAGATAAGCAGTCTGTGTTCAGAAGATCAAGGAATAAATACATTCACCTTTCAGAGAGACTTTTCACACTATAATCTGTCATCTCTTGGCTCCTACCAACCACACATGGCGTCTGAAGACATACTCATCCTGGCAAGATATTTCCCGTTTAAATACAGTTAGTAACGTTTCTCTCATTTAAAGACTCGAAAATTAAGATGAGTTTCAGAGTTTTAGAAGAGATGTTTGTCCAAATCACTATAATCTTTATATTAAAACATTTCAAGATATTATGTATTAAGTTGGTGAGTTCTATATTATATCTTTATCAAGAATTAAAGTGATACAGTTAAATAGCAGAACAGATATTAAAAAATTGGTCAATTTGGATTAAAAATAGTTTATTATTGCAAATAGTATTTTTGCAACCAATGAAAGGACTTTGCCTGAGTAAAATAAATGAATCTCTGTATTAAGACCATTTGGGATGTGTGTGAAAATAATTCCTGAACTAAGTAGCTGAAATCTTATGAGGAAGGAGGATTAGTTTAAGAGGGGTTAACAATTCAGACTTTGCAGAAGAAACCAGGAAACTTAACCACTGTTTCATTCATTTGAGAAATCTCTTTAGACTCTGCCTGAGGGTTGAAACAGACTCCACTGAAATGTGGTGGAGAACTCCATCCCCAGACAGACCCTTCTCGAATTACACAGAGCAACTACTGTAGACTTGACCACAAAAAAAGACCAAGCACACCGAACGGCTCTGTGCGGGGCAACCTGCTCGCATTCCTGCTAGATTAAACAATACGTCCCTGCGTCTGACCAGATGAAATTTTTTGATAACTTCAAACCCCACATCCAAAAACTTTCAGCAGCCAGACGTTTCATTCAAAATCTCCCCAAGCATTGCCAACACGGCAGCTGCCAGGGGCTCCAAGCTGAGCTGTTTCCATCCTCCCCCACCAGGAGGGTCAGGTAAGGAGCTAGCTCTTCCCTGTCCATGACTCTCTGCTTTGGCTTGGATTTGGGAGAAAGTGTAGGGAAGGGAAAAGGGAAAAAGAAAACAAAACAAAACATTTTAGTTGCTCTAGGTGAATGGGAAAGTCCCTAAACAGCCCTCTGGGCTCTGAAAGGTTTCTCACCTTTGTTTGTGGTAAGAGAGACACCAGGCTATGTGCTGCAATCTTATTTTTATTCATTCTTTGGAAAGGGTGGTATTTCTTCCACTTCAACAAGTTCAGGGAAAGAATAAAGAGTAAATTATACAGCTTAGGAGCATGCTGTCCCGCTTATCATAAGAAATTAATTGGATGAAATGGATGATCTGTCTCTCTCTTCTCTAAAAGAGGTAAACTATGAAACATTGAAATCCATCTGGGCAGAAGACAGTGTCAATTTAAGCTGTGACTATCCCAATATTCCAGGCTGGGGTGTGCCAACGGGACGGACTTTTAGATTCTCTTTTCCTGTGTGAGAAAGAAGGAGGGGCAGGGGTTATTATGGTGATTGGAACACACTTTAGAAGTGTTCCAGAGTAAAACTCTAGCGCATCGATTTGGTTACTGGTCACACTGTGAGCAACACAGTGAAGGTCTAAGCATCTGGGGGCTACAATGGCCTCAGCATGGAAGGATTTCCCCAGAAACCTACAGGCCCTTCAGTTCTGCCAACAGACTCACCAGGACACAGGTCACTGCCAGCCAGCTCCACGGGAAAGGAATGCAACTGCGTGGGCACTCGCCTCACTTAGCAAGCAGTTCAGCTAATGAGTAGCAACGATCTGCTAACCGCTGTGCTGGACCCTAGGAAGTCTCCACCCTCCGGGTGACTGTTGTCAAATGGACCTTTCATGATGGAGTGCAATGGAATACGAACTGTAAGAAAGAGATCCACAACTTTTAATGGAAATTGAGATTGAAAAAAAAACATTCATTCATTCTTTCATGAAGAAATGGAGTCTTAAAACTGTGAAACAAGGCTGCATTGGCATTTCTCCAGAAAGACTAAGGAGAAACTGCAATCTGGCAGAAGAAACAGCATGCTCAGAGGTGTAGACAGTTCTGAGAGAGTTCACTCAAATTTCTGGGAGTTAAGTGAAACATGCCAAAAAAAAAAATTCATGTTGGTGAGCAAGACTGCAAAACAGGCTGCAAATTCTTCCGTCTGTATCTGTGCACCATTTGCAATGTGACTTAGTGAGAAGCAGGTTCTGCTTCTTTACCCATTCAGTCTGGGTTTGGCCACGTGATTTGCGTTGCCCTATGGGACATTACCAAATGCAACACAAGCAGAAGCTTGAAAACTGCTTGCACCTTTCACATGGGATGAAGCCTCAAAGGACCCATGGCAAGCACACCACCTGCTGACAGCCAGCACCATGACAACCAGCACCAGGCATGGGTCATGTGAGTGAGGGCGTCAGTGGCCAGCTGGTGGTGGTGGCAGGCACAGAGCTAAGACTAGAGGAAAATTCAGACTCACAGAATAATGAGTTAAAAAATTATTGTTCTTTTAAGACACCAGGTTTGGGGACTGGCTGGTTACTCTGCAAAAGCTAACTGATGGTTGAGATGTTATAAAAAATATTACGCAAGAGTCAGCGTTCTTTAATGCAAAAAAAAAAAAAGCATGCCTGACTCTGACTGCTTTAACAAGAAAAGATGCTATTAAAAAAATTAAAAAACAGTTCACAGATGCTCCAGGAAGGCGGAGATGTTCTCCTGGGTACACCACTGCCCCCACCACCAGGACCAGCAGCACAAAACTGCATCTCGCACTTTGGACACTGAGTGCAGGATGCTATGGTTAGGAAACCTGCAACTTCCAGAGCTGTGGTATAACTGCTGGACCTCATTGTGATATAGCCCACATCACCCCTTTATCCACATAACTAGCTTCCAAAGTCAAGTCTCCAGCGGGTCGTGTGGGTTTACAGAGTCAGGAAGCACACCTACCCTTCAGCGATGGAGCAGGAGCATGAGGGAGTGAATCTGTGGCTTTGACTTTGTGGAGGAACAGGCTACTAAATTAAGAAATATCCTAACGTAGAGTGCTCAGAAGTGCCAAAGTAACTTACGCCCACAAGTGTCTACACCTTCCTGTATGCAAGTTTCTTTCTTACTGAAATATGCAAACAACCAGGACAAATACACTCCTCCCAGTACAATTCAGCCATCACTCCGGAAGTGAAAACTCCCCAAAGGGAGTCAGTACAAAAAGCTCATCAGTGCAGCAGGTAGAACTGTTGGAGGATTTGCAGGAGCACCAAGAGCTGGCCCAAGCAGATGGCTGCAAAAACAAAGATCTCCTACACCAAGAAATTTGCAACAATCAACCACAGCCCCTCCCCTTTTTTTGTATAAAAGGAGCCTGTATTTTGACTTGGAGAGGATGGCTGTCCTAGACATCAGTCTGCCATCCTCTCGGTCTGCCAGCTTTCCGAATAAGGTCGCTATTCCTTGCCCCCACACCTCGTCTCCTGATTTATTGGCCTGTCATGAAGCGAGCAGAACGAGTTTGGACTCGGAAACAGAACCAAGTCCAGCATCTCTGAAGGATGCCATTTCTGTTCCAATTCCATCACGAGCCTCTCTTATTGCCATGTATTCTGTAAACTATGGGTCAGGATGTAACATTTCCTGCCATATATGCCTATGCATATAAAGAATAAAGAGAAAGAGAACAGAGGGGAGACATTAGAACATTCAGGCGTGTACATGACACATGAAAGAAGAAAATACGTAGACACTGCAAGGGGTCACAAGGCTGCCTTTGGACTTTTAATCACTTCTCCTTCCTTTTCTACACCATGTTGTCTTTGCCTTCAGCTGGCTCTCAATAGATCCGGCTTCTTTTTTTTTTAACATTTTTTATTGATTTATAATCATTTTACAATGTTGTGTCAATAGATCAGGCTTCTTGACCTAGGGTGATAACACAGATGAGTGCAGAGGTCCCACCTTCAGGCTATAAATTTGTACTCATTTGTTTTACCATTGGACATAGGCTCATGGGCTGTCGTGTGTTCTAGACACAGCCCTCTCTGCCCCACTACACAGACAGTAGCCACGCTAATCACAGGGGAAAGAAAGTCAGTCCCTCTGGGGACAAATGTGGCAGGAAGTAATTATGGGGCACAGGACAAAGCCAGTCCACCATGCCCATCTCCACGAGCTTGGGACCCTTCCTCTGGAGCCTGGATGAGGGAACAGCAAACTTCTCCTTAAAAGGCAAGATGGTAGATGTTTTAGACTAAGAGGCAAAATCAAGGAACAATGTGGATATTTGTTTATATAACCATTTCCAGTGAAATCATTTAAAAACAGACAAACCAATCTTAGCTCACAGGCTATAAAAAGAATATAAATAAAACACAAAAACAAGGCAGTGACCAGGTTTGGCTCTCAGGGCCATAATTTTCTGACCTCTAGTCTAGGTTATGCCAGGTACTTGGGGCACCTCAAATTATTTTGGCATTGGTAGCCAAGTCCGGACTTCAACGCATGGACAATGCAAACGATTAGAGCCACTCCCAGCTACCAGCATGTGTGCCTACATCAGTGAATTCACTCTAGTTTAAGAATAAGCTTCCCTCTTTTTGACTTAATATCCACAGACCTTCCTCCCACACACAGTCTAGGCTCTTGCTGTATAAATTAGAAAATCTGCACGGCCCTTAAGGTGCAAGTTTTTCACTCTATGTTTTCCTTTCTACACCAACCCCGGGGCACTGATTCCAGGCATAGATCTGAAGATGCTGGGATGGTTTCAGGGATGCAGTGTCACTGGGAGAATCTTCTTTCCCTTCGAGTTTACTGCTTTAGGCAGGGTTATTCGAGGTCCATCAAACCAGGCAGGAAGAGTCCCATCAGACCCGAGAGGAAGGGCGGCTTCCTGGAGCAAAACCACTTTTGCTCTTTTAGCAGAAAAGGGATCTAAATACTAAGAGCTGTTCGTTAGCTCATCGCTGTTCCAGGAAGGCCTGGACTCTTCCCAGCAAAGCACAAGCTCAAAGGTCCCAGATTCACTGGAGGAAGAGTTCCCCTGGGGACCCCCTGTTGCCACCGGGACACACTTGCCCACAAGCCCCCAAACCCTCTCACCAAAGCCTGACCTTGGATGCTACTGTCAGAACTCCCACCCCTGCACCCAGAAACGGGGCCCCTCCCCAGCCAGTGCCCTGATCCCTGCTCCCCTGTGTCATGGGCTTGGACGGGTAAGCAAATGGGCAAAGTCTTGGACCCTCAGTTATGAAGGAAACATTCAGAAAGCTGTTGTCTGATTTGCACCCCAAGGAGCTGCAGACTTCACAGCTGCCCAGTGGGACTGGGAAGAGAAATAAAATAACCAGTTTCAAAGATGTGGAGGGTGCTGCTCAGAGAGCTCAGCAAAGATATGGAGGCCCCAGAATCCTGGTGAAGCCATCTGTCCCTGGGCACCAGCCCAGCCCCAAGTGCACTCAGCCGCCACAGGCAGTGGTCCAACCCCAGACGCAGGGGGCGGGGGCCAGGACTGCACAGAAGCAGGACCAGAGGACAGCTGACAATGGATCAACAGCAATTCCACATAAAAAGCTTAAAGGAGACAGAGGGGCTGAGAATTAAAAGGAAAGTTGGTAGACTTTGGATCAGAGATCTCAAGGGAAGCAAGGGGGTTTCAAGAAGGAAGGGCCACCTGAGGTTTGCTGGCACTCCGCAGAGGTCAAGGAAGATGCAGACTGAAAAATACCCACTGTGTCTAGTGACATGGCTTCCCGAGGGGTTTAACGGACATCCTCTTCACCGGGGGACACAGCAGAAGCCCAAATTGGACTGTGTGGTGCGTAAGGGCTGAAAAACAAAGAAAAAGAGGGGTTGAAAGGGGACTGTTGCTGAGAAGCTGAACAAGAAAGTCTGCAGAAGAGAGGCAGCCTGGTGCTTGTTCTGTCCTAGAGGACAAGTCCCATCTAGCACCTTTTTTACCCCTTCAGTCTTTACAGTTAAAAAATTAAATTAAATAGAGCATTTAAAATGGGATGATTTCACATAAAAATCCAGCTGTCCTTGAAATGTCCACTAATCTCACAACACAGATTTATAGCACAGGCCTTCAACTGCCAAAAGAAAACCTGAGCTGGGAGGCTTCGGGTGACCTGCCCAGTGTGACAGCTAGGAAGGGCCTGAGCTGGGACTGCAGCCCGGGCTGTGGGCCTCTCCTGGTCCTCTGTCTCCCACGGCACTCTCATGGTCACGAGTGTATCACGCAGTTCAGGGGCGACTTTCGTCTCATGACCCCGACCTGGAACCTGCTTGTGCCCTTGGCTGCCCAGGTGGAAGCAGTCTGCAGCCTGGAGGCCTCCATCCCGTCCTCTGCAGCTTCTGGGGCAGAAGTTTCCTCCCCTGGCTCTGTTCATAAGGAAAGCAGCGGGGACCCCTGGAGAAGCTCCTCCCGGCGTCAGCCCCCGGGGATGTGCACATGCGCTGTCAGTCATGACTTGCTCGCTGATGACAGTCAGAAATAGTCGGGAATCCAATAAGAAGGAAAGTACTTGGCCAGGCTCGCATTTTCTACTCCAGTGGCTGCCCTCCAAACGTCTGGTCTCTGGGATGGAAACATCTTTCCTTAATTCTGCTATGGTTCTCATTTCAGGGGGAGCTACTGTTCCGGGGATCAATAAAACCCAACACGGAGGGGATTCTCTGCGTTTGTCATGGAAATACTCAGGGACGCCACTGTTTTTTTTTTTTTTTGGTGGATGTTATTCAAAGAACCTACGTTTACTCTAATATTGATGTAATTCTCATTAGCTACAAAGTAAATGTGTAATTAATGCAATTACTTAGAAACTAGACTGTTCCTTTCCATAAGCATCAGAACTTATTTTTAAAAAACTCTGTGTTTTTCCAGGGGGTGGGTATAGGTCAGTGGTAGAGAATGTGCTTAGCATGCACAAGGTCTTGGGTTCAATCCCTGGTACCTCTATTAAAAAAAACCCCAAAAAACCGAATTACCCCCTCCCCACAAAAGATAAATAAATATAAATAAATTTAAAAAGACAAAAGCTAAATAGTTTTGATTTAAAAAAATTGTTAAAAAATTTTTTTTTCTATATGGTGACCTTGGGACACTAAAGAAGGAATCTTTAAAATTTCAAAATTACAATCTGCTTGAAATGTCTTGTCACCTTAATGGAAAGTTAAATCAAATGGTTTAATTAATAGACATGTACTTACGCCAAAAAAATAAGTCAACAGACACAAAGAGAAATGTCTTATATTATCTTGAAAGCAAGAGAGGTTGTCTATTAGATTTGCAGCCTTCTCGGAAGATGTCTAAAGGCATCACAAGAAAAGATATACTCCAAAGGGAAAAACTATATTTAAGGAATTTAAATTAGCACAGATTTGTCACTGGCAAACCAATAAATTATAAACTAAATCTTTTTAAAATTTATAAATTAAAACTTTTCCATTAGATTTATGTATTATTAGGTATTTTTAAGATGCTGAAAGTAAAAATGTTTTTATTTCACATGATACAGTATTAAATTTTCTCTGAAATATTTCCTCAGAAAATAATTTATGACAACATAATAAAATGTGTTTCTTCCGTGACCTTAAAGAAACTATATTTGGAAACATTTAAGAAAATAAATGTAATCCTGAAAAATTAGTCAGATTGTTATTCAGCACATCTAAAGTCATAGTAGTAGATGCCTCTTGCTGCTTTGTGAATTTCTAGACCTGAATGCAGAAACCACAAGGTTTATTGTCACAGTCTGGGTTCCTGGCAGGCTGGCTCTGAGACAAGGATGGAGGTTAGGATGTGGATGGTACCTGAGGAAGCATCCTTGAGATCAACACCTGTGAATGGTCAGAGAGGAAGGAGGTGGGGCAGAGGGAGATGGCGGGGACCACACAGCTTCAGCAACAGCCTCCGTCAGCCCCATGCCCAGCTCTAAGGCAGAGGTGACCACTCCAAGCTGTCCTGACTGGAGCCAGGGACCCAGAGATTCACAGCCTGCATCTACTGGGCATTGCATGGGCTGTCCTGGGCTGGGGACATGCCCTTGAGCCCTTCAAATAGAAGCAGTTATTCAGATACACCCACCTCCTCTACTCCCATTTATACATTCACATTTCATTTGCCTTTTATCACAGCTACACTGCCAAAAATTGTGAAAAGGAAACTGTAGCAAATATATCATGATTGGTGATGTTAAAAAAACAACAACCCTCTAAAGGTCAGACAACCTACCTGACCCCACCATCACCACTGTTCCTCCAAACCCTCCCTGGCCCCTGGATGAGCACAGGGCAGCCCATCAGCTCCGCAGTCACCCTCAGCAGCTGTGAGAGTCTTCTGGTCACCTCCAGCTACTATGGCTCTTCATCTCCATTTTATTAATGAGTGTAGGAAGAGCCCTAGAATGAAAAAGGGAAAGAAAAAATCTCAGAATTTAATTTAGGTTCAAATTCTCTGCTTCCCAGGATTTTATCTCTTCACCAACAAGTACCCCAGGGTGTCGGTCACTCCTGACCTCTCCTGTTTGGGTGGAGAGGCAGGAAGAGGGGAGAACCGGGGAGTGGTTTGGTTCATAAGGAGGAGGGTTAAAGGGACAGTGAATTTTATGTGGCTGGTGCTGAGCTGGTGTGGACTACTCACCATTGCAACAACTTGAACCTGAAAGCTGTGTGTAATAACCCTGTTCTTCTGTAGGCCACTCCCCATCCAACATGTGAGGGCAATTCCTGCATCACAGGTAACATGGTTTCCTCTGATTTGCTAGGGGTGCTTCTCTCTTCAGACCCCTGACTCCAAAGGCATCCACCCCGACTGACCTCATAACTCCAGTCAACCCTTTGGAAGTGCACGTGGCCACAAGCAAGCTCTCTGTCTGCACCCAGGCTACATATGGTCTGAGACATTTCTGATGTGACTTCTGACCACCCAGCCAATCTCTCTCCCAATCTTCTGTGGCTTCTGGACTCTGCAGTGGGTGCCCAGACTCTGTCTAGTCTCTGCAAAGTCTCCCACAAGGCTTGAGCTAGGGAAGACTTATTTCCTTTCCCATGGGAATTCACAGCACTCAATACTCTCTAAAGAAAGATTTGATCTCCAATTTCCTCAGCCATTCAACTCCAACCTGATGTCCTCTTAATCAGAGACAGGTCAAAGGTCCCCAGCCAGGTTTCTTCACCTCTTTTTCAAGTCTTGTCTGCAGGTCTGGTGCATCATTTTGGAATGCAGTGACACCTGCCATGATGATTTTGTTGGTTATCTATATGCCTCATTCAACAATGAGGCCATAAGAGTCCCATTTTAACAAACTGCTCTCCAACATTATACATTCAGAAGGTGGATACAGAAGCCATACATATTAAACAGCCAGGATCTTATGAGATGCAGATGAAATGCATTCTAGTCCCTACACAAGACTCCGAGAAACCCTGACTGCACCTCCTTGTAGGCCATGTCTGCTGCCGTCTTTAATGGAATAGCCAAGGATATGGAACTAACCTACAGAACCTGCTTATCAAAGCAGACTCACAGGAATCAGAGATTGTACCTCTTATCAAAATTTACTAGGTGATTCCAAGGATGCTAGCAAGCATACAGCTCAGACATCAACAGAGAGGCATCTGGGCCATCAATGGCAGCTCCCAGATTCTGGCTCAGTATAGATGTATTCTCTAAGTGAGTTTCTTGGGGGTCCTCATTTACCTGGAACTTTTAGAATGAGAAATAACTCCAGGAGTGGTGTTGCCTACATTACTCAGGAAGCTGTACCTTCTGGTTTCTGGGTTCTAGTTTTCGGAAACCCTTGGCTATGGGAGTCTTGTGAGAGGCAGCTCAGAGTCAAGATATTTTCTTTCCAGCAAATAACATTAGCTTCTCACAAAGAGGCCAGGTTGACTATAAGATTAGAGAGCATCAGCCACCTGCTTCTCTGTCTCCCAGGAGCACACCGACCATCCATAAAAGGGAGTCAGGGGATCTTGGACCATCTGCTTTAACTCCTTGCTCCAGGCACTTAATGCTAAAATGTACAAATGGGACAAAAAGAGCTGGTTTAGCACTATGCTGTAATTCACAAACTAGTGTAAGACAAATAAAACAGACATGCAAGGGGGTTATGCAATGTCAGTGATTCACAGTGTGAGCACAGGACAGGGTGCAGCACCTGAGGCCACATGAGGTATCATCACCACGCAGAGGTGGATGAGAGGTTGGGACCTCTGAACAGCACATCCCCACCACATCCTCAGGAAAGAACTGGAGGAAAGGTCAAAATAGATCAAGTAATTACACAGTGGGTCAGCTCTCCACCAAAGAGGTCACCACTTCAGAGTTTCTGAGAAGTTTAAAAAAAAGCCAATGAGTCAAATAAACATGAAAAGGTCTCCTTGGCAATTAGGCAGAAAAGGTAAATAATGGCTTTACCTCAAGAGGTAAAAGAATAAAAAGAGACACCAGAAAACCCACACTGTTTTATAACTCTAAGCTGAAATTTCTCTGACATCAGTGCTTTCTCTGTCTATCTCTTCCTCCTTCTCCATCTGCTATTCAATACATTCGAAGGTATTATCTACAGCCTGGAGACACCTGTAGGCTTTTCTAGAATATTTTTGAAATAATTGTATGAATCTGCATGAAATACTATTCTGACCTTAAGTCTGTGCACCCTTTCTCCCTCTATCTGAACATTTTTGATGACAATAACAATCAGAGTCATGTCCTGCGGTGCATTTTCCTTCTTGTTTGCTTCAAAGCAATCACAGATCCATTTCCAGGAAACGTGAGTGGTGTTCTTGGAAGACAGTTTTCCAACACGGGGCCAAAGATGCATATTTGAAAGCTTAAAACTCCGTTGAAGAATGAAATCTGACTTCAAGTAAATTCGGTGAAAATCCAAAATGGAAAATTTCCGGGAGTTCATTTTCTAAAAGATTTGCTTCCTGCTGTGTAAGCTGCAAAGTTACCAAAAACGAAGTGAAAATACTTGACCTAGCAAAAAAAAAAAAAAAAAAAAAAAAAACAGATAGGAAAGGTAGCCGGTCTGTGCTGACTTAACTAACAATGGTCCTACCTGGGTACAAAAGTGCAGGGCCTGGTGGTGGGAGTCAAAGTCCTGCTGACCCGGATCTGCTTTAGCAAATGGCCCAAGACTTGGTTCTGAGCTTCTGGGTGCTGGCAAAACTGGAAAGCAGACTACGGACTTGGAAAAGCAAGGTCACCAATCACGGGTCAGTGTGACCGCAGTCCCCACAGACACCCCCCATCATGACCCCGGCCAACCCGGGAGCTGTCTCAGCACCATTTTGATTTCACTTTCTGGGAATCCTGTGTTGCCCCCCGAGTGGGGGTCCCTGGGCATTTCAGAGGACAGACACAAGCCAGGGCTTTACTCTGCTCTCCTACAATTATCTGTGCAGACGCCTCCAGCAGAAGGGCGGTTTCCCCCAAGTCTCTCTTTACTGTGACCGGCCCGGAGCCCCCTCTCAGCCCCAGGGCTGTGTGCCGTGGGGACTGATACTGGAGGGCCTGGGGTGGTCTCAATGCAGCCCCTCCCCACCGGCTCCGGCAGATACGCCTCCGCCAAACCACCCAACGCATCAAAGGGACCGGATGCAGTCTGGGCTTCTCCCTGGAGAGCAGGCTCAGCTCCTGCCAGCCTGCAGAATCCTTGAAACAAGCCGATCGCATCCTCGCAGGGAGCCGGGCGTCCCGTCCTCCCGCGGCCTCTGGGGGTCCCCTCCGCTCCGGAGTGTGCGGAGCCTCCTCCCTGCCCTGAGGGCTTAAGTGACCGGCAACCTGCGGCGGGCGTCCTTCCTCTGCCCAGGGCCAGCGTTGTGGGGTCAGCCACCCCGCACCCGTGGGGTGAAGAGGCAGTGACTACAGCATCTTGCTTCCGCCCTCCCACCACAAGGATTCTGACCCCGCGCCTCCTGTAGGCGTGAAAGCTGGACTCTGCTCTTTGCGCCGCAAGCGTGTCCTGCGTCTGGGCACCACAGTGCACCCATTTCAGGAACTGGGAGGCCGTTCCAGTGCCGCCAGCGAGAAGGGGCCCTCCAGCCCCCGGACCCCAACTTGCTGTAGATCCCAGTCAGGATGTTAAACGGCATTTTCATATGTATGGGGGTTTTTGTTTTTGTTTTTGTTTACTTTTTGAATGTCTTGCCTCACTTAGCCTCCACAGAAGCAAATGCGCTATGACGCAGTCATCCCCGTGGCACAGAGAGACTGGGGAATTTGCCCGGGGTCACACAGCAACGGAGGATGGAACCGCAATTTTAAACCAAGGGAGCATGTGAAGGTCATTCCCTGCTTGGCTTGTCTTCAGTAACCTGTGCCTAGAAGCAAGTGAAGTCCTGGAGGCACCGGATCAGCCTTGTTGTTATTCATCCTCCGGGAATTCCGTCCTCCCCGCCCCCCTCTCCCCACCCCCAACACATCCTTTCGAGGGACCCTTAGAGCCGCCCTCAGAACGGGGTCATCATAGATGTCTGTGCATATTTCTTAGAATGTTCGGAGGGCTGAACAGACATTCAGGAATGTCTGTTCGTCTCTACCACCAGGGTACAAATAGGGTCTGAATCCGTTTATCAGATGTGTGTGGCAGGTGGTGTATCCACGGCACCATCCTCGATGCTCCGACAGCCCAGTTCTCTTACTTCCCCCCACCGCCGCTCCCCCACCCAGAGTCCCCAGGGTGACCTCCTGGATCCCACGATCTCTGCTGAGGAATTCGGCCACAGGGACCCTCAGGAGGGTCCTGACTTGACAGCACATCTTTGCCTCACCCCTTCCCTATGTGACCACTCCCTTTGGTCAGGGAACTTTCCCTAGCAGGTGGCTAGGGCATGACATGACGTTTTATCTCAAGGTCTGCTTGTGCGACACGCAGCCTAAGACCCCAGTCTTCGGGTGCAAAACACATTCTCTGCTCGAACATCGGGAAAGGAACTTCTCTTGACCGACTTGAAACAAGCTCAGTTGGCAGGATTGTCTCGCTTCCAGCCCTAGAAATGTTTCATGTCTATGCTGTCTTTTGTGCGTGCCTCACTCTACCAGTTACGTGTTGGCTTTATAATTCAACTTGGAATTGTAGTGTTTCCTTTATCTCTTCCTGCATGATCTGCAGTGAACTCTTATTTTATCTGCATAAAAATGTGCAAACTCTTCTTAGCATTTTACCACTGTTCTATTACTTGTTTAAAATGTTTTATTATTTATATTATAATTTATTATTATTATTCACTATTCACAACAACCTGTACTTGAGTAAGACAATGATTACTGTCCTCATGGTGACAACAAGGCAGCGTAGTCTCAGAGGGGGCATCATCCATACACTTCATGAGGAAGTGACACAGCTGAGTCCGGAACCCAGGTCTTCAGGCTCCTTCACACATTCATCAGTCCCTGCTGAGATGATGTCTTCATGTCCTGGAAGTCATTAGGATTGTTTTTACATGTTCTTAAAATCTCTTAACTCTTCTGCTCTCTGCATTCAGAACAAAAGAGCCTACAAGAAACATCAGAGCAGCCTGGGACACTGAGCTCCACGTGTATGTCGCAAATCATTACATAAGAATAGTAAATATCCCCAATGTCATTGGTTCTCTGGATGAAGTCATGGGTAACCGCCCGGACACGGTTACCTCGGTCCTGCAACAGAATCCAAAACACCCCACAGCATGCATGTGGAGGTGTCTGAAAAGGAAAGTACCTTTCTGATCTGAAAACCAGAACGTGGAGTGTCAGAAACAGGTCCCTGGTTGGATTGCTTACCTTCTGCACTAAATCAGGTTATTGTGACCTCACACCTCAAAGCTGTTTTATTCCTGGATTTTTTTCATAAGTTGCCTGTTGCAGAGAAATGAGAAAACAAACAAACAAATATATATTTTAACTCTGAAATATAAAAGTTTAAAAATACATTTCTCTTGCTTTTGTAACGTTCTGATATAATGTTTATAGTTTTTTCACTCCTTATATGAGGGTGTTTCTTTATGATCCTGATTTAAAATATCTATGTGTAATGAGAAACAAGTCTTCTTTTTGGACACTGAAAAGAGAGTAGTTATCTTGAGAGGAAAATTTATTCAGAAGAACCAGAATACTATGTGTCTGCCTATGATTCACATTTAACTGCTGCCATTACATTTTGCTGTTCTTTTATTCAGAATGTATCATAGGGCTCCTATTTTAATTAGTCAGTTGTAATCACTTGTCATAAAAAAATAAAATAACATATTTGATACAATGATCATTAATTATCTTGCTGAAGGGAAATAAATCCCAAACATACCAGAATACACTGACTCTTCTCAGTATTTTAAAATATAGTTATCTCAATTTTCCATTGGGGGTTTTCATCCAATTGGACATAATGTAAAATTTGCTCTTTTGAATCATTCTTTTTTTGTCTGTGAGGGACAGGGAAGGAATTTTTTAGAGGTCATGTTGCCTCTGGGTTTGTCATGGAAAGCTTTCCTTTGCCAACAGGAGCAGCTTCGGTTGAATTAAGACCACTTATTGTGTTTACCAGGGAAAAAGTGCACGTCTGTTCTCGTGTAAAAAAGAAGCTGAAAAAGGTATTTATTTCTTCTTGTTGTCACAGCAGTCTTTGGAATACTTTTAGTATTCAATGGGACTTTACAAATGGCATTAAAACAATGTAGTTAATTTAAGTCAACAGGTATTTTCTGACTGCCTACTGAAGACCACACACCCTTCTAGACTTGGAAGTTATACTGGAGAACAGAACAAATCCAGATGCCTGTGGAACTTTTATTCTAGTGAAGAAATACAGACTCTTACACCAGATGGTGGTAAAAAGATGTTTGAAAAGTCAAGTAACAGCACAGAGTATGACAATGGAGGTGGAGGCATTCAGGTACGGGAGTCAGAGGACACCCCCCTGAGTGGAGGCATGAGTCAGTCGGGCAGGCATCTATCTGCTTATGGCTGGGATAAAGGATATTTCAGGCAGAGGGGGCAGGTGAAAAGGCCCTGAGGCAGAAACATGTCCGGCCTGTGTGAGGAGCAACAGGGATGGAGAAGAAGATCACACAGGGCCTGGGCATCTGTGGTGAAAACTCTTGCTTTCACTCAGGTTGAAATAGAAATTTACAAGGTTTTAAGCTGAGGAGTGACCCAATCTCACTCAAGTTTTAAAATTCAAACTTTTCTGAAAATCAGACTGCTGTGAAAGGGAAAAACTCATTAGGCAGACATTGAACTATCTGCAGAGATAATAGGAGTAGGAGTGACCTAATGCTGGATTTATTTTGATGGAAAAGCCAGAATGGTTTGCTGGTGGATTGCCTAGGAAGAATGAGATTTTTTTTTAAAGAAATAAAGAGTAACTCAAATTGTTTTGCCCAAGCAACCTGTAGAAAAGGCTTTTTCCCCTTTGAGATAAGGGAAGGCCATAAAGTTAGCAGATTAGATGAAGACATGACCAGGTTAATTAGCGACATCTAGACACCCAGCGGAAGATGACTCCTCAGTGGTTGAACAAAGACATTAGATCTTTCAAGGAAAGCTGGGGCTGGGCATAGACACCTGAGTCCCAGCACACAGGACAGGTTTATAGCCACAGGGCTGGATAAGGTCAGGAGGAGGCGTGTGGAGAGACAGAGAGCCCAAAGGTAACTCTGAGCTGCAGGGATGTCATTAATGAACGTGGTCCCAGGCAAAATCTCCAAAGACAGGATTTCCCTATGGATTCGAATGCTCCATTCTTGTAGAATTGGTACCAAACAAATTAAACCTGGCACCATTGTTTCATAAAGGTTCTCTCTTCCCCCTGTGTGCCTAAAACACAGGTGGCCAAAAATCCTAAGATCTGGGGATGTTGATTTATGGAAGCTTTTTTCACAACGGAATGGTTGACTGTGATAATGTCAGACAAGCAGAGAATGGTAAGTGGTTAAAAAAAAAAGAATCACAAAAGGCCAAGCCATATAATAGCCCCAATGGCCATTCCTTTATTGATAATTACACACCAATAGCTCCTCATCTTTGAAATTCATCCACATAACCAATGATTTCCTTTCATTTCAATGCTTTCTGTAGTTCTAAACTGATTGAACAAATCTACATGAAAGCCCTAGAGTTGTGTGCACGTGTGTGTGGGTTTAATACAGTCCTGTTTTAATATAAACACCTCAAACACTGCTTTATTTTGTTCAAAAGCATTGAATTTTTTATACATATACCACAACGTCTTTACCCAGTCATTGTGCTGCACAACAGAAATGGACACAACATTGTAAACTGATTATACTTTAATAAAAATATATTCTTAAGAATGCATTGTTTATGTAGAAACAAAAGTGTGACCACAAACACATAGCACATAGGAGACCTAGTCCTTAAAATGATTCTTTAAGAGAAGTGGTATCTGGTCTAACAAAGACAGAGAGAGAGAGACTTTGTAAGTAACATTAAAGCAATGTTAGGTCTATTACACAACACTGGAATTTAACCAATGTACTCAATTCAATATATCATTTTGTTATTTACAATATAGAGCATACTTTGTAGTTGTATGTATATATTTTTAAAGTACAGATTGTATTAGGTTTCAAGTAGGCCCCATACACAAAACTGTTTTTTTTAACACAATCATTTTCTGGCACTAATCTGTCACACCAACATTTCAGGATTCTTGAATATTTGGGTAATTGGATTAAAAATCAGTTTTTAAATTTTGTAACCAAAATTTTAGTGTCACAGAAGCACTAGGAAGAAAACGTAGATTATATTGATAATAAACCAGTGTCACAAGCCGCAAACCCAGCTTTGGATACTTTGGACACTTGGGGCAATGATCACTGACAGTCCATCCATCTCCAATATACATAAAATGACCTGCCAACCACAGCTGTCATGGTGGGGCCTGGGTATCACTTGACATCAGAATGGCAGGTGTGTACTAACTGTGACTCTCAGGACACAATAGGAATGGCACCAAAACCTCCTAGAGCTATTTCTACAAGAAACAAAAATAAAATGCAGTGGGACACTCTGATGTTTAACTGCACTATTGATAAGTTACTCCAAAAAATTCCCTCTAGCATGCTTCATCCAGCAAATATAATGGGAAACAAGACAAGCAGCCTTCAAAGATTATGCTTATACTTGTCGTCTATCCAGGGCTGCTTGTGTTTATCATTTAGGTTTCTTTGGCCCCTCTATAGGAATTTATGTTCCAAAGAGGAAAGCAGAACACACTCTTGGCTGTACGGTACTCCCTTGGTGACGGTTTCCATCAAGACAAGCCTTATTTTCTGTGACCTGTTGCCCAAGTTCACCTTTTTGTTCCAACTGTGGTCAAGTAACTGGCTGAAAAATGCAAAGAAAGTGGTTGGTGAGGATGTTTGAGGACCCTCTTTCTCTGGTGGAGAGCAGTCAGGAGGTATACGACACCCAGGCAGGAAGAAAAGTTTGAGACGCAGGTCAAAACACACCTCAAATGTCTTCTACTGTAGAGCACACTGACTTGACACTATAATAGCCAAAAGCTTTCAAAGCCTAAAATGCTCTGATTTTAGTAAATACCTAGAATTCCTTTAAAAAGTTTAGCTGCCCCTGAAGCAGATACAGGGATGAACCCTTCACGTCTATACGTTACCATCGGCACACATTTAGTGACAACCCCGTGTTTCCAACCTACGTTGGTCTGGACAAAGGCAGAGAAGTGAAAAACCTCAGAAGTGTCTCCTGTCATTCCAGACATTTTTTGCTGATAAAAAATCAAAGAGGACCACTTCCAAGTTTGGAGAAATTGACTGAGCCTCTGTAATTGGCAATCGGCAGCCGGTTTTCGCTCCTTCCCCCTGAACTGGGAGTCTGGCTTTTGAGCGGTAAACTCTTTGAAGTCCACGGGAGCTTGACCCACAGAGGGAATTGTGTCTGAGGAGGTTGCTCTTTGCTTTTTCACTTTTCCCCTCATGTTTTGTGAATATTGAGTGTTGAAGTAATGTATATTCATGCGGCCACTTCTGCTTTGCTTCAAACTGTGACCAAAAGTCGCATCTTAGTGGTATAATCCAGAGAAAGTAGTCAGCTGTATACTTTCCAGAAACAAAAATAATTATTCTACTCAAATTAAAAACATGCATTATGCCTTAAGCAAATTGTGCTCCCATAAGTACTCTAAGCTCCTCATAGAACTGGAAAGTAAATGTTTATATATATATAAATATATATATATAAACATATATATATATATATATATGTTTATATATATATATAAACTTTAGAGGAATGATTCAGAAAAGCATTTCAACTGGTTACTTTATCTCCTTGTCTCCGCCTGCCTCCCCCACCCCCATTTTCTCTCTCTGTTTCTTTCTGTGTCTCTCTGTGTCTGTCTGTCTGTCTCTCTCTCCTAGTTATAAGACTTTAAGAAGCTGTATCATTTGGCCTCGAATTTTCCACATTAGTGTCTAGTCTAAAATGGAATTTCTTTTGAAAGCATAAGCAAAAACTGTCTGGCTATTTGTGAGTTATGTGAACCTAGAAAAAATATGCTTCTCCAGTTATATATATAAAAAAAAAATACTGTTAAGATTTCTCTTTTCGCTCGTGTAAATTCAATGGCGCTAAAGCTATAAAGTATCCAAAGCTGGGTTTTCAGACATGGAAAGACTGAAATCACATTGAGAAAAGAAAACGTAGCTGAATTCAATGAAAATCTTTTAAGTATTTTTATTCATTAATCTACAGAGCTTAAAGAAAAGCAATTTGCGAATACCTAGTAAAACGTCTGCCTACTGGTGTAAAAGGTCGTTGAGTTCATTTCTTAGGGCAGTTACAGGGCATGTCTGCGTACATGTGCACCCCCCAAAGTCTAGGGAAGATAAGTAAAAAAGTGTTGCCATATTAAGGTAAGATTATTAAGAATTTAGATTGGGTGTTTGGGATTTGCAGATACACGCTACTATATATAAAGTAGATAAACAATATGGACCTACTGTACAGCACAGGGAACTATATTCAATATCTTGTAATAACCTATAATGAAAAGGAGTATGAAAATGAATATATGTATATATACCTGCATAACTGAATCAGTATGCTGTACACCAGAAACCAACACAACATAGTAGACTGACTATAGTTCAATAAAAAAAAGAGAAATCAGGGAATGATTAAGTGAATAATCCATGAATAAAATTAAATATAAGTAAATGTTGTATATACATGGAACATTTTTAGCAAAACACTCAGATCATGTTTGGAGTACAGGTCAAGTTTTCTGATTCCTAATTCATGTGCATCACATGTTGTCCTGCAGTCCCCTCTCTCCAGATTAATCCAGCCCTGCTCCCTCCTCTCCCATCCCTGGTCCTCACTCCAGGCACTTCAGCAGCTGCTCCGTGCACTCCAGAGCTGTGGTTCCAGACACCTCAGGCATCACAGTTTGCAAGCACCGTCTACTTTATTAGTCCAGCTGATGCAATAACTAGCAGCTTTCCTGTAGCTTTCAAAGAGAAGCATTGCCACCTTCTGTCTGCCCTCTGAGGTCTGAGTGATGGGGCTGGACTGTTTCTGGTCCCCAGTTCCTGTTTTTAGCAATGGGAACTGGCTTTGGATTCATAACTCTTCTCCACATCCATCTGCGCTGTCCTGGACTGCAGGTCACTCCTTTACATCTCAACAGGTCTGAAGTGAGACTCCAAGTGTGTTGTTATTTCCTCCACTCTGTTTTCCTAGCATCTCGAGCCACGTCCTCTTCTGCCCAGATGAGCTTCTCAATCCCCTGGTCTTTCATTTCCAACACCTCCTAAAACTCTACTTCCACGGTTTCCCCAAGACTCGCCCCTCCCCTGACCCCCATTTTGCCGTCACAGGCCGAGATCTCGTGTTCATGTCACCTTCCCACCGCTGCTGCCTCCACACTGACCCCTCAATCCAGGTCTCCTCCTCCTGTCCCCACTCCAGTCCCACCTTGGTTTCCAAACACAACTCCATCTACAGCAACTGACATACAGTTTCCCTGGTTATGATGTCCATATAACCACATGATTAGATTTCCCCTCTAAATCCTGGTCTGTAAACTCCAAATCTTATCCAAGGACTTAGTGCTGTGAAAAATAACAATGAGACACCTTTCTGCCCATTCCACCCTCTTTGCTTCTACACTACGATTACTATTCTCATGATGATGATGTTGAAGATTTTCCTCTCGGTTATTCCTTTAAGTGTATATACAACACTTAAGTCTCCACATGTTAGGCAACATCAGAGAGTGTTTCTTTGTTATTATATGTGCTGCCGAAGCAAGTACAGAGAGTATTTCTTAAACACGTGTTATCTCAGAAGAGGAAAAGGAAATCATGGCTTCTGGACAGCAGAACAGGTTACAAAACTTTCGCTTTTCATCCTGTGCCTCTCTGTACTGTCCTAGTAACTTGTCCTGGAATTGCTTGTGAAAGAAAAACAAACAAAAAGGAGATTTGATTGTGACATCCACTCTCCATGACTGTGATTTTCTCAGAGATGAGCTTTTCAGCCCTCCCATTATGTTGTCATTCATACCAAACTCTCCTCCCACCAGCCCCAGACCTCAGCCCCTAATTTGTTTTCCTGCTTTATACTGTCATTCCTACTGGTCTTCCAGCTCTTCCGAGATGCTGGTGGACTTGCCTAGAACTATGCCCTCACACTGCAAAGAGACTTTACTCACCCGATGTGTGAATCTCATAGCTGCAACATCTAACCATCCACAGATTACTTACCTGGCATATCAGGATGCCCAGGTGCACTGCTTGATTTTTGAGCACAGCAATTTGTCAGAAAGGAGGTCACCTTTGCCAATCGTTGAGTTAAGGCACATTGAATTAACACCACACCTCCCTAAAGCCAGATTCCCATTCACTCTTCCCTGGCCTTGGCGCTGCCAACCACGTTCCCTCCCACGGACACCTATCCCACTGACAGTCTTCAGGGTCAGACTACAAAACTTAGGACTTAGTGTTCAATGTCTTTGGTTTCTCCAGCTCCTCTTGGCTTGATTAGTTCCAAGTCAAATAATTTTTTGCTTCGTGAAGAAATTAAGTTCATGGAAAGGAGCCAATAAGCATTTTTATAAGTAATAATATGGTGGAACTCAAAGTTTTCAGTATATTTCCTTTTAGCATCACTCTTAAGCAAATGTATACATTTTATTTTTCCTGTAATTCAGCCATTTCAGTGGCCTTCTCGTTGAGAGGGGTGGGTGGAAGAGATTGCCTTTTATGTTTTATTTCCATGTTTAAATAAAAAGAAGTTTTCCTTTCACTACGTGTGTTTTTCAAAAGTGAATTTTCCATTTCATGTTGAGGATGCCGGTGGTCAGACCAAGCCCCATGGTCCCTGGGCAGGGCCCTGAGTTCTGGTCCCCACCCCACACAGCAGGCACTCACCACTCAGCCCAGGCAGCTGGCTTCCGGAAGGTAAGCCCTTGGGCTGCCTGAAAAAAACAGCCAAAGAAAGAACCTCATGGCCAAGGAAAGAGAATATAGTATTTTGATCCATTTGAAAAATGCCTGCAGACGTTGACTGCAAAATAGGAGAAAAGGACAGTCTCTGAATTTGGACAGAAGAAAAATGCAGGTGAAGGAAGCCACATTTTCCATTTTAGCAACCTAAACGATTCATCCCCCAAAGGGTGTTCACCATCAAATAGGAATATGGTATTACCCAGGAAAGCTGATTGCATCCACCATCAGCACAAAGAGGCAGAATTCCTATATGAGCAAAATATTCTTCTTCTTTTTTTTAAAATTTTTATTTAATTCTTTTTGGTGAAAGAGGTAATTCCGTTTTTATTTATTTTTTTATTTTAATAGAAGCACTGGGGTTTGAACCCAGGACCTTGTGCATGCCAGGCATGGACTCTACCACTGAGCTGTACCCTCCCCAACTTCACGCAAAACATTCTGCTGCAGAGCTGTGATCTGGTTGTTTTATAATCCCGAGGCCCTGCCCAGCTCTCACCACAGAGTCTGAAACACGGTCAGGGAATCTCAGTTTTAATCACTGCAGTAGGATCTCCGAGGAAGGAGGAAAAGGTGTCTGGTCGCAAGTTTCCTCTGCTTTCTGTGCTCCGTCCCCACTGCATTGCCTTCATCCCTTCGCTCACGATGCCTTTTCCATTTCAGAGCCAATGAATGGGCGGTCGCCTCTACCTGGAAGCCTCCATCTCCCGTGTCCAGAGTTGACCCAGCCCACGCATCTCATGTCCTCATCCACCGGCTCCGCGAGCGCTCAGAGGTCCCACTGTCCCCGCACCGTGAAGACTGGGGGTGACGAATGGGGGCTTGGGGGAAAGGGACAGAGGCAGCAGGTAACGAAATAACTCGAAGTGTGTCAGATGGCCCTCCGTGCTGTTGCTGCAGTAATGCTGGGTGGCGGGACGGAGCACTGAGATGGCGGGGATGGCTCACACAGAGCGGTCACGACACTGGAGGAAACACCTGCGGGGCGCGGGGAGGGGGGAGCCACACGTCTTGGAGGAAGAGCTTTCTAGGAGGAGAGAACAGTCGCAGAGACCATGCAGGAGATGCCGCGTTTGAGGACGTGCAAGGACGGCAGATGGGCCGAGCGAAGGCAGGGAGGGAGCATCAGGGGCCACCCAGAGGGGACGGATCAGATGCCCGAGGGGGCTCACAGTGGACCCTGCGAACAGCCTGACTCAACTCTGAGTGAGACAGGAGTCATCAGGGGGCTTTGGGCTGAGAAGTGTCCTAACTGACTCCAGGGTCACCAGGATCCCTCGGGCTGCTGCGCTGGGAACAGGCCGCAGGTGGGAGGGAGACGAGGGTGAGCATCCACGAGAAAGATGGTGGTTTTGCCCGGAGCTGGCAGTGGTACCACGGTGGTGATTCTGGATACTTTGAAGGTAGGGCCAAACAGGAGTGACTGAGCCATTGGATAGGTGCACCAACTCAAGTGTGCCATCCTCGAGAACCTGACAGCAGACCAGGTTAGGACGTCCTGGTGTAACCCCCAGGGGACCTGACGCCTGTCCTTGTAAAGAATCAGCCCTTTTGTTGTTTGTCTTTATATCAGTGTACCTTCTCCTGTAACCCTGGCTGTTAAGGTCACGCCTTTTCCAAATGCTAAATAAATATTCTATGAAATTATTAAGGGAATGAAATATCATGGCACTTGTACATTTCTTGATCTCCACTTCTAATGCCCTCTTGCAACTTGCTGGCTTGATAAACTCCTATTCCTCCATCAAAACCTAATGCAGAAATCACCTGAATCCTTCATTTCCCATTTCCCATAGCAGAGTTAATTACTACCACCCCTGGTTTTGTATCTTGTAATATTGCGTTTATTACCAAGTATTACAATTTACTTTTGTAGTATGTTAAAAAAATATTTCAACAGATGTGCTCTTAGCCTACAAGGATATCAAAAAGCCAAGGGTTTGTGTTTCAACAATGTAATAAATGCTCCTAACACACCCCGGCTTCCAGAGTATGTGTTGTGCACACAGATGCCAGTATAAGAGACTTTTAAAGATAAAGCAAAGACTCTATGGAGTACTTACAATATGTCACATTCTATGTTAAGTATTTGTCTAAATGATCGCACTTACTTTTCACAAAACTCTAAGAATGAAAACAATTGTTATCCCATTCTTCAAGCAAGGGAATCTAGGTAAATATCCTTGGCCAGTTTACACAGGGAGTAAATGCCGTAGGCAAGACTTGCGTCCTAGGCCCAGAGACGGTCACCAGGCAAGCTCTGTGCGCTGCCCTCTTTCTGGTCACGTCCAGCCCCAGAACAGACAGGACAGACACAGGAGGCTAAATTTTAGGCTAAATCATATGCTCAGCAAGAATAGGAACTCAGACCCCAAACCTGAAACCCAAACTGACCACATCCGTGTGAATCTCCCAGGAGTTTTCAGAAGTATTGGAGGCAGCACCTTTCCTAGGGGATGTGACAGGAGGTGCCTGAATCCATTTACTTTCATTTCCAAGAGAAAGTACATTCTTCGAGAGACACACATGCTACAGTTATTTCCATGTCTATCTCTTCTCATCAACCTCACTCTCCCTGAAGGATGTGCTCTGCCTTTCCATTTTTATGACCCGCTACGCAGCAAATGCTTGTTTGATTTAATGAAAGAGACTCACTCAAATCTCCCTCCTCTCATGGGGGAGTCCAGTCAGACTTGAAGAGGTTAAATGACTAGACCACAAGCACAGGTAAATCTCAGCAGGAAAGCTGCACCGCCTCTGAGTCCCGGGCCAGTGCTTCACATCACAGCCACATTTAGAATCACAAAACAGTCATACACAAGAAAACTCAGACAGAGGAAGGAAGAAAGGAAAGGACGGTTCATTATCTTCTCTTAAAACTTTCGACAAACTCTAGATGCTGGCTCAGTTACACGTCCTGTTTACTGCAGATACTCCTTCTTACAGGTACTGCCAAGTGTATGTCAAATCCTGAGTGGACGGTATTTCCATCCAATAGTGCTTTTTAATACGGCCTCTGTCCTACACATTAAATTCTTCCATTCAAGGCTGACATCACATTGGGACAGTTTAGTCATTTGGACTCCAGGGACTGTTCCTATCCCAAGGTGGGAGAGTAATAACCTTCAACACAAATGACCTTGTAAACCATTACCAAGTATTTGTCAAGCACAGAACTTATAGCCAAGAATGTTCAACTATAGACATATATGGTAAAAAGCAGTCATGGTAACAATAAAGTCAAGCAATAACCAGATTAACTGCAATGGATTCTCAACTATGAAGGTTTTTCAAATACAGAGTTACAAGTTCTGGTAGATTCCTAGAATGAACATATCTCACCAGTTATGGGCCCCCACTTCCAACACTGACTCCTTCACCAGCACAGGGCCCCCCAATGCCTGACCCTTGCCCCCTCCTACCTCACATGCCCACACTTGTTCTGTGAAATTTCTTCACCTGTGTTTTTAATTAATTGACCTGCAGTTGCATTGCCCTCAATGCTACATCTTTGCCTGAAACAAGTTAGACACTTTCTAAAAATAGTTACAGGCTGAATTAAATTTAAGCATTAGTTCAATGTGCTATCACTTCAGTGAAGACTTCTTGTCTTACTGTGTCTGGTCTGGTGGTGATATGCTGAATGATAAATTTCTCTGTGTCCTCAGCTAACCTCTGAGACTTTTTTGGCTGCATCCCAGGGCCATTCATCTCAATCATACATTCTTCAGTCAGATGTATCACATTTGTGTCTTCCAGTAGGACAAATTGGGGAATAATCCTGAACATCTATTTTCCTGGACTTACAGGCAGAATCACTGAGGTCCTTGTGGGTTTGCCTAGCTACCTCAAAGGAATTCAGAACTGCCACTCCAGGACACATTTGAACAAGTCACGGCACCATGGCTCTTTGAGGCCAGCTGCTCTCTGATACTCTTTTTCTTCACCTCAAAGACACAGCAGTTCCACCCACACTTGATAACTCTATCCCCAAAACACACCAGTAGCTTTGAAATCTTAAGGAAAATCAGAATCACACAGGGAAGCCTATTAAATGCAGATTCCTGGTTCCAACCAGAGACCATCAAATCAAATGGTTTAGAATGATAAGAAATCAAATTTTTTTAAAAGCACCACGTATTTTTTGAGAAAGGTGGTATTTGGGTCACAAGTCTGTGAAACCACTGGCCTTCCATCTGTGATGCACATCGTTATGTTTTCATTAGTTTCACCGTACTGTTCCTGGGAGTGAAGGTGACCAATAAAGACCATCAGTAGAGACTCGGTGTAGCCTTCTCCTTCAAGTAGCTGGAAAGGAACGTGGAGGAGATTCCATCTTTCAGTTAATCTACTGTTAGTCCCATTAGCATATGGACTGGCAATAACTTGTTTACTGCTATTCACTTCCTCATTTTAGATTTCATGCCCCTAATCAAGCCCTATCCTGGCAAGTAAAAAATTTTAAAGGGCATTAATTTGCATGTTAAAGCCTGAAGAATTATCACCACGTAGAATAAGCCACAAATAAAAATACATAGTAGACATATATTTGTCAGGAAAAAAAGTAAGTCTAAAATCATAAGACATTGGGAAAACATTATGCAACAATTTGACCTTTCCCTCAGATGATATCCTGACCTCAATATTATTCTCTCTGATTAAAACTAGGTGTCTTCTTGAAAGCTTATTTTCTGCTCTCCTGTTCTCTCCAAGTTGCTAGGTCAAGAGATAAACAATGAGACAAAGGGGAATGTCTTCAGGACTGAGATGCATGTCACATCTTCCAAGAAACTCCAGAATTTACTGAGTCTGCAGGGTAGCTTTTCTAGGAGGCTGATACAGGTCTTGAAATCCAGACCTGTATCAGCCTCCTAGGGTCTTAAGTGCGCCTTCCTTGAAAGCCCACAAGATTTATTTCCCCTAGCTTTGAATGAGTGAAAATGTGTTCCATTGAAACTTCCCGAGAAGTAAGTGCATTTGCTATGGACCTTGTATTGTTTATGGGTCTCATGAATGTGTTTGGCACTTAATGATTCCCAGACTATTTCAACATAAAAAAAAGAAAAGAAAAAGAAAGGAAGAAAAAATGGTGGAAGCTGAATGTTCTGAATGCTAAAAATAAAATACATGGTTTCTAAACACCTTACAAATAAATGAATGAATAAACTGCCTCCATGTTACGAACAGTTCTCAAGACTGATGACCTGCTCAGATGAGATGAAACCTGAGAGTAAGTGACAGAGAAAAAGAGAGTCAGGCGGCCCTCCGAGTTCAAGTCTATGGCAATTAGCTCCAGTTTGTCTTCCACTCCCTTAAAGTTCTCCCTAAATGCTAATGCTCCCATGAAATCTCAGACCTTCGCTGCAGTCTGCCCACTTACCAACACTCCAAGAAGTAACATATTCTGCTCAACATCCAGTCAATTAGAAGCACCATGCATCACACATGGTAACGAATGGTAGTTTTTGAACAGCTACAAGTATTTTTAAAAATTTATTATAATTGGAGAAAAAAGAACTTTTATGTTTTTCACAAAATCGTTTGGGGAATAAAAACCAAAATGTTGTTTTTCCTTACCAGATGCCACTGATTTAAAATGGTCTTCAGAATATTTATATGATAAAGGTGACAAATTACATGAGTATAACACTTAAATCTCCTTATTGATAAAATTACGTTATTTCTGAATTATGGCTATTTCATATACATTCTGTTGAAGAATTTCATCATCTAAATATGTCCACAGAGGTAAAAAATATCAGGCTTAACTGTAATGCTAAAGTTTCCATTTTATTAAAGAGGAAAGCTGATAGAATTTACCCAATTATTTTGTCAAAATTCCTTAAGTTTCAAAGGAGTTAAGACAACAAAATTCTGGAGTATAATTTTACACTCCACATTCTTTTCATTCCTTATTTTTTATTGCCCAAATTCAGAGAATTATAGAACTCTAAATGCACAGGCTACAAGAGTTCAATATTTGCTGTTTGATAAGTGTCTGAAATGCAGTGAAAGCAAAACACACAGGATTTCTCTGGGGCTCTTTCTAGCTGTTGGCTTTACCAAAGTTTGGTTTTCATTCCTCTCACTGTTCCTCTCTGTACACATCCTCCACCTCTGGGACCTCAAATCCAATGAGCGTCTCTGTATTCTAGCTCAGTTTCTTTCAAGGTTCCCAATCCAACAGCCTCTCCAGAAATACCCTCCCCAGACAGTAATGTATGGTCCAAAAGAACCTCTCCCTCCAGCTCTTCTGGTGCCAAATATCCTGATCAACTAGTTTAAGCAATTAGAGTATTTATCAGCTGCTTTAATTGGGAAATGCACATGGCTGTATAACCCGTGTGCACAGTTGGATCCAGAATTTTGAATGATGTCATTAGGAACCTCCCTCTCACATATATCATGTATTTTATCATTTATTATTTATTTTTAGGCAGGTTCTGTCCATGAAGAGCAAAAACGGATCTGGAAGGTTCTAGCTTTGTATGGTACCGTCTACAATCACAGAAGGAGGAGACCCTTTCTCTTCCAGCATAGATATAATTTTCCCCAAAAGGGCCTAGATTAGTTCTGCTGGATTATGTGACTAAGCTAGACAGTCCTCAAATTTACTAGGACTGGACTATGGTTAGTCAACAAAGACTAATTTCCCACTCCTATGCACGGAAGATGTCATGATTGATAACATACCATTTGAGCAAGTGGCAGTTCACAAAAGGAAAAGAAGGGCCATTCTTTGGTATCCACCAAGGAGTGAATTCACTGTATTAGAAGTGTTTTTATTCTTTAAGGATTCTTAATAGTAAAAATATTTTCTATTAGTATGACTGGGATGCTGAAAAAATTATTTTAGAGGGGATGGTAGAGCTCAGTGGTAGATCTCATGCTTAGCATGCATGAGGTCCTGGGTTCAGTCCCACGTACCTCCATTACAATGAATAAAGAAACCTAATTACCTCCCCCTCAGAACTAAAACTAAGTAAAAAATTTTAAGAAGAAGAAAAATTATTTTGCTACAGGGTCCTTCCTGAATCCCCTTGAGGGTGACTCATCTTAACTTACTTTTTACTGTATGTCTGAGACAACCTAGTTTCCAAGCTGTGCTACTCCCTGAAAATATATGTGCCTTTATTCCTTTCCAAAGGACACACAAGAAGTGAGTCAGCAGTCAAAGAACCAAAATACACACGTATTCCTAATGGACATTGTAATCCCTACAGACAAATTTACTGAGAAGTCTGTCCCCAGTTCCTTCCTGCAGTGTTGTTATAAGTAAAATCATCCTCAGCAGATGTAGAACCACATTATTCTTGAAATAATCAGGTAAAAAGGAAAAGAAGTAGGAAGAGTAGATTTTATCTTCTCTGAGAATGTAACTCTTCAGTCTCAACTCTGATACTCTTGATGAAAGATCATCTTAACTTAATTTGATAAAACTAGACAGAATCTTGGAATAACCTCCCATAAAATTACCCTCAAGGCCTCTTTGAACCTGATGTAGTTTATACTGTATTCATTTCTTTGGGTACCTATCTCTTCACTAAAGGTAATATATTCCTGATCTTTCAGACATGTGACATCAGTAATATCTTATCCAATTTTTTCTCCTAAAAGATTATGAAATTTGGCATTTAACTATTTAGAATCTTAGATTTAAAAAAAATACTACCTTATTGATAAATTAGCTCATTAATCATGTATGTTAAGCTAGGATTAGAATGTGTTACAGGGGGGACGGTGTAGCTTAAGTGGTAGAGTGCATCCTTAACATACACAAGGTCCTGGGTTTAATCCCCAGTGCCACCTCTAAAAACAAATAAATAAGTAAAACTTAATTATCTCCTCCTCCAAAATAAAAAATAAATTAAAATTTTTTTTCAGAAAAAGAAAATGTGTTATGGGCAGATGAACACTCTCCAGCTGCTCCTGCCCCATCCTGTGGGTGACCTCAATCAGCACTGGCTCCCCTCCAAGCAACATCCACTAAGGGGAACCAGCCTCTCACACCTGCACACTTAGAACAGTCATGACCAGGCTTTGCAGGCAGTTGTGCTGGGGGCCAGCACCCACTGACCAGCATGCCCACAGCAATCATGGCCCAAGGACATCAGGAGGGTGTACATGCAGTCCCAAAAGGGGATACCTCCAGAGCACCTGGCTCTGGTAACCAGGGGGGACTGCATCACTGAGACCTGCAGGACACCTTTACATAAGGCCTCTCTTTAAAGACAGGAAGACATAGCTAATACACTGAATGGATAGAAACAATGTACTGTTAAACAAGATTTAGGCAAAGTGAGGAGACACAAGAATACCTTCCAAATGAAAGAGCAAGGCAAAACCTCAGGAAAATAACCAAGCAATTCAGAGATAAACAATTCACCAGATAAAAAGTTAAAGCATAAATGATGCTTACCAAATTGCAAAGAAAAACAGATGAACTCTTCAACAAAGAGAGAGAAAATATTAAAAAAATCAGACTGAAGAATACAATATCTGAAATGGAACTAGACAGACTTGACAGGAGATTAGAAAATGCAGAACAGAACATCAGTCTGGAAGAGAGAGTAGTGCAACTCACTCAATCAGATTTGAAAAAAATAAAATTAAAAATTGAGGGTAGTGTAAGGGGCCTCTGGGACAACATCAAGTTTGCTAACTTTCATATTATAGAGCTCCCAGAGGGAGGAGAGAGAGAGAAAGGGACAGAAAAAACTATTTGAAGAAGTAATGGCTAAAACCTTGCCTAACGTGTCAGAGGAAACAGACATCCAGATCCAGGAAACAGAGAAACTCCCAAACAAGATAAACTCAATGAGATCTACACCAAGACACATTATAACTAAAATGTGAAAAGTTAAAGATAGGAAAAATCTAAAAAGCAGCAAGAGAAAAATAACTGGTTACTTAAAAGGGAAACCCTACAAGACTGTCAACTGATTTTTCAGCAGAAACTTTATAGGCCAAAGAGACTAGCATGATATATTCACAATAAAGTACTAAAAAGTAAAAAAAAAAAAAAAAAAAAAAAGAACTTAAAACCAAAAATACTGTGCACTTCAAGGTTATATTCAGAACTGAAGGAGAGACAGAGTTTCATACACAAGCAAAAGTTTAAAAAGTTCATCACCAGTAGACTAGCCTTACAAGAAATGTTAAAAGGACTTTTAACAGAAAAGAAAAGGCTATAACTAGGAACCAAAAAATTATGAAAGGAACATTCTAGCTGGTAGAGACAAACATGTATTAGAGGTAGTGGGTCAACTACTATAAAGTCAGAATGAAGGTTAAAAATTAAAAGTAGTGAAATCGTCTATAGTTAAAATAATGAGTTAAGCAATACACAAAATAAACAGATGTAAAATATGCCATCAAAATCATAAAACACGGCAGGGAGTAAAACTGTAGTGCTTTTAGGATGCTCTGGCACATAAGTGACCATCAACTTAAAACAGACTGTGATATATGTAGGATGTTACATATGAATCGTGTGGTAACTACAAACTGAAAATATACAACAGACACACAAAAATAAAGAGAAATGAATACAAACATAGGAGTAAAGAAAGTCATCAAATCACATGGCAAGAGAGAAAAGCAGAGAAGAACAGAGAAGAACTACAAAAACAACCAGAAGACAATTAACAAAATGGCAGTAAGTACACACCTATTCATAATTACTGCAAATGTAAATGGAACAAATGCTCCAAGTAAAAGACTTAGGATGTCTAATTGTATTAAAATAACTACACTCATGTATGTGCTGCCTGCAAGAGACTCACTTAGATCCGGAGCCTGGGTAGTGATACTTAGACAAAACAGACCTTAAAACAAAGACCATTAGGAGAGAAAAGGAAAACATTACATAATGACGAAGAGATGAATCCAACAAGAGGACGTAACACTTGTAAATATTCATGCACTCAACACAGGATCTCCTAAATGCATAAAGCAAATATTAACAGACATAAAGGCAGACACTGATATTACAGTAATAGTAAGGGACAAATTCCAGTGCAATAAATGAGCCACAGGGATGTAAGGTACAGCACAAGGTGCACAGTCAATATCACAAGAACTTTATATCGTGGTGGATGGTGGCTGTCTTATTGTGAGCATCAATTCATAATGTATGTAAATATCAAATCACGCTGTTGCACACCAGAAACTAATATTATATGTCAAGTGTACTTCAAAAAAAAATTAGTTTGTAGCTGGAGCATCATAGAAAGATGCTGGGAATGACATATGACCATTATAGAGCAAGTCATGCTAGGAATTCACTATAAGATAATACAGTTAAAACATTTTAAAAATTAGATTATTACATTGGTGAGTTGAGTGAATATAGAATGCTAAAATTTTTCAGTACTCTGCAAATTCTATGCACTGATAAATTGTGTGTTTATATTTCAAAAACTAATTTTTGAAATGTCAGAAGAGTGTTGAAACATCCCCAACCTCTCTAGACAGACACCCCATCTTTCTTTTCTGTAACCCCCTGAGTCCCCCATTTCTTTCTTTTTCTCCTGTGTTTCTATTTTCCTTTGTCTATGCACACACACACACACACACACACACACTCTGAGGCAGGCTGGCTGGCATATGCAAAGATGGATTTCCAATGTGCTTCATGGAAAACCTCTTTATACCACATAGGATTTAGGACCCTATCCCTTGAGTGGCTCTGAATGAGGCCCAGATCTTGGTGTCACATAGGTTCAAAGCTCTGTGTGCAGCTTCCGAAAATCATCAATGTTTCCAATCTCTTCTGTATTCCATTCTCTACATAATTGTCAAAGCGCCCAGGTGAAAGAATGCGGCAGCTTTGCTCAGCCCTGGATTCTCCATAAAAATATTTAACCATGTGCTCAGTGCAGATGAAAACAAGAAGCTCTGGCAGCTATTGGGAAGCAAGTTGAAATGAGGCAGATCATAACTTTTAAAGAGTCCCTGGGACGCAGCCCTGAACAATGAGGCATACAACTGGGTGGTTGGAAACCACAGCCACAGGGGAACCTCTTTGCGTTAAGGGAGCTTGTTCATCTTTCTGAGCAAAGGCTTCAGGCTGTCTGGGTTTTCTAAAGAAGAGAAATGTAAGTCTGCTCTTCAGATGGTAGAGGGAATGCTAAATGAAGAGCGCATTGCATGTTTCCTACTTTTTATCAGGTAAAGGTGCCATGTTTTTAACTATGTCTCTAGATCTTAATGATCAGTTGCATTTTCTCCTCAACTAAAGCACAACAGCAAATAGCCTAAGACAAATCTGTCTGTGTGCCTGAGACACGTAGAGAACGCATGCACACATGGTAATGTCTAACACAGAGGGAAGGACAGAGGGTCTGGTCAGTCTACCGAAGTGATTGCTGTGTTTTTGTAACTGCAGTCCCACCAGTTACAATGTGTCAGTTTCTGGTGTGCAGCACCATGTCCCAGTCATGCTTATACATGCATATATTCATTTTCATATTCTTTTTCATTAAAGGTTATTACAAGATACTGGCGGAAAGGGGGTGGGAAGGAATATTTTAGATAATAAAAATGAGCCTTTTCAAGTATGAAGAATTTTGGAAATAAGTTTTCCTTTTTATAACCAAAGTATGCTGCACATCACCACATTCAAAAGAGTGTTTAATATCATTTAAAATTTTCTTAATGACAGATTGGTATTAAAACCCATTTTGATGGCTAAAAATAGCTTTCAGTGCACTTTGGTGTCCTCCACTGCTACTTAGCATCAGTGATCTCGCTGTAGCATCCACATTGTCACTAGCATCACTGGGCTCACTGCTGGCCACCCTCCCCGCCTCCCTCCATCTCATCCTCCTCTTAGTTATGGGATGATAAACAAGGTCATTTAGCTAGAGCAACTGTCATTTAAGGAAACCTTCAAATCACAAACAATAAAACAGGCTAGTCATCCCAAAGGCAGCTTCCCCCCACTCCCCAACATACTGCCTATAAAATTCCAAAAAAATGTGACACCCAGTGTGAAAACTTGGTTAGTCAATCCAGAAAAGGTTCCAGGTACCTCAAGGCAGACTGGATGGAACTGAACACACGCAGAGGAAGGAGGGAACCCCTTTACCTGTCTTTTCAGCTCTGCCTACTGGATCGGCTACACAAGGTACATGCCAACCAGAAAGTCGGCAGCTGCCCTGCTGTCCAATAGATGTCACACTTGTCTTAATTCAGAATGCCCTCCTTGGCCCCCATAACTCAATCCAAGCCTCCACTCCAATTCCCCAACACACATGCTCTTAAATATCTTCTTCCTCTTTGAGAGATCAAAGCTTAAAGGAGACATCTAGGTGAGAAGAGTGAAATGGGTTAGAGGAAGATGACTCAGAGTGCTTGATGTCATCTTGGAATATGTTGGCCCTCAGTTAACAATTGTAGATAGAAGAAGAAGATTTAAAAATCCCAAAATGTGGCAGTGATACTTTGCATATATTCCACTGTTTTGCAGCCTGATGGCTAGGTGGCAGACACGATTTTAGTGCCCTGAGAACCGGGTGAGGGGCTGAGCACAAGGACACGACAGCACTGGAATAAACCCACGTGACATCAGTGAATTGAGGGCAGGAGCTGTCCAGACAGCTAGACGGTGGTAAACACTAGTTCTAGAGAGATCTCTGCTCATTCAAAGAAGAGTAAGAAGCAGAAAACCATGTGGTCTTGGAAGTTATTGCAGAGCAAGAAAAAGAGAACCTCTCTCTGAGGCTACGTAGCCGAGAAGCCAGGAGAATTTCTAGGAAAAGTACAGCTGTCTCAGAAAAACACAAAATTGATGAACTCAAAGCCCACATAAAACAGGTACAAAGAACTTTTAAAAATGCTATTTTTTTAAAGATCTTATGTTTTGAAAGTTCCTCAGCCTATTAAAAGATCACAGTATCAACAATAAAATGTGTGTCAAAGGTAATAAACAGTAACACCAAGAATGAATATACAATCCTGATATGAAGGGCAGGCAGGATAAATCTCTGAATGACACAGAAGACAAGGAGCCCAAGGAAAGGAAAGCAGTGGGTGAACATCCCTAAATAGGAAAGACAGAAGGTGGAACCGGAAGTGGACAGAGTTGCTGTGGAAGAAAGCTCAGCATGAAAAGCAGAGGCGGAAATGAGAGATTTGATGAAGTCCAAAGTTCCTGTTCTAATAAACGACCGAATGACCAACATAGAAGGGAAAGGCTTGGTAGTCTTTGACCATAAAAATCACAGAGACACAATATGTTCAGAAAGTGTGGTGTTAGAACAATAAAGAAAATAATACTAGAAGCTGTTTTTTAATTTATTAAAAACCAGGTAAGCCTTACTTTTTCCAAATGGTAAATGGCAGAAAAAATAAAAGATACATTTCCAGAGATTGAGGCAAAAAAAAAAATTCCCCTAAATTAAATTTCCTGTCAAGTTACCCTTGGTGGGTTCAGGACACAAGGAAGAAGAATAATTTCAGGTATGCAAAATCTCAGAAGATGTAATGCTAGCATGTATAGTTAGGGAAAAAAATAACAGAATACAGTATCTTAACAGCTAGAAATAATCAAACATAATTTTTAAACAGATAGGCCTCTTATAAAAAGGCTGAGAGTAAATATTACATGTGGTTCAATGGTATATGAGTAAATTTGAAGTATTTAAGCTTTTTCTAAAAACAAGATATATAACATAATAATATTTTAAGAAGAATCTAGGTTGGAATGTCTAGATTAATGCTCACAGTTTCAAGTGATCAAGGGGTCTGGGATGGAAGGCATATGAGGAAAGAGGTCCCGTTCTGATGACCAGGGAGCGGGTGGTGGGGGCAACACTGAGCCAGAGTGGGGTGTGTCTGCCCCCCCAGACCCCCTCACTCCACCACCCTGCAGTACAAGCCAGATCAGCACACTTCAAGAGAAGCCAGATATCTACACGTCACATTGCAATTTTTGTAATACACACAGACAGTCCAACTATTGAAGAAAGCACCGCAGGAGACCAAGCAAAACACACGTCTGAGATCTGAGCCACTGCTAAGCGGGTCTTAACCTAGACATGCAAACAAATTGGAAAGTCTCCGAATGACAAAGATAAATAAAGACCAGAGAGGGTAGGTGGGAGGTTTAGGGTGTAGGCGTGTCTCGCCTTTCTGGGAGAAAGAGGGTCCAAAACAATTATTTGATTGGAAAATTACTAATATAGAGAGTATGAGTGTTTTGAGACAAAATATAGCAACAAAATGTTTAACTTTTAAATAATATAATCAGATAAAGCAAACAAAACATTGCTAGACAACAATGCCCAGTTGTGCTGGCTGCAGAATTCAAAGGGACACTGAAGTGTTAAAAATAAATTGGTGGTTAAAGTTGTTATGCAAATACTCCTGAGAAGCAGGCAGGAGAGGACAAAGATATCAAGAAACTAGAGCTGCAAGGTAGAGTGCAGTGAATAAATCAAAGTAGGCTACTTTATTTTGAAGTATGCTTTAATGAGCTTTAAACACAGACTAACATAATGTTGCAAAATGCAATTATCAATCAAAGGATAAATTAATAAAGATGCAAATTTTGTAAGTAATTGTAGCTTTTAAAAAGCCTATATAAATACAAGAATTTGAGTAAATATTAACCCATAAAGAACATGTCAAGACATTGTATAAAGCACAAATTTTGCAGACCACAATTCTGACTCTTAACATCACATGACTGAGTCAAAAAAGCTGCCAAAACTCCAAATGTAGATTATTTAGAAAGTTACAATGAAAATATGCTTATTAAACATATGAGATGTGACAACAGTTGCAGGCAGTGGCAAATGCATACCTCTAATGCTTTCTTAATATTCGCCAAAGATGCAGATAAATACTAAATGAAATAAAGATTCTAAGTAAGAAAGAAAAATAAAAAGACTAAATAAAGTGGTGAAGATGAAGGAGGGGAAAAAAGTGAAGATGTTAGAATAGATTTTAAAGATGATTTTATTTCTTATTTTAATTTTTAAAAATTAACCTTTTTTAAATTTTGGAGGATAATTAGGGTTTTATTTGTCTATTTTGGAGGAGGTAATATGGATTGAACCCAAGACTACATGCATGCTAAGCATGTGCTCTACCACTGAGCTATACCCTCCCCCCTAAAAGCTGATTTTAAAAACTCATAAAACCTAAGGTCAATCAAATCAAACAATGAGAGCCACATATACAGTTTTGAGCAAAATAACTAAAAGAATTGTGGTTTAACATTTAAAAAGTAGTGGTCTGTGCAATTCTGTGCTAATTTGTTTGAAATTCTTCATGAAATGTAAGTATTTCTGACACATAACTTACCAAATGGTTGCATTTTCCAGCAGTTGACCCTCAGGATAAATACTAAGAAGAAAGCTAATTTTACAGACAGAACACAAGAATAGTGCACGTCAGGAAGCCCGCCCTCCTGTTCAGCCAGTTTCTGCGCGGTGACCTTGGCCAGGTCAACGCATCCCACTGTCTGCCCCTGCCCCCCCTCACTGAGCACACTGGGGTCTCTTTCAGCATCAGAATTCCTTGATCTTCCCACGTGCTAATCCGCAGACAGGCATGAGTGTGTGGAAAGGCAGCAAGCCTAAAAGCAAGCGAAACCTCGAAGAACGGTAATTACACTGCGCAGCTACACCTGTCCCTGATGCCTCGTGGGCGTCTTCATCCAGCTTCTGTCCCTAGTAGTTCAAACTCCCCAGCCAAGGAAAAATACACAAGCCAAAGCATTCCCTTCAATATTTCCTTCATTTCACTGGCTTGTCCTGGAATTCTTTCTCTTCTTATTGTTTCTTAAAATATGTTTCTTTTCCCAAATAACCAGGAATTCACCTGTGCTCTTTTCTTCTTGAACTCCTGGGGGGTGGTTTCCAGCATCGAAATCTCCCTCCCAGAGCATTCTTGGGTTTTGTGTCTTCTTTTCATACTGTTTTACAGAAAACAGCCAAAGTGGGCATCTGTGTTCCTTTCTCCCCAAACCTCTGCCTTTGTCTAAAATTCCTCTGTGGAGTTTCATATCATTTGGCATCTCTCTTTTTCAGTGCGGGTGACACTCTAAATCTTTTGTGATAACTCCAGAATTTGTGTGTGTGTATATGTATATATATTTCACTCCACCCTGGCTGCCAATGCATCAAATTGTTCATATTTTGAAATACCCTCCGGTTATAACTTGAGTTTAATAGGCTTTATAGGTAAATCTATTCAAGACATTTTTCTCAAAATTACTTTCCCAACTAATTGCAGGCCACTGTAATCACCACGAAGTGAATAGAATTCCTCGTCCCTCAGTCTATGGAGGATGGGGTGGGGGGTGGGGGAGGTGGGGGAGCAGAGGAGGCTTAATCCAAATACACCAAGAACCTACCCCTAACTAATTTACCACTTTCACTCTCCCTATCATTTCCTCAAGTATTTTTTTTGGAGATGAATATTACATTTATTTTTTTAAATATATGTTTTATTGAAGTACAGTCAGTTTACAATGTTGTGTCAATTTTGGTGTACAGCACAATGCTTCAGTCATACAGGAACATACAAATATTTGTTTTCATATTCTTTTTAACCATGTTACTACAAGGTATTGAATATAGTTCCCTGTGCTCTACAGTATAAACTTGCTGTTTATCTATTTTATATATAGTAGTTAGTATTTGCAAATTTAGAACTCCCAATTTATCCCTTCCTACCCATTCCTCCCCCTCTACCCCGGTAACCATAAGTTTGTTTTCTATGTCTGTGAGTCTGTTTCTGTTTTGTAGGTAAGTTCATTTGTCTTTTTTCTTTTTTCTTTTTTTTTTTAGATTCTACATACAAGTGATATATAGTATTTTTCTTTCTCTTTCTGGCTTACTTCACTAAGAATGACATTCTTCAGGTCCATCCACGTTGCTGCAAATGGCATTATTTTATTATTTTTTATGGCTGAGTATTATTCATCCTTTGTATTTACTAAGCTTAAGTCTCAGGAAGAAGAAAGGAACAAAGAGGAAATACCAAGTCAACTGCAAAGATAAGTTCAAAATGGCAATAAACACACATCTATCATTAATTACTGTAAATGTTAATGGACTAAATGCTCCAGTCAAAAGACATAGAGTGGCAGACTGGGTAATAAAGCAAGAACCTTCAATGTGCTGCATACAAGATACCCACTTTAGGGAGAAGGATACATATAGATTGAGAGTGAAAGGGTGGAAAATGATATTCCATGCAAATAGAAAAGCCAGAAAAGCAGGTGTTGCAGTACTGATTTCAGACAAAATAGACTTTAAAGCAAAGGCCATAAAGAAAGATAGATAAAGAAGGACATTTTATAATGATTAAAGGAGTGATACAAGATGAGGATATTACACTTGTTAATATGTATGCACCCTATATAGGAGCACCTAAGTACATAAAACAATTACTAACAGAGATAAAGGGGGATATTGATGGGAATACAATCATAGTTGGAGATTTTAACACTGCATTATCATCACTAGACAGATCTTCCAGACAGAAATAAATAAGGCAACAGAGAAATTAAATGCTACAATAGAAAAATTAGATTTGGTGGATATTTTCAGAGCATTACACCCCCCAAAAATAGGATATACATTCTTTTCAAGGGCACATGGAACATTTTCTAGGATTGATCATGTACTTGGGCACAAAAGAAACCTCAACAATTTTAAGAAGATAGAAATTATCTCAAGCATCTTTACTGTCCCTTCATTCTTTAAACATTTGTTTGCATTCTGAGAGAGGCTGTGTTCCGACAGCACTGGGCTCTCAGATGTGATGGAGCTACCCATCTGAAGGCAGCGTGCACACACCACAGGTGACACATAGCAAACTCTCGTGATACAGTATCTTCTCTAACAGGCTCTTTAATACAGCAAGATTAAAGTCCCATGAGACCAGACTCCACACGATCCTGTCACAGGAAGCCAGGACAGCATCGGCTGACTCGGGCAGGCGCTCAGTGAACAGGAGGGGTAAGTGCACCCACGCATCAATCCCTGTAATCCACAACACAAAGGTGGAAGCGCTCAAGTCCTATCCTCACCCATGGCACACGGAGGCTTGGGGGAGTGTGGGTCACCTGCTCACAGTCAGGTTGCTGCTAAGCACCTCAGTTACATGTAAACCCACATCGGACACAGTCCCACATCTTTTCCAATTTACTGCCCTAAAGCCACTGTCAATGCACTAAAATTCTGTGTTTGCTTGGGCAGGAGTGGGACAGGCAGCACTTTACAGGCATCTCCCTGTGTATTCAAAGCATACCTGAAAACTGGAACAATCTTGGGTGCACTTGAGCCGAGAGCTACGTGGGCATCAGAAACACAGAAGAGACGCAGAAAGGGTGACTGCACACACTGCACAGTTCAGACCACAGCTTCTGACATGATTTAACATTCACAAGTAGTAACAGATTCCCTGGGCTTTCTAAGGGCTTGGGGTCAATGCCTAGGTCCTAGCCACAAACCTGTATATTTTCTATTCAAAAAAGCAAATCTAAATGTAAATGAGATTGTGGTTGTTATAGAAAACCTTTGGTATCTTAGCTATCAATTATTACAAAGGAAAAAAAATCCGACAAGTTAAAAATTAGATGATTTAAAAATCAACTAGAGATTTGTCTGTTTCAGAGCATACACGCATACATAGAAAAAACAAAGAGACAGGTAAAATATGGTTCGTGTGGTCATACTATGTGCTGGTGGAGGAGACCACCAAATAAAGCCCACGTGAATATTCCTTCCTTGTTAAAACATATTCAAACTCTATGGAACGAAATCATCACACTCTAAGGCCGATTATTGCCTTTCTTCAAAATAAACGTTAGGCATCCTTTCCATAGACAGAAGGCAGTTCTATCTTAATTGCTACCCATGTTACTAAGGAGTTCAAAAAAATTCCTCTTCATCTGATAAGAATTATTAGTCATTCATCATAACTTCATGGTGTATCCAAAAACATCTCTGTGAAGAATCATTGTTATATTGTTATTGATATTATAAAGGTATGAATATCTTTTTTTCCAAAAAGTTCAGAGTATTCCCATAAATATAAATTTCTACAACTTATGGTACCAAATCACTCCCTATCAGCACGTATGTAATAGTTTTGCCATTATGTTAAGAAATATGCCGTGTAATAGACATATTCCCCTCCATTAAATAAAGTGGATTGCTACAATAAAAATGTAAGTGTGTATCAGAAATGCCAGTAAAAATCCTTAAATTACAATCAAGATTTAAAACCAGGTGATTCATAATCCTACTTGGATTTTCTCTTGTATAATTAACTGTGATGCCTCACCTACCTGCTTTATAATCTTTTCCTTGACCAAATTAGTTAAGTTATTGACAAATCTACCCCTAATTTTTCATCTATGAAAGTATATGGCTATCTGTATATGTATAGATTTATATATTTCATACATATAAATACTAAGATTGACAAAATCAAGGGTCAATTTCATTTGATGGGTGCATCAGAATTAAAATTGGTCATTCCCTTGGCTCATTTTGGTTTGCCCTAAGAGCTGTGTGGCCCATAACACCAAGTGAGCAAACACTGGCCCCCAGAGCTTTCCTCAGAGCCCAAGCAAGTCTGATTCCTTCATCTTGGGCTGTTTGCTGACTAGCCAGGGTAGCCATGAAAGTTAAAAAAGACCACTCTCAGCCTGTTACTGGAGAGAATTTGACACCATCCACCCAAGCAGACTTGCAGTCTACCCCGGGGACAGGACCATGACATGACCTCTGCATCGTCACCTACCTGCATCTCCCTTGATCTCAGCCTCTGGAAAAGTCAATCCCAGCCAAGCCTGAACAGTTGGTGACAATCTTCTGGGTCTTTGTGTGCTCACCAGGGAGACACCCCAACATCCCACACTCTGGAAACCAGCAAACAGAAGCCAGTACAATTCTACTCCCAGGGAATTCTGATTTCCCTGGACAAATTTATAAATCACTGCTAGAATGGTTCATTACAGCCTGGGGGTCCTTTATGGCCAATCCGAACTGACATGCATTCATTTAATTTCAAGCACTGCAGAGAATGAACTGTTACCTGAACAGAACATCTCAAGACAACACAAAAAACTCTGGTGTTGGATGGACGTCAGCCGAGTCCCTGCTCTGCTTCTCACTGGCTGTTCCACCTTCATATGGCCACCATGAGTCTCCATTTCCTCATCTTCAAAGTGGGGCTGTCCTAGTCTCAAGCTTGATGCCAACTTCATGAGGTTCTTTTTGGCGATTAAACAAGAAAATGGAACTAAAGTCAGGACTTTACTGTAACTGGCACACAGAGGAATGGCTTGATATATGTTGTCTATTATTTTTATCTCTCCTAATACAAATATAAAAATAGGCTCACCATATGATCCAGCAATCCAGCTCCTGGGCATATATCCAGAGAAAACTCTAAATCAAAAAGACACCTGCACCCCAATGTTCATAGTAGCACTATTTACAATAGCCAAGACATGGAAACAACTTAAACATCCATTGATAGATGACTGGATAAAGAAGTTGTGGTATATTTATACAATGGAATACTACTAAGCCATAAAAAAGAGTGAAATAATGCTATCTGCAGCAACATGGATAGACCTGGAGATTATCATACTATGTAAGTCAGACAGCGAAAGACAAATACCATATGTTATCACTTCTATGTAGAATCTAAAAAAAGATACAAATTCTATTTAAGAACCAAAAACAAACTCACAGACATAGAAAACAAACTGTGGTTATCAAAGAGGAAAAGGTGGGGAGGGATAAACTAGGTGTTTGGGATTAACAGATACAAACTACTATATATAAATTAGATAAACAAGGACCTACTGTATAGCACAGGGAACTATATTCAATTTCTTATAATAACATATAATGGAAAAGAATGTGAAAAGAAAAATATATATGTATAGTATGTATATGTATAACTGAATCTCTTTGCTGTACACCTGACACTAACATTGTAAATCAACTATACTTGCCTTAAAATTTTGAAAAAATTTGCCGTGTTGAAATTAATAAATATGCATTGATCATCACTATGTGCTAGATGTTATCCCAAGTCTGTGGTACATTAGGGACCACAGCAGACAAAGATCCCTGCCCTTTCCAGTCATGGGAAACTGAAGACATACAATAAACATAATAAATTAATGACACTATGGAGTTTTAGAAGGTGAACAGCACAATGAAAAAGAAAAAAAATCACAGAGGAGAGTCAGGATGACTCAGAGTGGGTAGGGAGACTGAATGTGGGGTGGGCAAGGGGAACCTATAAAGTAAGATCTGGTTTGTTGAGTCCCTCAGAGAGTTTAAGAATTGTCCAAATTCTACTTTTTGTTTTTTTGCTTTGTAAACAGCCTGAGTGAAAATAAAATATCCTTTGTCCATGTATGTTTTTCAGAATCAGAAGGTTCACCATATGCCATCTTCCCTCCTTCAAAATTGCTGACTTGACAAGTGCAGAGTCAAATGTTGACACCACATCATATCATCATTGCTAACATTCTGTATAAATCACAGAAAGGCTATCTCAGACTGTCACGACTTTTCACACATACTGCTCCTGTCCAGAACTCAAGCTGCTTTCTATCAGGGTTGTGAGAGCTCTGGAATATTCACCTGGCAGACAGAGCCCACCTGCTTTCAATGAAGAAAAAACATTGCCCTCTCTGGGTTCCAGAAAGTCTATGGAAACCTACATCTTACACCAATAAAAACCAGGCAGGAGCATATGAAACATTTTTCCAATTATTTTGTTTCTGAAAAATTACTTTCCGAAGGTAAAATCTCAGGGGTTTTCGATAACGGCAGTTTCAATAGCTCTTTAAAGTTTTAATTGGTTCACGGCCCTGTTCTGGAATAAAAAACAAACTTGAGCAAGACTTCCTGACAGTTTTTAAAATATCTTTTTTGGGGGGAGGAAGAGGATTCCTTAGGTAATACAAGTTACCCCTTTGGATTCTGAAATCAAAAGAATCACAAAGAATCTGATAGAGGATTATTTTGAAAATGGATATCTGCTTCAGGTGAGCCTAGAGAAATGCAGAGAACTATACAATTACTTTTTAGAAGGAAAAAAATGCATGGATCTACTATATTTTTCTTCTCTTTTGTTTGATCAATTACCTCCTGCCATGCCTCCTACTGAAAGCTTTCATGATTCTGTGGAATAAAATTTTAACAACTTTCGACTGGAAACACTAGCTTTTCTTATCCAAGCAAATATTTTAGAAGCCCAATCTTTACATTTACCTTCAGAGAAAACCCTCTAGCAATTACTGCATGTTAAAAATCTTTTCAATTAAATGCCTGAATCATAATTTTTGTTTTACTTTTATTAGTAATATAAATACAATTATTTTCTGTGTAATTATGTAAGGGTAAAAGAAAATACATAACCATCCCAACACAAACTGAATTTCCATGGAAATACTTCCCTCTGAACATGATGTTGGATCAGAAATATCAATTAAAAATTTTATTCATTTGCACAAGCTCTGACATTTTGAAATTTCACAACATACATTTACCAGGAGTGACTCTTTTGGAAAAACAGTTCTTCACTATTTTATACCACGTTTTCCAGCAGCTTTTCTAATTACTCTTTCATTTTCTTTTTGCTTGCACCCTCTTTTATCCTCAACCCCAACATGAAGCACAACTTAGAAGAAATACAAACATGCGTATACACACACACACACAAACACACACACTGCTACCTTGATTTCTTGGATGACAATTTTGGAGAAGGTACTGATATATATTAAAAAAATGAGAGGATGATATGTTTCAGTCCTAAAAATATGCATTTGCAAGAATGGTTGGATACAGTGTCAGAAAAAAAAATAGCATGTGTAATGCAAGGAGGTTGGGTTAATGGATTGGAGCACCACCAAAACATTCTTGAGGTTTCCATAGCTCTGGGTTTTGCAGCCTTTTGGGGATTTCTCCAATTCTCCTGTGACCTACAAATACCAACTTAAGAATCATTGTTTCTAAACATTCCACCCAGCCAATAAGGTCAGAAATTCCAGGATAAGTTTCTAGAAACAAGGTGTCCAAGTCAAATTCCACTCACATCTAAAGAGATCATTGGTCAAATTTTAACTCCAGGATTTATGAGGAGATCCTATTTCTTTTTGAAAATGTGCACTTCTGCAGTAATCTTTAGTCTGCCATTCTGAATGGTCCTTTTCAAAACAATGCATCATTTAGAAACGTTGGATGGGTGGCTGGAAGGTTGTTCAGAAAGCAGCTGGTCACATGCAACCACCCCTGTAAATTTGGTACACATGTGCATGCAAGTCATCCGTACAGGTGTCCAGATCTTTAGGATAGAAAGAGGGGGAGTGATAGAGGTGCTGTCTTTCCTTGTCCCAGAACAGACTGTCCTCATCCTTCAAAACTTGTGTGAGTCCCTTAATTCACGATTCTCAAGGAATTTTATTGGAGAATTCCACCAACGAAGAGCCAATATATCTCTATTTTAATCACAAATCCCCAGCCTAGAAAAACTCTTGTGAAGTTATATGGGATAAGAGGATCACATTTTTTATCAGTATGTTCTCACATTCACACATAAAGCTGTCCAAAAGCCTGCTCAGTTCAGTTTCCACAGAGCAGAACCTGTTAATTGGATCTGCCTATGTTTTCCAGCACACAACATCCTGCAGCGCTGAGCACCTAATATAAACACTCCCCGTCGAGACTCCTCATAAATCCTCAATTTGTTTTCTTCCTTGAAGTCAGCTGGTGAATTTAGATGGCCTAAATACTAAAAATAAACTTAGTGTTTAATTCTTTACTGGCATAATCCAGTCCCACATGTAGAGTTTAATAACGATTATCCATTTTATAATCTTCCCCAAAAGACTAGCGCAGTGTTCACATAGAAAGTACAAAGAGAGGTATTGCAGAACAGTGATTCGGCAATCTCAGATATTAACTTTGAGAAGTGAGTTCATTTTCTCTCTACAGGCTTTGAACTTGGCTGTTTTAACTTTAATGCATAGTGAAGTAAGCGTGTATACAAGAAAGAATGCAAATCTTAAATGTATACTTTGGTGAATATTGACAGGGTTATCACACCTTGCGTCACCAGAGATTCATTTTGCCTGTTTTTGAGCTTCATATGAATGGTGTCATGCATTTTGTGCTCTGAAGTATTTAGCTTCTTGTCCCTGCTAGGCCTGTGAGATTCATTCATGTCCTGTGCAGCAGCAGTTTGCTCTCTTTTGTTATTATATAGTATTGTGTTATATGAGCCGTTTTAATTATGAATTCATTTTCTTTAAAAATATAGGAGCACTGAGATTTTATGATTTGGCTTGCATCAAGTTTTATACGTTGTTTATATCAAGATTTGTCCATTTCAACTTAGTGGCTCTTGCTTATTATCTTTTCCAGTCTATGAATCTAAAGTAATACCTTTTTGTTCTTTGCACTAGTAACGTGTGCTTGTTCACTGTCTTTTTTCCTTCATGCTTTATATTGCTAGAGGGTTCATCAACGTTATAAATCTTTCCAAATAATCAAATTTTGATGTATTGGAGTTTTTTTCTATTTGTTTCATTTGGTGTTGTTTGGTTTCTGCTCCTTTTTATTTCTTTTCTCTTAGGATTTTTAGCTTTAATTTGCTATGGTTTCTGTTGGATCTTGAGAAAGATGCTTAGATATTTGGCTTTTTTTTAATTTCTCCTTTATAAATATATGCCTTAATTTTGTGATTTTCCTCTCAGTCTTTGTTTAGCTGCCTCCCACAAGTTTTAAGATTTTTAACTAAATGAAAATTACATATTGTCCTACAACTATTGTGATTCACCTTTGAGTTAGGCTTAATTTAGAAAAGTACATTTTAATTTTCAGACATTTTGCAGATTATCTATTTTTTAACTTTGTTGTTGATTTCTAGATTAATTCATCTATGGCCACAGAATATCCTATGAATATATTCAAACTTTTGAATTTTGCAATGATTTGCTTTCAGGTACAAACTATGGTCTGTTTCAGCTAATACCAGTGGGAGACAACAGGTCTTTGTGAGTTTTGTGTTTCTACACTTTTTCAAAGCAGAGGCCCTGACTTTCCTTACTCTGGACTATATTTTGAAGAATGTCGGTACAGAGATCATCTCTGGGAGATAAAGATAGTATCTCTCATGAGAACAAGAGACAGGTTTTCTTACACACCAGGAAGACTGTCTCTCTCTAAAACATGAGGCAGGCATGCCTACTATCCAGTGTAAAAAGGTCAAGTTTCTAAGCCCCTTCATCTTCCTCTGTAACACGACTCACTGCATGTGCAGGCATGACCGGGCTTTCATCAAGTCATCCTGAAGAACTGCAGTTCAGGGAACAGGCACGGAGTATGCTTATGCTTGTGCGGCATGCCACAATGTGAGTGATAAAACCCGGGGTTTCTGAGTAAAAAATCTCACACCTTCTGCCAGCCTTCATGAATCACAGCACACTAACATTTTAGGTTAAAAATGGATAAAATCGGGATGAAGTCAATGAGATGGTAGAATAAGAAGTTCTAGACCTTCCTTTCCCCAGGGAGACCTGACTTAAAACCAATACACAGACCAGTTTCATTTGTGGGGATCCAGAAACTAGTTAAGAGACTCCTATAGCCCATGTCATTGCCCAACATGCCACATCAAAGCTGGTGGGAAATTCATGGCACTCACTTGCCATGTTCTCACCCCACAGCTCAGTGCTGTGTTTGGGAAGGGACTTCTAGTTCCCAGCTTCCCTCTGGGGAGAGAAAGAGAAAAGTGAAATGTATGTCCCACATTCTCAGGGACTTGCCCAAGGGACTGATTTCTGTCTTCTTTGTCTTGGAGTGCTAATGGGACCAGCACACTCTGGATGCACGTGTGGAGCTGTGAACAGGAGGGTTGGGTGTCATGCTCCTGGTCCAGAGGACCCACAGTTAGCAGATGGAAGCCAGCACAGCTTGGTAGCCTCTCCCTCAGGAGGCAAAATGGCAATTCTAAGTACTTCAGTATCAAAAATGATTTTTGGTGTAAACGGTTTAAATTCCCCAATCATAGACATAGATTGGATGAGTGGATTTAAAAAAGCAACAGTGAGATACGATTATGTGCTGTCTACAAGAAGTATACTTTAGATTGAAGGGCAAACACAAGCTGAGTGTTAAAGGTTGGAAAAAGTCATTCCATGAAAATGCTACATGGTAATCAAAAAAAGAGTATAGGTGGTCATATCATATCAGACAAAATAGATTTTAAGCCAAAAACTGTCAGAAGAGATAAAGATGACCATTGTACAATTATAAAGGTGTAAAATCATCAGGAAGAGCTATCATTTATAAATATATATTTAGCCAATATCAGGGTATCAATATATGACGCAAGCATTGACATAATTGAAAGGAGAAATAGACAATAAAGCAAAAAGAGGAGGAAATTTCAATACTTCACTTTTAATAGTGGGTAGAAAATCCAGACAGATGATCAATAAGGGAAAAGGGATTGAATGACATGATAGACCTTATGGATTTAGCAGATACATATAGAACATTCCCAACAGCAGCAGAACACATTCTTCTCAAACACACAGAGGGCAGATTGCATGTTAGGTCACAGAGAAAGTCCTAACAAATTTTAGGATATTCAAGTCATACCAGGTATCTTTTCTGACCAAAATGGAATAAAACTAGAAATAAAGAGAAGAAAGATAACTGGAGAATTAACAAATGGTGGAAATTAAACAACAAAACTATTGAACAACATATGGATAAAAGGATAAATTATCTAGTAAATTAGAAAATACATTGAGACAAAAAAAAAAGAGAGAAAGAAAACAAAATACCAAAATTAATTTATAGGATGCAGCAGAGCAATACTAAGAGGAAAGTTTATAGTGACAAGCAATTATATTAAAAAAGAAAAATAATCTCAAAAAAGAATGACTTAGTTAATTTTACATCTCAAAAAGTAAAGAAGAACAAGGAAAAAGTTACCAGAATAAAGGAAATAATAGATTAGTACAAAAATAAATAAAATCAAGAATTGAAAAACAATAGAAAAATCAACAAAATTGAGGGTTTTTTTTAAAAGATCACAAAAATTGTTAGACTTTCAGTTAGACCAAGAACGAAAAAAAGGAGTGTTAAACAAAATGAGAAATCAAAGAAGATACAATAACTGATACCACAGAAATAAAAGGGATCATACGTCACACACTGGATAATCTAGAAGAAGCATAAATTGCTAGGAACATGCAATCTATCAAGACTGAAACGTGAAGGAATGGAAAGTCTGAACAGACCTATAACTAGCATGGTGATTGACTTAGTGATCAAAAACCTCCCAAAAACAGTGACAAAAAAGCACAGGACCAGTTGGAGTCACTGGAGAACTCTACCAAACATTTAAATATTTAATGCCAATCCTTCTAAAACTCTTCCAGAAAATTGAGGAGGAGGGAACATTTCCAAACTTATTCTATAGGGTCAGAATTACCCTGATATCAAAGCCAGGCAAAAACATTACAAGGAGAAAAAAAATCAAAAAACCTACAGGGAAATATCACTGATGACTATAGACACAAAAATCCTCAATGAAATACTAGCCAACTGAATTCAATAGCACATTAAGAGAATCAGACACCAAGGCCAAGTGGGATTTATTGTTGGAATAACAAAACGGTTCAATATATGAAAACCACTCAATGCAACACACCACATTAACAGAAAAAGAGTAAAAATTACATGATCATCTCAATGGAATAGAAAAAACATTTGACAAAATTCAACACCTTTTCATGATAAAAACACTCGGCAAATTAGGAATAGAAGGAAATTACCTCAATATAATAAAGAGCATCTATTAACAGCCCACAACTGGCATCATACTTAATGGTGAAAAGCTGAAAGCTTTTCCTCTAAGATTAGAAATAAGGCAAGAGTGGCCCCTCTTACTACTTCTATTCAACACAGTATTGGAAGTCCTAGACAGAGCAATTAGGCAAGAAAAAGAAATAAAAACCTTCCATATTGAAAAGGAAGAAGTAGAATTATCTCTTTGCAGATGGCATATTTTAGTAGAAATCCTTGAAGATTGCATTTTCTGAAAGTCGTCAGAACCAATAAACTGATTCAGCAAAGCTACAGGACAGAAAATCAATATAGAAAAACCAGTTATTGTTCAACCAGTATGCAATTTTAGTGATAAAGGATGAATAAATTCTAGAGAGCTTCTGTACAACACTGTACCTGTAATGAACAATACTGTATTCTAAACATAGACATCTGTTAAGAAGATGCCTCATGGTAAGTGTTCTTACCAATAAATAAATAAATAATTTTTAAATTGTCTAATAAATGAAAGTATTTTAATTTTCCCTCTGTTGGGAGTTGGGTGGGTAACACAAGCAGAAAGAGTAGAGAAGAAGTTCTGCCTTTGTGTTGTTTGAATCTCAATACATCTGAGTCCTTAAATTTCTTAATGGAATGGTGTGATTTAGAATTCACTTTTAATTTTGAAAATTTTTTTTTCTGAGACTAGGAATAATGAAATAAGCAAGGGCTTTGGGAGGGAGGTCCTCAAAATCTTTTGCTTATATTATTGTGTTGGGAGGTCTTTTTCAAATATTTTTCAATTGTTTGGAAACAGATGTGTCTTCTGTACCTGATTTTTTAAATGAAATCTCTATGGCAACTCTCATGAAAACACAGCAGAGAGCTCCTGAGAAGCATGACAGCACTGCCAGTATATAGCAGGCTCTTTCATTATTAAAATGTGCCTACTATTAAAGTTTCCAGGCACATAGACAGCACAGAATCACTAATAAATCCCAAAAATGGCAAAGTCACAACCATTTCCTCCATGTCCCCATGCCACTGTGGAAAGCCCAACAAATCTGCATTGTGTCTAGTCTGCTTCTGTAAGCTCTTTCTTGGGGGGTGGGGGGTGTTAGGTTTATTTATTTTAATGGAGGGACTGGGATTGAGCCCAGGACCCCATGCATGCTAAGCATGCACTCTGCCACTGAGCTATACCCTTCCCCCTCCATAAGCTCTATTGTGCACTAGAAATTTGTTAGTAGCTAAAGAAGGGGACTCTCAAGTACTGGGAAGACAATCCTTGTTTTAATTTAAATTCTACAGTTCAGCAGTAGCCACTTTAATGAGGGTCTGAAACCAGCTGGATACATCACTGTAGATCCTGGTCATCATAAATACATTCTCTCTGAGGGTAATACAAACAGAAGACAACCAACAAGACGAGATTCACAGTAGATCAGGGAATTGCAAACTAAAAAGTTACAAAGTTAAAATTCAACTCTTAGAAACTCCCTGAATCAGAAGAGACTTATTTGCAATTTTAGGAGAAAATGACTTCCATATATATCAAAATTCATCTTCTATGACAAGTGTTCTCTTTAATTTCTAACACGCTCTCACATGGACAAGCTCTGTTCACTCCAAACAACATTTTTTGTTCCCCTTTGATTGCTACTTCATCTTTATATTTTGCTTCTATTAAAAAGTTCCTCTTACTAGTCACCTGTTAGTGACTCTAAGAAGTCTGTTAGATCACTCACCTAGAATAATTCACACAGAAGAAATGGCTTCTAAATTAAATTTGCAGATACACACTACTACACATAAAATAGATAAACAACAAAGACCCACTGTATAATACAGGGAAGTATATTCAATGCCTTGTAATAATCTATAATGAAAAAGAATATATATATATATATAACTGAATCACTATGCTGTACACCAGAAATTAACATAATATTGTAAATCAACTATACTTCAATAAAAAGTAAATTAAAAATACTTGAAATTGCTTCATTTTTCAGTACATTTTTTGCGTGTACAGTAGAAGGGCATTGCATAGAAAAAAATATATATATTAGGACAATTAGAATTGATCCTGACCTTAGAAAATCTGTAACTAATCTGTAACTTACCTTAAGGTAAGTTAAACTGCTTTAGGTCACTCATCAGTTCAAGCCTGAAACAAAAGTTTCCTACCCGAGTTAGTGCCTGGAGACCCCAAAGCGACGTCTGCAGAGCTGGACCTTACCTCTGTGGAGGGTGCTGACCACTGGGCTGGAAGGATGGTCACCGGAGCACTGGGTACCACTGTCATCCTTGCTCAATCTGCGGATGAATCCAGTAAACCCATCAAAGTAGAGGAATAGATGTGCCAAACCCAGCCGAAATTTCTGATCACAGATTAGTGGGTAAATAAATTCTTAGTATATCAGCTCCTGAGAGTCAAGGTGGTTTGATATACACCATGATCACACAACAGGTGATTGATATGTGGTTTAACATGAGCAAAATTATATTATTCTCTTTGGGATGTTGAGGGAAAAAGAAATTCTGTAAACTGTTGTCCATTAATAATATCCTCTGTCGTCTTCCAGTTAAATTAAAGCACACAGACAAAATCCAAGGACAAATTCCAATAAGAGATGGATGATTAGACGCTTGTTCACAAGAAAAATAAGATTACCATCTGTACCTAGAATTGATTCAGAATAAATCTATTTTTTTAAAACTTCAAAGATTATATCAAGATTTTCATTACAATTCCCTGAAAAGTTTCTCAACTGAACAAAAAATTATTAAGAAGCAATAATGTACTCAGGGGGTTCCTTTTTAAAATTTAGGTCAAGTTGTGAAAATATTTTCTAACTCATTTATACTCTTATTCAGAATTATTCTTTACTGTCAAGACTCTCATATTTATATGTCAAAGATATTGATTGAAAGATGTGAAAAAAATGGTAAGACTATATTTTTACCCTGCTCAGTCTCCAAGAACTTCAGATAAGTAAAAAAATAATGACTATGATCTGTCTGAAATCTTTCTCAATCAATTTTTTTAATTGACTGATTCTAGGAGTAAAAAAAAAAAAAAAAGAGTAACCAGCAACTTTCCATTCCTAGCTCAAGAGAATTTGAGTTGTCAGCCAATTATTCAAGATGATTGCCAGGAAAAGATAGGCATAAAAATGTGTAGACACCCACCAAGGTGCTTACCTGTCCAATGCTCTTGACACTTCACTTGAGGTGTAATAAAGAAGGAAGTCACTAACTCGGGCTACAGTCCACTGAAAGTTCAAAGACTCTAGGAGTTTCCCCCTTCCTTGTGTCATTGCCTCCTTCCTCTGTAGACTCACCCCATCTTCCTCATCTGCCATCCTTGGCCAGGACTCCCCATCAGCTAGACTGAGCATCTTCAGATAAGAGGAATTTCACTGAGGTAATAAGTACAGAAGCCATATTGGCATGAGCTGAGGAATAAATGCTGCTGGCTCACACTCAGGGAGACAGATCAATTGAATAAATCATGTGTCCAGAAATAGGTCCAACATCATCTGGAAAAGTAGCTACGATAATGCTTGCATTTCAAATCAGTGAGTAAAGTGTTTAATAAAATTGAGGCAACCAGGTATCTATCTGGAAAAGATTAAAGTTAGACCCACACCTCAAATCTTACCTTTGGTATATCAATGCTTTAAATGTAGGAAAATGAAATCATAAAAGAGGAGAAAACAGGCAGGAGGTTAAAAAAAAAACAATCTCAAAGAGATCTTTCCAACCTTGATGCATCAACTGAACTAAAGCCAAATAGCTTTTCCACGATGAAAGCATTTGTCGAAAGATAGACGTCAAAGTAAGAAAAAGTATTTGCAACACAAATCACAGGAAAAATGTAAACGTCTCTAATATGTAAAAAATTCCTAAAAGCAAAGCAGATTAATTATAATATGCTCCCATTTGTGTACAAAAGGGGAATTTAACAAATGAATTTGTTTATATATAGTGGAAATACCTCTGGAAATGTATATGGGGAATTATTAATTATTGGTTGTGTCTGGGGAGGGATTCGGGGGCAGGAGATGGGTGGTCAGGATTCAGAAATGGAAGAGGGGTTCTTCACTCTATATCTCGTTGAACTTTTCTTTAACTTTTTAAAATGACCCTACACATCATCATTCTCATCCAAAAGCAAGGCTTTCCTTTCTTTCTCTCTCTATATTTTTTAATGGAGGTCCTAGGACCTCACATATGCTAAGCCCTCACTCTACCACTGAGCTATACCCTCACCTCCCCACTGAACTTTTAAATTAGGAATTCTATGAGTGTATCATTTATTCAAAAATTAAGTAAAAATTGAGTTAAACATTTTAAATTTATCAAGAAAACCAGCATCCTCATATTTTCATCAGGGTTGTTGGTACCACATACTGAGAACCCCTCAAAATTTCAAATTTTAACACATACAAGCTTTAGTTCTCACTCAGGAAAGCCTGATACATGTTGGAGTGATGGCCCTGGTACATCTGGTATCCATGACATCTGGAACGTGTGGTCTTCAAAGTTGGTCTCAGTGGAAGACAGACATGAAAAGTTCCACCAGTTCCAAGCCATCCCAGCCCAGAACTGACCCATGTCATTTCTGCAAACAATCCATTGGCCAGAACCAGTCATATGGCCCCAAGTGACTGCAGGAAAGGCAGTGAGAGGAAATGCTTGCCTGGAGCACCTGGTGGTCGCTTGTGCACTTTCCACTTCTCTGTAAATTCATTTTTAAATAAAGGACTTATTCATTATGGAGCCTCATACTTTAGCCTCTGTTTATGTGCTTCTGATTCTACTACATGAACAAAGCATATTAATGAAAAATGGCCAGAGGATCTGAACAAATATTTGTCCAAAGAAGACATCCAGATGGCCAACAGACACCTGAAAAGATGCTCAAAATCACTAGTCATCAGGGGAACACACATCAAAATCACAGTGAGTTGTCACCTCACACCTATCAGAATGGCCGTCATCAAAGAGTCTGCAAAAAACAAGTATAGCAAAAAGGGAATCCTCATGCACTGCTGGTGGGAAAGTAAGCTAGTGCAGCAACTATGGAAAACAGTAAAGAGATTCTTTAAAAATGGTTAAAACTAGCATATGATCCAGCTATTCCAATCCTAGGTATTTATCCAAAGAATACAAAAACATTAGTCCAAAAAGATACATGCACCCAATGTTCATTATTTACAATTACCAAGATATGGAAACAACCTTAATGTCCACTGGTAGATGACTGGATAAAGAAGATGGAATACACAATGGAATATTATTTAGCCATAAAAAAAGAAGGAAAGCTTACCATTTGCAGCAACCTGGATGGATTCCGAGGACCTTATGCTAAGTGAAATAAGTCAGAGAAAGACACTTATATATAGTATCTTAAAAAATAAACAAAGAAACAAAATAAAACAGTCACAGATACAGAGACCAGATTGGTGGTTATCAGAGGGGAAGAGGATTGGGGGGAGTCAAAAGTGGTGCAGGGGGTCAATTGTCTGGTGATAGGTGGTAACTAGACCCATTGTGATGGTGATTTTATGGTGTATACAAACACTAAATTACTGTGTTGTACACCTAAAACTAATAATATGGTTATACACCAGTTTTACCTCAATTAAAAAAGCACATTAATACTTCAAATAAAGATTCACTGATGAGACCCTCTAGGGTGATTTAGAATACTCAGGTTGCCCACCTTAAATGCAGAATGATGAACTTTGACTCGGAACAGCAATATGAGGAAATGTACTACTGGTCAACCTAAATTTGGGTGTGCTTTGAAATGTTTGAGCTTGGCCCTTTTCAGCTGTATGAGGTACCATTAGATAAGAGTGGTCCACACAGCCATCAACCAACAGTGTTTGGTGGGAGATGAGCTCACACAATACATTTCATCAGCATCCCTCAGCCAAGTGTTCACATGCACAGCCAGGGAAAGCTGCTGTGTTCCACCTCCACAAATTACAGAAAAAGTCTAAAGCAGAGCCAGGGTGTGTTGTATCAGCTATTTTTATCCTGCAAAGAACTGCTTGTATTCATACTTAATTTTCATCTCTTAGTTCTAATCTGAGCCCATTTTGCAAAACTGTTTTTTTCCCTTTGCAGCAACAGAGGGGAGGTCTTCTCAAAAGTTGAAAGCAATGGAAGAGAGGACTGGATGGCCATGACCGGATGGCTTCTGCCTTGTTCTCTGGGTTCCATGGGATGAGCTGTAGATGTGATGCAGTAACACAATTCGGTTTCTCTCCACTTCACACAAGTGTTTATTCACCAGAAAGATGCCTGGATCCGACTCTGAAGAATGCCAGCTGTCCCCCGGAGAGACTGAGGGGACAAGACAGATGGCTTTGGTAACTGGGATCTCAATTGAGGGATTTCTCCCTGGGGGAAGGGGAGAAAAGGGTTGGGGAAGGGACTAATTCACATTTTAGCAGAGAGACCAAAGAGGGTGAGGTTCTCTCTTAACGCTTCATTTTAATGAGGCATGAAGGTGACTGCGAGATTTTACCTTTTAAACCGAGGCTGTTTTTATTTACCTGGGGGGACAGAGGAGTCAGGGTGGGCTGACACAGGCAGAGGGTTGGGTCATGAGCACACCCTACTGGTTTGATGTGAGCAAAAATAAAATGATGGTAAGAGAAACAAAGATCGTGTGTGTGTGCACGTGCGTGCGTGTGTGTATGTTATGCATGTGATCAAACACACAGTATTTCATAATTTTAATGCTATACTCAAATAGTAGTGGTATGTATAGTAAGTGTTTATTAATGCAGGTTAACATACACACTATATATATTTCATCAGAATCTGATCTGAAGTATTTGGATGCCTTGATATGCCTTCTTTCCCTCTTTCTCCATTTTTAAGATGCTGTTACCACTGTCAGCTCTCACTGGTCTTAGGAGACTTTGATTGTAGCCCAAGGGGGCTCTTTGAAGTGAGTCGTCAGACCCTGGATCCGCAGGACCCCTTGTTTTGACTCGTTCTCCCTCGGTTTTTGCTGTCATCGAGCAAATTCTTCCAACAGCTGGGTGGTGCCAACACACGAAGCCCCCTGAGGAGGACATTTCTGCTCCACATCAGAAAACCAAAATTAATTGCTCTGTTTCAAGTGGGGTCCTTTTTCTAGTCCACAGATACTCTCATCACTTTGGCCATATTTGAATTGGAAGAGAGCAGTGTTTTTGGCCACGCAAGAGGAACACAAACTTATTTAAATATGAACATAAGGGAGAGATCCATTTTCCCCATAATGATGTGGCCTGTGTTCCCCTGCAACTAGAAAATACGTGAATGATGTCATGTGATCCTTTCCAACTACTCTCATCCTGAATGTGAGCCTTTACCTACAAAAGAATGTGAGGGGGGGTCACAGTGGTGAATGAAGAGTGTGTCAGGTTAATTTTTTTTCTTTCCTTTTATTTTTAACCCAGTAATAGTGACCAAGACCACATGGTTATATTCATTTTTTTATGATGTTACTGTCTCTCAACAGTTTCACATTGGAATTTCACTATTTCTGTGTTCTCAGTGTCCAGACAATGAAGGACCAAGGATAGTTAACTAAATTCCTATTAGCAAATGGGGACAAAGAAAAGCAAACTTATCATTCTACTTCTGTTCAGTCCAACCTTTTGTTTTGGAGGTCAGATGATGGTATGGGTGTCATGGTACAAAAGGAAGCCTTCCTAACTTTCATCTCTATCAGACATAAAACATAATCTTGTGAAGAATTATTAAAGCGCTTCCAGTGTAATAAAATAAAACTCAAAAAAGCTGGTGTAGCCACAAAATGTAATTAATATTTGGCAACGTTTGCCTTCCATTTGTTTTTGGCTCAGAACGAACTCTGACCCAAAGAAATTCCAACCACATTATTCATTTCTACAATGGCAACGTGCCTGAGTTTGAGGCTCTCTCTTTTAGAACTTCGATTCATACTATGTTTTTAAAATTGAAATCTGATAGACAATTGTGTAAAACTGGCAAGGCAAATTTGATGAGTCCAGGGCCTGTACCTGTCTTTAGTTACCTCTATGAAAATCCAATATGCATTCAGCTACCAGAGAAACCTAACAAACAGAGCTTGAATCATATCACTCAAAAGCCTTTCGTGGCTCCCCAATTACCTACAAGTCTGAAGTCTGGTCCTAACAGGTCAAGTCCTCTGCAGCTAACTTCTCCATCTTTACCTCCTATTACTCTCTCGGACACGCCTAAGTTCCAACCTAACTGAATTATTTTCTACATCTTCAAATTCTTGCTTTGACTGAAATAAGATGCAACCTGAAGGTTGACTGTTATGTTTTATTCAGCAGATTTCCTGAGGACTTGAGCCCGGGACATAGCCTTTCAGATTGCTCTAAGAGACTGCTCCAAAGTGGCAAGGTAGAAGCCAGGATATATGAGTTTTTGTCACAAGGACCAGGTAGTTTGAACATCAAAAGATTACTGTTAATTAAAGTAAACCAGATATCTCAAGTTAAGGCAATTAGCACTTTTCTATGTATGGGAAGTTACAAATGTCTGGGCTCATTCAAATCATTCCTCTGATGTGCACTTGGCTCCCTAAGGCCAATGTCCTGTTCTTTTCCATCCTGAGTCCCCTCAGGGGGCACCTTTAGGGGTGGCTGCAGAGGCTGGGCTGCCTGCGTGTCTCCATCCTGAGTTCCCTCTGCTCACCATTGGGGGTGGCAGTAGCAGCTGATGACGTGATGGCCGCAGCATCCTTTGATTACTGATATGGATGCAATGTCTTTCATTCACACGTCTTAAGCCTTTCTCTGTGTGACTCTGATGTCCTCCTTAAACCACCACTGACCAATCTGAATCCCTTTCAAGCCACATCTGATAATAGTGAAGATGACAATGGTGATCAGAGCAGCTGTGGCACTAGCAAGGGCTCGCCGTGGGCCAAACGCTGAACTCAGCAATTTACACGGATCATGGTTTGTCTCTTTCTCTGGGTGACTGCAGGTAGTAAGTTCTGTTATGAGTGAGAAAATGAGACATAGTAATAAGTAACTTGTCCAAGTTCCCACACCTTGTATGTAGAACAGCGAATATCTTCTTCCTCATGAGAGCTTTCTGATTTCTCAAATGTTATGAACTGACTTTATCCAGACATATCAGGCAGAACTGTGAGGCTGTTTTTGGTAGACATTGTGGTCACAGGCTATTTTTACCCAGTGAGTCAGAAGCCCTTCACACTCCCATTCTGGAAACTCAGGAAGTCCCAGCTGCCTGGCAGGAAAGCCTCATTTGCACCCAAGCAAGATTCCAGAAGCAAGATTGTGTTTCCCTTAATGCAGCAAAGGGCAACCTGAATTTGCAGTGTTACTAGTTGGATACAAGAAATTTTAATTTTTTAAATTTAGCTAGAATAGCAAATCTTACAATGAATGATCACTAAGGCCCTTTCAGAGAATCTGCAAAGTCAAAACTACTCTGTAATGACACTGAGATATTATTTACCTTTTATCAGCGTCTCAGCATTTACACTAAGGTGCAAAAGCTGTGGCAGGTAAGACTGTAGGAGCCTTTGCAAGGATCAAGGCAGTGGCACCAAACTGTCCTGGGGAGTCTTGTGTTCTTCACAGCTAGTGCCTCCAGGGGGGTAAAAACATTTCATTGAAGAATGGCCTTGAGAAAGCAATACAATGTATTACTTTTATTACTCCAAGACCCTTGAGAACATGTATTTTCAATGTTCTGTGTGCTAAATGGAAACTTTGTATGATGTACGTACAGAGCAGGAAGGCCGATCAAAGGTAAAGCTCTTGGGCAGTTGAGTTGCAGCTGAACAACATGTTTTGATCATGGAACACCACCTTGACTTGAGAGAGAAATTGAAAGACAAAATACAGCTATCCAATTCTGGGTGTTTGGCACCATCTTCTCAAAAATGAAAGAAGTCAGCCTGTGACTTCAAAGAAATCAATCAACAATCTATATTGCCGAAGGAAAAAGATTGGAACTGTCAAGCAAAATTCAGAAGTTTAGAACTTTGTCTTCTTCACCATATTGGCCATTTCCCAATACTTATAAATTTTTCCATTAGATGATGTTTATATTAATGACTCTGGGTGTGTGTGTGTGTGTGTGTGTGTGTGTGTGTGTGTAAATGAAGTGTAATAACTCTTTGAGGACCTGGATAAGTCAGTGCACCTATATATGACCAAAGCTTGATGGTACAAATTCAAGCTTGGACAAATGACCCAGTCAAAGTGCAAGACAGACCAATGGATTTTAATGGAACAGAATGAAAAATATTCTTGGATATTATTTCAGATTCCCCACTGTAACTAATCTTCAATAAACTACCATTTTTTGTGTGTTGTGATATAATATCCAAAAAAAACCCCAAAATTATCTGTAAAGGATATTATGCTACTTTTTTTTCCAGCTACATAAGTCAGAAGAGGTATGAGGTTGAATTTTCTTCATGGACTTCAACCGAAACAGCGTATCTCAGCAAACTGAAAGCAGGAACAAGTGAGAATCCAGGCTTATTCTAATAATGCAGACACTAAGGAAATTTTCAAAAATATTAAACAATGCCACTCTTGCCATTTTTTGTTTTTAAAAATAAAGTTATTTTTCATAAATGTTTATATTTAACAGAATACATTTATCACTATTTTTAATTAATCAGTATTTTCCTTCCTTACTTTCAATATCATAATATAGGTTCTTATGGGATTTTCAATAAATTGTAAAAGTGAACATGGATTCTGAGATCAAAAAGATTGTAAACAGTTGAGCTACATCATCATCTATAGGGATAAAGACTATGAGTCTTGCTGGATTTTTCTACACTATTCTCAAAATGGTAACTGTGTCTAGGAAACACAGAAGTTGACCTATGTATCTTGACTATCTTGTTCTCACCGATGAAAACCCATTTTAACCCATTTAACTTTTACTCACAACGGTAAATAGAAAAGCTCTAACTCACAAATTAAAACCATTTCTGATACTCACTGTGTGATTGGAAAAGCCTCATATGTTGAGTCAGAGACAAGAGCGTGTATAGTAACCAGAACACAGGCTTTCTCCTTAAAATTTTAACTGACAACACCTGGAGTTTAAATTCCTGATTAGATTTCAAGGTCCAGCAACTGAGATTTAACTTAATCCAAAGAAGTACCACATAATACTATGCCATCTACGTATTTAAAGTAAAATTATAGATGTCATAATAACCAACCAGATGCCACCTCTACTTGAATCTCCCTGGTTATTTTTGTGCCTTTTTCAGAATTCCTAGTTATGTGTTCTGCCATTTCTGTATCGGAAGCTTTGTGCATTTATTTTACTCCCTGTTCTTTTCAAAAATTCTGACCTATTACCTGTCCAACTACTACGAATAAATGTAATATATGATAATTGGGTAAAGCAGACCCTCAGAAGCAAGATATATTTAACCACGAGTGCCAACAGGCCACTGGGCAGGAGGAGCCTGCAATTCCAGAAACACACTGGGAGCAACAGGAAGGGAAATGGCTAGTCCAATGGTAAATGAGACACAGCAGTGAGTACCTAGGAGAGGACACTATTTGGACACAGAAAAGTTTTATTTTTAATAACAAGCATCCAAAAACAGTTAGCAAATACTTTTTAATGCAGCAGAAGAAACTCAGGGTGGGATTCAAGTCTTGAGGGAGAAGGAAGATGGAAAGTGAATTTTGTAATCTTTGTGAGATTTGACCATTAATTGGTTATAAATTTAAAGACTCAGAAACAGGGGAACAAGAAAATATTCCAGGCACCCACCTCTCAGAATATATAACTAATAAATATATAATTTTAGTTTTAGTGAAAAGATGGCTTGAGGTAGTCTAGAAATTCCATTCTCCCTATTTGAGTCAAACAGTCTGCAAATAAAGTCACAGTGCTATTGAAATAACATGGATAAGTAAACTTGGAAACATGGAGGAAGAGCTTCAAAGCTATTATTCTTGAAAGCATTTGAGAGAAAATAATTCAACCCAAGCACAACCTTGGAGGAAACAAAAGGATGGATTTTAATCCTGGCTTGACCACCTTCTAGAAATATCATCTTGAACAAAATATACAACTTCTCAAAATCTCAGTTTCCTCATTCTTAACATTCAGGCAAGTATCTTCCTGATAGGGTGGTTACGAGCATTGGATATTAAGTACGTAAATAACATAGCACGCATAAGTATGTTAATTCATTAATTTTAAGAGAAGGCATCATTGATTTTGGTCACAGCTCTGTTTTTAAAGACCTACAATTATCAAATTTCTAAGAAACAAAAATTTTCATGTGCCATGGCAGTCCAAAAGAAAAACAATAACACAAGAGAAAACATAAACATCACTGGAAGTATATTTTAGATGGAAGGAGAAACAGCCAACTGTAGCACAAAAATAACAAGCTTCTTATTACAAGTATGCTCAGGAGTTTTAGTTGCCAGGCAACAAAGACTTCAAAGAGATGGGAAATGTGTAGCAACCAAAATTCAGGGATGTGGATAAATTTCCGAACAGAAATAGAATTAAAGAAAAAAAGTTATTTAGTCTACAAAGATGAAAGCTGAAGGAGATGTAATCAAAATAAACAGTATGGTAAAGATAAATGGGTTTTATTTCCTTGGATTTTCTATATACAGAATTTACCAAATATATTGGTGAATTAAGAGCTAAATATTTTCCAGGACCTCCTGTATTTTAACTTGAAATACTACACGTATCTTTGAAGAAATCTGATTTATTTCTCTGCAAAGTAGAGTCCTTTTTTAAAAAGTTTTATTACATCATTTTGACTCTGAAAGTCAAAGACTTTAGACATATGTTATGAGGTTACTTGTAAAACTGTTACTCCTTTATGGACCAGGATATACTGACAAGAATATTTGATATTGACCTATCTCCTCTTACCTCCTTTCAAGGTGATTAAGCATATGGGTTGCAGAAATAAAAATCACCTAACCTCTGATTGTGACCACACAGTTCACCTAATCTGAATTGAAGAAAATAAATTCTTTATGGCAAATTAAAATGCTCTACATCAGCCATCTTCAAATGGTGGTGTACCTCCACCAAGGCTTGTGTAAAGTCTTTTCAAGTAGTCAGGAGTGAACTTTCAGATACTATTTTTTTCTTTTATCTTTTTTGTTTTTGGAGGGGGTAGGTAATTCAGTTTATTTATTTATTTCATTTTTTTAATGGAGGTACCAGGGATTGAACCCAGGACCTCATGCACGCTAAACATTGCACTCTGCCATTGAGCTATATCTTGCCCCTCTCCCGCCTGCCACCTTAGTTCCATGTTTTAACTCCCAAGGATACACTGTCTTAAGCTGATCCCCTGAGAACACACTCTGATGGAGGTTCAAGAACCCCTTTTCCACCCCCACTCTGGTGGTCCTGTGACATCTCACCATTATCACAGCCCATGATTCCAGGTGTAAACTTCCGGGGAAGCCAAACAGAGCGTAACGCTACCAATGCTGGTGTCAAGGAAGGAAGTGACTGATGATTGGTGACAGATCTTTTGGCTGAGTCAGGTACTTTACAATTCTTTGTTTTGAAAAAAACTGAAGGAAGACCCAACGGGTGGTGACCTATTATTAAGCTTATTTTTAACAATCTGTGTGACTTGGAATGATAACAGGGAAGGACTTCAAAAAATTATGCTGAATTTTAATAGTCAAACTTTTGTTCCTACCTGCTGATCTATGTGACAAGTTTTCTGAACAGGTACCTCTAAGCCGAGAGGAAAGAAAAGAATTAGAATTGTGTTTGAACACTGGCTAAATCTAACAACAAGTAATTTCCAATACACAAATTAAATTCTTAATTCCATCCTTTCAGAGACCTAATGAGAGAGACGTGCTAGCAAAATTCTTACTTTTATATTTAAATATTATTTTCCAGAATGTTAATATATAATAGTCATTTTTTATCAGTGGTGTATAATTATAGCTATAATGACAGCTCAATTCAGAAAAAAATCTTTTGTCTGAGATCTGCAAGCACAGGAAGTTTTAAAATATTAGATTTCAATTAAACATATATAAGTGACTTCTCATTGAAAGAAGTGTGAGAGATGATTAAAAGAAAATATTGAAACATAAATATATTTCATATGTTCCTAAAAATAGATGACAGCACATATCAAGTTGCTATAGTATTTAAATTCTGTAAGATATATTTCAAAAGATGAAGCCATAGTTTTCATTTCACTGTGAACATTTTCAATATGCTGGAAGTTTTTATTAATTGCAATATTTACATTTATGATGAAACCTTTAAAATGGTCAGCTAAATATCTGAAGCTATCCATAGTTCCACAAAGTCTCTTTAGGAGTGAAAGAATAAAAATTTGAAACCCAGTGCTTTGGTCTAAATCACAGACCCAAAAGAAGCTTAATTGAGATTAATTAATTAATTGTGATTGTGTTAATTCTAAAACCTCACAGTGGTCACTACAAACAAGAAAAAGTACTGTGTTTTTTAGGGGCGGGGCTGTTATATTTTTTCAGTTCAGTGACGATGTCTGGTCACTGTTATCTAACCACACAAGATTTATGATTTTGAATGATTAACCAACAGTGACCATAATTTGTTCTTATGGACTTTCTCTTTGAAATGTACCTCTGTCTTGATATATCACTTCAGGTTGATCTTTACAGGAAAAACTGGCACTCAAAGCTGCAGTGCTTTTGACGGGAGCTTTGTGTGATGATTGGATTTCAGAAATCACCAAACCCCTGATAATCTTCTACAGAAGAGTTTTAAACACCATTGTTTGTGAACATTTCCTTATCCCTGTAAGGTTTCTTCTTTCCCTTTTTCTCCACTACCATCGAAATTACACCCTGATTTTCTTTGAATCAGAAGTTTTAGCAACTTTGAAAGACCTTCATTTGAAACAGTTCTTCTGACCACAATGCGAAACACCAGGTTGTGGGACCACTAAGCCCCAGGCATAATAAAACACATCTCGTCTAAACATTTAAAATCTCGGTGTCTATAAAAGCCACATCAAGTCTTCAATCGATTTTTCCATAGCATTTGACTATTTTAAAGCACAGTAAGAAACATAATATTTTCCCTTTTTAAAGCATGACATTTATTACTTTGTCCAAATTGAGTATCTGAGACCCAGAAGATCACTGCCAATATGGTAGGAAAAAGCCAATTGCTTTTCTGATGGCTTTAACAAAAACTGTAGAAATTCTTTCTATTTAACATCTGTACAACTGAAACAAAGAGTGTGTGTGAGTGTGTGTGTGTGTGTGTGTGTGTGTGTGTAAATGGGAGCCCTAGCTGCTCTTGGGTTGGAGAGATCTCCGTGACATCAGCAGACAGGAATGATATTCCATTCACCCCTTGGCCATGGTTAAGGAGTCAGCAATCTCCACACACTTGTTTTGGGTGTTAAGTGTGTCTGCTCTGTAATCGGTGTCTGAGACCCAAACCCTCGCTTTATAGCGCTTAAATAATTGATTTCACCCAGCCTTCAGTCAGAGCTAGAAAACCCCAAATATTTCCCCACTAATCCTGAGACTGGGGCACTGCTTATGCTGCTCAGTGGTTTCAAAATTCATGGATTCATGGGAAATCATAGAGTTTACAAAGAAAGTCATTTTGGCTGGGAAGGAAAAAAAAAGCCTCATGCTAATATTTCATCATGTGAGCTACAGGTTGACTTTGGTAAAAGAAGAATATTATTAAACTCATGACAGAGGCGGGCTTGTGCTGGTCTACCACTGCGATTACTCCCCATACATCTTGTTCTCTTTTTGAGTAAGTGAATTTACAAAAAAAAGGGGGGGTTCGATGAAAACATATGAAGTCATCCACATACTATAAAACATTAAGGCAACTAGCACTTAAGATCAAAAACTCTCTACTGAAGAGCTCAAAGGTGAAAAGACATTCTGAATGTTAAGTCACCAAAAGTAATTGGTTTAATGAAAATATATTCCTTCAAGTAACGCTTTCAGGTTGACTTCCTACACTTCTAACTGATGAAATCCAAATTTTATTCACTGTTGGAATGAAAGGTAGAGACATGTTTATTCCTAACAGAAGGACAAAGTTACTTTCATTGTTTGCATCGGATGGTTTGGCATTCTGAAAGAACTCGAAGCACATTACAAACTAAAGCACAATATGGGATAAATTATTTAAGGATGAATATAACAAAGGAAATCTGAATAACTGCTCTAAGCCATCTGAGTTGAGTAGTTTCCCATCTCTGGGCAATGAATTTGGCTGTAAGGTTTCTGACTGCAAAGCCCAAAGATGGGGAAAGTTTGGGGTTGCCCTGTTTTCATATATTAGCATCAGAAAGTATAAAAATTCACCTAAAGTTACTATTTCCCCTCAAATAACAATTGTGTGTGCTGGCAATGTGGATTTTAACAGAAGTGCAGGTGTAGATGCGTGGAGCCGGTGTAGAGTGGTGATTTATGAGTCAAGATGACAGACTTAACAACCTTTGAAGGACACAGACTGGACACTAGTTTCATTCCAATCATTGGAAAACTGCATATTAATGTTTACAAAAATAAGCACATTAAAGTAACATCCTATAGAACAAGGCATTTGATGAACTTTTATTTATTTATTTTGAATTTTAAAATATTTTTTGGAGGGGGATGGTCATTAGGTTTTTTAAGTTTACTTTTATTTTAATGAAGGCACTCGGGATTGAACCCCTGTGAAGCTCGCGCTCTACCACCGAGCTGTACCTTCCTCCTTTGATGCATTTTTAAAACAAATTCTTATGCCGGTGAATTTATCGGAGAGTGGGTGGGGAAAATGGTTTGCTCTTTCTAAACATACCTCAGAAATTTGGAGAAGCATTTTCCCATTTTAGCATTTCCCCTGAAGACCATCCCACAAATATCAGGAAAACTGCCCTGACAGGTTTTGAGGAAAAAGGTATTATTAATCCTGCAACTCCGTGGTCATAGCTCTGATCTATTAAATTTTATGCATCCAGTAGCGGAGGCATGACCAAGTTTACATGTCTGCAAAGAAATAATGAGAAAGGTCTTCAGGGTCCTATTAAAGTGCTCCGTCATCAGCCCCAGGGAGCCCTCCGCAGGAGGAACGGAGCGGGTCCCGTCACCCGTGCAGACCTGGCGGGCCCGGACCTGGACCCAGACCCGGGAGACGAATGGCGCCCCCGCGGATTCCAGGCGCTAAACTTCCGCGCCACTGTCCTGAGTGAATCACACGGCCGCTGCGCTGTCTTGCTTTTTCCAGCTTTAACGGAGTAAGACAAAGATTCCAATCTGTGTTCAGGCTCGGGGAATTTTTTGCCTGGGAAGGTTTGTGTAACGGAGGTAAGAAGAATTATGTGTTTATTTTTAGCTACGCTTGGTGCGAGAAGGCAGAAATCAATTACTCTATTAAAAAAAAAAAGTTTCTGCTTGTAAAGAAACCCCTTTAAGCAGAGACACCAGCAGTTCCACTGATTTTCTGAGGGTGACGATTGATTCCAAGAAGGAGGCCCTTGTGGAGGCAGCGTCTCCGCAGGACACAGGATGCAGGTGGCATCTCTGAACGACCCCCGTTTGCATCTTCCGCGGCCTTTTGGCTGTCACAGCTGCGCACTAGCGGCCTCACCTACCCAAGCCTTTACAGGAAACGAGGGCCCTGAAGGCTTCCAGAGATCGAAATTATGAAAAGAAAACCTGGCAGACAAAACCATACCTCTATGCTGAAAACATAATCAGACGAAGAAAAACCTCCACTGCAGTCTATGAAATCAGAGGGAAAAATTACGGAGATTGTCCTTTTGCTCAAGTGATGGACAGACCCATAGAGCAATGCTCAATCAGTCATACAAAGAATATTTTTGAGTACTGCCTCGCAGCATGGAAGGCACCACCAGAGACACCTGGGAGAAGGCAGGGAAGGAAACAGACCCACCCTCCTCCTCGCACGGTTTTCTAAAGAGGAGACGCATGGTAAACGTGGGGTTAGACTGCGATGGGTGCTAGCAGGAGGGCTAAAGCAGAGATGGCAGGTGAGTGGTCCTGGGCTGTGTGAGGGCTGCAGTTTCCCCGTGGGGTGCTCAGGGAGGCCCCCAGGGAAGGCACCCCTGAAGTCCAGAAGGAACCAGGACGGCTTAATCCAAGACCATTGTGGAGGCCAGTGCGCGCACGCCAGTGGTGATGGAAGAGGCCAGTCTTTCCCTCAATCTTTAGAGACATCAAATTTTTATTCAAAGAGGAGAGAAGATTCAGTTTGATATTTTAACAGTTGCTGCTGAGGGGGCAAAACTCGGAGTGGAAGGAACTAACATGTGACACAACCTCTTGCCCTGGGATACGGGACAGATGTGGGGGAGCCGTGATCTCCCATGTTGCCCTTCGGTCTCAGTGGTGTAAGAAGTCTTCGCACAAATGAACAAATGGGAAAGTGGTGTGTTTCAATATTCAGAGTGGTGTTTGCTTTAGGAAGAAGACGGCACCTACAAACTTGGAAACCCAGTTTAATGAAAGAAAACAATATTCAGTTGATTAAGGCAGTGAACACAAAGTCAGACTTGAGTTCTCCTATTAGGAGTCAAGTGCTGTGGACCATTCTTGGCAGCGGACGCCTTCAATAAGCAAAGTGTCAGGAAACTTTCCATGAGAAAGTCCCCAACCCAAAGACCTTTCCTCATAGGTGCACAGGAGGTTGTGTCCCCAGGATGTCAGTCACAAATATATTTCACAAAGAAGCATTTACTTCTCTTCTTGTGCTTCCATCCCTCCCTACCTGCAAAAAACAGGCCAGCTCCTAACTTCTTCCTTATAAACACACGGGTGATTTTAACAAGGCAATACCCGTAAGTCATATGAAAAAAATTAGGAAAATAGGTAAATTTAACAATAGGTCATGCCTTAAACTACATGATAAAAAGAGAGAGGAGAGAGGGGGAAATGCATCTGGAAAAGAAGCCACCAGCTCACAGTTATTGGAAGGAATCATCCCAAATAGGCATATTTGCAGGATGAAATTCAAGTTCTGAGCCAGAAAAACCCCAAGCAGGAAGAGCTGCAAAGTATCAAGTTGAGAGACTGAAAGATTCTTCTTGTCTTTTTTAACTGATTCAATGTATACGATCCATACTTTATTTTTTTATAAAGTGGAGTGCCAATACTCCTGGGTCAGAGGCAGGAAAGCAGCCTGTGTGCTAAGTTTGGGGGATGCCCCATGTGCACCATGTTCCAGGGGCGTGGAGGACTGGCGGGTCACTCAGCCTGGGGTGGTTGGCATCGCAGGGGACAGACCCAGCCTGGGCAATCCAACCCCAGAGGTGTCTCTGAGGGATGAGCTGGAGCCTTACAGGCAGCACACCCAGCAAGTGTGCACAATGCAGACAGCACAGGGGGAAGGGCAATGGTACGAGGTCAGGTTTTTCTGAAAAAATGTCCTGATGGAGATGGAACTGTATTCATCCCAAGAAAATCTGTTCATACTCTCTCTCTCTCTCTCTCTCTCTCTCTCTCTCTCACACACATACACACACACACACACACCTTTGACATCAATTTAAACTGAAACCCAAACCTTAGATAATAACCACCCCCCACCTGTTCCCAAAACTACCACATCACCTCTGGGGTAAGAGTAAAGGTGGTATTTTGTGCTTTGCTCTTGGCTTGTGAATAAAATGCTCCATGGATTAGGGTTTTTGCAATGTGTCAGCTGTACTTAAAACCAAACTGAGATCACCTCCTTCTCCAGGGGATACCGAAAATGCAAAGGGCTGTGAATTTCTATCATCATGAGTAACGACCACATTTAAAATGGTAAAAGCTGCCAGAGCCTGAAACAAAATACTGGTTGTTCTCTATTTATTTTATTTTGGAAATATTTTTACAAATTAAAAAATAAAATCTTATATCACCTTACTGTAGGATATATAGGCATCTTTTTCATGTTTATCAGATTATAACATACACGTTTTCTGTGAGATTCGGGATGAAATACCTCTTGGTCCTTGATGTTTTATTCTAGCTGGAACTGTCTCATTCCTGGTTTTACCTTAAAGAATAACATGTGAAAGAAAATAGCAGTGAGTTTAGTAAAACCTAAGGGAGAAACACCATTCGGTCTCAAAAGGTCACTTTTTTCAGTCCATTCCCGAATTTTTTGTTTTATAACCATCTCTTTGCAGGACAACTTCTGTTTAAAGTGAATGAGAAAAAAATAGGGTTTATAAAGTCGATCAGAAATAATAAAATTAAATGTTAAATGCTAATTTTTTTTTACTTTAATACATACATAAATGTCTACTGCAAGCTTTAGAGACTGAATAATAAATGTAACCAGGCATAAATTTCACTAAGCATTTCCAAAAAATGTAACTGTAGTAATTGCAAAAAAGAAGTTTTGAAAAATAACCCAGACAAATGTAGCCCTTTAACATAAATTCTCCAAAAATGTTCTCTTAACCTGAAGAAAATCTAGATTGTATCGTTAATGTGAGAAGCAAAATCAGGGTGAAAGAAGCTATTTTTCCTATCACTGTGATGTCGTTAGACCTGGGGACCGAGGTGATAATGGCTTCTTTAAGTCGCACTGCCTGTCTTTTGTTTACTGAGAACCGCTCTCTATGTGTTCAGCGAGCATTCATTGCACTGCTGGGTCTCGAGGCCAGAGACAAAGAGAAGACTGAAAAGAGTCTCCAGCTTCTAGTGGCAGAAATAAACCCATAATCCAGCTACCACGTCAGATGCGATAAGACCCTGTGAAGTGCTGTTAACGCCGCTGTGCGCCCTGGGCCCTGAGAACTTGAGCTCCACACACGTGTTAAAGCCTTTGAACCGCGTACTGACTATTCCAGAGAATTCTACTCCACAGAGAATTTAGTCCGGTTAGTCTGGGTTTTCCCTGATACTCCGCACTTGTACATCAGAAAGTCCCAGCTTTTTTTTTTTTTAAGAAGCATGGCATAAAAGCTTAACAGTGACTCCAGAAATGCAAAGTCAGAGTTTAGGCACCATTAGATGTGCTGATGCAGTTAAGAGAGGGCGGTGATGGCGCATGGGAATATAAGCTCCCACGGGCTGAGTGCACCCTCTGTGCAGCACTGTGCTGAGAGCTTTGTGTGCTCAGTCTGGCTTGTTCCTACAACACTGCTGCGAGATGGACACAGTGAGGTTCATCTTCAGAGGTGACACCTGGGGAATATGCCCCCGAGTCCACATCCTCCCTGGATTCAAACCCAGGCTCCGCTGTCTCTTCCCTGTGTGACTTGTTCACACAGTTAAATAACGACAGCTTTTTCCAAATGTGCAAGATGTTATTCCTCAGCACTTTCCTTTTTTCAAACTGTATAATTTAAAATATTTATTATTTCTTTAATTTGTATGACTATAATTCATCATTGCTGCAAAAAAGATGTTTTCCTATGATCTTTAAAAGTGGCAAAAAGTCATCTTCAGAAGGAATATTTGGCAGTTTGAGATTTGCAAATGTTAGCCACTATATGTTAAAATTGATTTAAAAAACAAACTTCTTCTGTATAGCATAGGGAACTGTATTCAATATTTTATAATAACCTTTAATGAAGAAGAATATGAAAATGCATCTATGTATGTACATGCATGACTGGGACATGGTGCTGTGCACCAGAACCTGACACACAGTAACTGACTGTACTTCAATTTAGAAAGAAAGGAAGAAAGGAAGAATGTCCTTTTCATCTGTGTTAGTTTGCTAGGGTTACCTTTGCAAAGTACCATGAATTTGGTCTTAAATAACAGAAACTTATAGTTATGTTTCCAGAGATGTGGGAAGGAAAGTCGAGGGAAATCTGTTCCCTCCTTCCTCAGGGCTTCTGGAGGTTTGCTGGCCTTCTCTGGTGTCCCTGCTTGTAGATCTCTGCCTTCATTTCACACAGCCTACCTACTGGTGGGCACGTCTGTGTCCACATGTCCCCTTTCCATGAGGACGTGGCCACATGGGATCGGGGCCTCCACTCTAGAAGAGCCTCATCTTTACCAAATACATCTCTACCGACCCTATTTCCTAATAGAGTCATATCTGAGGTACTGGGCGTTGGTCCTTCAACATGGGAACTTGGGGAATGTCCGATTCAACTCATACCATCATTCAAAGTAAAGTCCATAATCACAAAAACTAAATCTAATATAAACAGATCAGCCTAAAATCTAACACCGCATCACCGGTCCCTCAGCATGGACCTTTTCTTTGTTTAATTCAGCTAAGCATAGATTGAAAACTCAAGGACAGGAAGGTGGGTAGAGACAGGCACAGAGCGGCGGGGTCTAAGTGGATGAACAGAGATCGTGGGAGCAGCGGGGACCGAGCCCGGCAGGAAGCACACACTGCCTTCTAAGGGGGCGGGGCTTCTCAGCTCTACTAACTGAAGCCATGCAGAGGGTTCCTCTAGACTATGCAGAAATACAATTTTTATGTGTCATCACCCATTCGGATTGTAGGTTCATACTAAACACATACCACACACACACAAACAGACACACACACACACACACCACTGTCTGAGCACCAGTCAGCAGAGTCTAGCCCCAGCTCTGCAATATCAGGCGCACGTGCCCATTTCCACCTCAAAATCTTCTCCTCAGCCCGCTGTGCCAAGATACCCCGGGCTCCCTTCTCTCTGCTTACTCTTTCTTGGCAGTCTCCTGGCTTCAGTATCAGCTCTAGAAAACTCACTTTGAAACCTTCCTCTTTGACCCTGGCTCCCAGCTGGTGCTGCATCTTCTCTTTCCAACTGACGGTTGAGATTTCAGTCTCTGCTGCCCCCAGGGAACTCACCTTCTGTACCCTACAATGCTTCCTGTCCCTACCAAAGGCACTGCCACCCCCACCTCACCCCGACTGGACAATCACGGGACCTTTTTGACTCCTCTCTGGCAAAATATCTCCATCTATCAATTGGATCAATTTGCACCTGGGCCCTTTGAAAAGACTGGGAAATTAAAGCAGGCTCCCCAGGTAATCTTTATGCGACTGTGAGTGAGTGTAAATTCACCCTAATCTCCAGGACAGCCAGCCAACTGGAGAGGAAATTAAAATGCCAGCCAGTCTCCACTGAGAGAAGCACAGGCAGCAAGCAGCTGCAGTTGGCAGTCAGGGAAAGCTCTGGAAGCCACTGACACAGTGTTCAAGACACTGGTGATTCCCATGTTTAATCTAAACTTGAAACCCATCAAAATGCTTCCAGGAAATTGGCTCCAAAACAGCACACACATGCACAAAAATGCAACAAAGAAACAGAACATACTGAAGGGTGCTCACAGGGAAACAGAAAATACACTGGCAAATAGAAAGTTATGACATGAATTCTACCTTCTCCAGTAGGAACAGATTGCCAGGTGGGTCTGTTTTCTGATTTCTCTGACTGGGAAATTGATTTCTCATGTCATTCCCATGTTGGAGCTCGGGCTAATTCAGCTCTCAATAATTCTGCACCATTTCCCCCTTTCTGCTGTCATCACGGTCATCATTAGCCTTTAGGCTGAAATTGTCACACTATTCTTTAAAACTGTCAGTCTGAGAATTTGGGGTGCTTCTGAGATTAGCTTTTTACATAGAAAATGATATGCAGAAATGATTTTGCACTTCTAATTAGTATTTCATGTATGAATGTTACGAAGTCAAGAATGAAGCTCCCTTGAAAGTTTTCAATTTAGCTTGTAAATATTATTACCTTTTACAGGACTCTTAACCTTTAATCAGTTAAATTCTCCAAGTTATTTCAACACATGTTCATAAAGTTAGTATATTCCATTTCCTTATGAATCTTGCACTTGTCTGCTGTAATAAAAAAATCTGTCCACACACTTAAAAAATTCTTATAAATCCAATAAATGAGTTATAAGTGTAATTCTTAAGTTGTCTTGAATGTCTGAAATACAAGTTGCAACTTATTTTTAACTCCAAGTCACAAATATAAATTAATTTTTCTATTACATATTTGAATAAAAGACACCCAAACATGCATCATGGTGCTTATAATATCCAACTTATACACATTATTGCTGAGCAACACAAAATGTAAACATCACAGTGTGGCTTTATTATGTATCTAAACCTAATTCCAAATCTCTCCTGGATTCAAAATATTTAACTGCTCTCTTCACACACTGGGGTTGCCTCCCCTAATGTTGGGGTTACCTGTTCATTATCCAGAAATTGCTGTGCCCTGTTGTTTCTGCCTTCAGACACCCAAGCAATGCTGAGACTCCCTTGGGCAGACCTGCACTGTTTTCAAAACAAACTCCTAACTATCCTAGTAACTCTTTTTCTCTTATAAATACGAAAAACATCAAATGTTGCTTTCTGAAGGCTAATTTGGTTCAAATATATTTTAAAAAGGGAATGAAGGCTTGGGGTGTCCTCTGAGACAGCTGGGAAGGCTTTGAAGGGTTTGAGCACAGAAGTGAGATAAAGTGGTCCTTCCTGATGGCTGCCATCCAGAAATAGATGGAGAAGGACCAAGTGGGTCTGTGAGGAAAAGGGACTATGACTATTTCTAAAAGCTCACATCTAGTCTGTGGACAGTGAGGAAACAGTAATCATAACATATTTGTAAAGAAGAGACATTATTTCTAACAGAATTTGTTAAAAGTGCTTTTGGATCAACATTTATTGGATAGTATTGTAGTATATTCAATACAATTTTAATAGCACATGAAAAAATGCTCAATAGAGCTAATTATTAGAGAAATGCAAATCAAAACTACAGTGAGGTATCACCTCACACCAGTCAGATTGTCCATCATTCAAAAGTCCACAAATGACAAATGCTGGTGAGGCTGTGGAGAAAAGGGAACCCTCCTACACTGCTGGTGGGAAAGCAGTTTGGTGTAGCCACTGTGGAAAACAGTATGGAGTTTCTTCAAAAGACTAAAAATGGACTTATCATTTGACCCAGCAATCCCACTCCTGGGCATATATCTGCAGAAAACTCTAATTCAGAAAGACACCTGCTCCCCAATGTTCACAGCAGCACTATTTACAATAGCCAAGACATGGAAACAACCTAATGTCCATTGACAGATGACTGGATAAAGAAGTTGTGGTATATTTACACAATGAAATACTACTCAGCCATAAAAAAATAATAACATAATGCCATTTGCAGCAACATGGATGGACCTGGAGATCATCATTCTAAGTGAAGTAGGTCAGAGAAAGACAAATATCATATGATATCACTTACATGTGGAACCTAAAAAAAAAAAAAGACAAATGAACTTATTTACAGAACAGAGACTCACAGTCCTAGAAAACAAACTTATGGTTACCTGGAAGGAACCAGGAAAGAAGAGGGTGGGAAGGCATAAACTGGGAGTTTGAGATTTGCAGATACACACTACTGTATATAAAATAGATAAACAACTTCCCTGGGAAGTATATTCAATACCTATACTGAAAAAGAATATGAAAACAAATATATGTATGAATATGTATGACTGAAACATGATGCTATACACCAGAAATTGACACAAAATTGTAAACTGACCATACTTCAATTTAAAAAAAAGTCCAGTGACACATTTACATCAGAAAGTAAAGATTAAAATGCCATTTCTTCATATTCCCATTTGTGTAAAATTCTGAGTGTATTTGAGTAAAGAAATTGTAAAATTTAAGTGCCTTTCAAGAATTTTATGAAAGTAAATAAAAGTTTGCTTCCAAAGCATATAAAACTTAAAAAAAGAAAAAATATTCAAAAACAATTTTGTTAAGATAACTTTCAAAGAAGCTGTGGGTGGCCAGAGTAAGATTTTCCATAGTTTTAGAGTTTTTTTATTTTTATTTTTAAAGATAGCTTCATACTTTATAGAGAGCTTAAGCCTAGCATGTGTTTACTTTAATAAAGGCTACAAACAATAACAGTAGTTGGCAAAGGCAGAATACTTTAAAATTTTCATCATGTAGGTTTCTTTTCAAAAAAGATATAATTAGGGAAAAAGAAACAAGGACCCTCTCAATTCACAGAGGTTTTGAAATGTTCACTCCAGGAATCAATGAGAACCCCACATTTTAGGTGTTTTTAAATTAACTTTATACTTCTGTGGGAAATTCCAAGTAGAAATGATGTGATTTGATGAGATAAAAAGTCATGTCTTCTCTCTGCTCTAGAATTAGGGAATGGTTTTAACTTTATCACATGAGATGAACTCAATGATTTGTTCAATAACTCATTAGAGAGGCAAGTAAACATATTTCTTGGGTGTGTTGTCTTTTAAGTGCATCAGAATTCTTCAATGGCAACATAAAATGCCAGAGATGTTACTATATTTAACTAATTTATACAATTTTGAATCTTCTTAGCTGCTTTCAGGAAACACTTTTGAAACTGGGAAAGTGTCAATTTCACTTAAAAGAAAGGCCAGGTGTTTCACGGAGATTTTGCAAAACAGAACAAACAAACAAACAGAAAAACCCACCCTCCTGAGATGACCTTGGGACAGTTCACACAGAAGAAGAGGGCTTGTTGCAAGGCTTCTCTGAATAGTACCTAGAAGAATTTCTCACCTGGGAAAAATTTAAGCAAAAGATCTATGGATTCACAGTATACTGGAAACTAGACATCACCCTGTGCCTAGTGAAAAGCATCATGTAATAGTCCAGGGTCATCTCACACCTGACAGCACTTCAGTTTAAGACCCACGTAGAAATGAAGCAACTTAATGTGCCAGCATCACTTACGTAAGGTTCCAGATAATCCTGGGTGTACACACTGCTAGTTGGGACTGAAAGCATGTCCTTGTGTTGTTTTATTTTTAAAAAGCCTTTGTTAAGCCTACCAGAAATAGGCACCCTATTAAAACATACAACATATTAGTTTTAATATTTTCCTTCTTAATCTTTAGTGAGAATGATAAGAATTGTATCAGTGATACCTACAGAAATAAAAACTCCCACTTCTAACTTCAGAAGCCAAGTCCAGTCAATGAAACCTATCAGGCATGATACTGGAACATTGCTTTAAAATAGGCACAGACATTTGAATTAAACGACACAACTCTGGCAGGCCTGGAAATCCTAACAATAGCCATATGGTTATAATAATATTTACATGCCACTTCAGAATCCTCATATATCATCTACATTTATTTATAAAATTTGAAAATGTGAAATGAACCTAGAAAATCAAACTTGAAATCAGTCATGGTCAATTTTGCCTGTTCTTCCCAGAGAGAGTCCTTAACAAAGTCACTGTAGGTATGCTGTGCCACTGTCTCCCGCTGTATCCCCACGTGTCCTCGTGGGACCTTTGGGAACCAGACCACAGTCGGGAAAAGAATTGACCTACATTGTTTTACAGGCAGCTGAGCATTTTCTAGCTTTGGAGTTTTAGAACTGAGATGGAGTCAGAAGTTACGGGCCGGCCATTTGTACAGCTTCAGGGCTATTAATCTGATTGAGAAGAAATATGAGTTGTCCAGTCACCGAGGAGACTGAGAATAGAGTCGCTGAACGTCTGGAAACTGGGAGAGTCCAAATACAAAAGGCTTCCATCAGTCGCCACGCCACGTGGAGCACTGACGTCTTAACACTCATGCAGACTTCAGCCTGAAAGGCTTGGGGTGTGCGAATTTTGAAACGTGCATGCCTCTAGCTTTTTAGACCATGCTGTCTGAGATATGAGCACGTACCTGTGTACCTAATTTATCACACGGTCTTTATACCACAGACACATCAAATGCAAATGTGGGACAAGAGGAGAGGCAACCCAAAAATGTAAACGCCTATATAGAGAAATTTCCCACTAGAAATGGAGCGTTAATACCAGAACAGACACAGTGAATAAAAAGTATGGAATGTGCATGCGCACACACGCACGCGTGTGCGTGCCCAGAGCTGAAATATTATTCCCGAAATGGAGTCACTGTGGTTATAACTGACACTCTGGGGTAAAATTTCAGGAGAAAGTGGTAAATGGAGCAGTCTAGCTCCAAACTCCAAGCACCCTGGACCCTGTAGCGTGTTTACGAGCACCTGCGACATATGCCACCTGCACTTTCATTCGGAACGTTCCCCCGAGTCCGTAAAGTTACCACACGTGGTCCGTGCTCCTCGCACCGTGACCGCGCCTTTGATCTGGGTCCCTGGGGAGCATTTATCCATGTGAGCAGCAGCGACAGCTGTAAATACAAGGCTGATACTATCTGGGTATTGAATTTCCCCTTATTTTCCAACCGAAATCAGGATTTATCTGCTCACCATTGCCCATTTATCATGCTTCTAAGTTTCTGAAGTTTCCAGGTAATCTACCAAAGGTAGTGGCTTAAGAACTGGGGCCATGAGGTTCCACGAGAACAAAAACAGAAGCAATTGTTCCTGTTTCTCCTTGGTGAAGGGCAGGCACTGCTGCTGATACATCTGTGCCTCTGTATTTAGTCTTTTGGTCCCTTTCCCGGCTGCTGTAGCACATGGTTGTTGACTGCTCACGATTAATGAAGCATGAAGTGGAGGGAAAGGTGAGCCTGGCCCCAGGCACGTCTCTCCCCACTCGACAGATCAAGGAGATGAAGAGAAAAGGACCATAAAATAGAAAATGAATGAATGTGTCCACGTAGGACTGATGTCCACGGTTCCAGGTACTTCTATCCTCTAAATTCCCCTGGACTCCAACTGTCACTCCCCACTGCCAACTTCCATCTTCAAAGTCAACCTTCATCAATGTCATCCTGTCCGCAACTCCTGCCACCTCTTCAGCTGGGCAATCAAGTTCTTAGAACTAGATGATTTGAGTGGCATCACCCCAGGTCACCCGCCTTCCTTCTTTCCTTCATCCTGTCCACACATCACTTTGTTGAAGGACTTTTGTCCTATCCCACTGTTCAAAACCTTTCATTGAATGGGTACCACTGCCCTCAAAACACAGATCAAACAACTGAAAATTGACTTTATGACCATCCTGCGGGAAAAGAGATCACAATGTCCTAATGTGTGTCTCCCTCCAATAATTCCACAAGGAGATGATGCTTCTTGCCCTCTTCCATCTGCTCAGTCTTCCACAGCCTTGGGCAGCCTTGCTCTCAGAGTGTGGTCACCAAGAAGCAGCGGCAGGTTAGTTACCTGGGATCTCCTTACGGGGGAAGACTCTTGGGTGCCCCCTACCCAAGACCAGCTGAATCAGGGGCTACATCTTTAACAAGACTCACTCTACCCATGACAGTTTGAGAAGCGCTGTGTTAGGGAAATGAGTCGTATTTCCTCACTAACGCTGGGGCACTGCCCTGCTGGCCCCTACACTGTGTTGGAGTCATCTGGCCTGATGGTCCACACTTGGGAAATCCATTCCCCTGAAACATACACTCGGTGACTTCCATCAAATTCCCTTTTCACCTCCATCCTGAGCCAGAAACCAGTGATCTCTTATCTCACATGCAGCAGACAAGCAACCTGCTAACAGACTCCAATTCCCTAGAGTTGATGCTGGGTCTACTTGCAGTGACATCCAAGAGGCACCCAAATCCAGCCCCATCCTCTACTCTTGGACACAAATAACACCAGCTTCCCATCCCATAGCCCTTGGTTGGGACTGAAATTTCCTTTCTGAACTCTTTATTAAAATCCTTCACCTGCTTAAAGCCCAAAGCCAGGAACTCTCTGTAATCAACTGAGAAAAAATATTTTTACTTCAGTCCCACTTCTGTGTGACTCTGGATATCTATCACATTATGACTTGAATAGTAGACAAGTCCATTCTAGACCATAGTGGTTTTTTTTTTTTTGGTTTATGTATATGTGAGGTTTTGCTTCTGTGTTTGTTTTCTGCTTAGAGATCATGTCTTACATCGATATTGAATCTCTCAGAGCAGATAGCACTGACTTCACTCATTCTTCAGAAATGGTTCCTGACATGAGCCACCAATTTGAACTCTGCCATTTTCTAAATCCCTTTTCTGTATTCCTCGCTTTTCCCATTGAACCAAATTATTGTGTTTGAAGACACAGCCCTCTCTTCCAGGAACACCATTCATCAACTTTCTCATTAAATCAGCAGTAGCTATCTTTACTCTAGTACTTCTGGTAGAGACAATAGATAACAAAAATTCTGACTTTAAGTTTCCAGGTCATCATCCTAGCATTAAATTTGTGGGATGAGCAATACCCCCCCCGAGTTGGAGTTTAGAATTTTGGTAATTTAACAAGTTCTACAAAAGTGTTTTAAATGCTGCTCCAAATGTCTCACATGGCTGGGGTCAGTGCTCAGCCCTAGTGGACAGACAGAAAGTAGGTCAAAGGCCCAGTGGTATTTTTCACTCAACAGAGCAGCACAACTTCTCCTTCTCTTCCACCAAGGACACTGGCTTCTACTGCAGCCTCAAAAGTCACCAAGCTGTGCTGAGGTAGGTTATATCAGCGATAAAAAATAATAAAATAATGTCATTTGCAGCAACATGGATGGACCTAGAGATTACCAGACTAACTGAATTCACAGAAAAATACCATATGATATCACATATGTATAGAATAAAAAAAAACACAAATAATTTAAAAAACAGAAACATATAATACATATACATGCATATATATGTGTGTGTGTGTGTGTGTGTGTATAAATTATAAATATATGTATTATAAATAAATAAATGCCATCCTGGAAATCAAAGTGGACTCTTTCGGGTAATCTTATTTCTTATAAAATGAGAGTCATCCTGAATAAGACTTCATTATAGGTGTTAGATTTTTGCAGGAGTGAAAATGAAGGTAAATTTTATTCAATTCACACTCTTCTTAGGCAAGATGCCTAATACCCATACCATAATAAGAAAAAAACACCAAGGCAAAGGTAGAAATATCCCTTTAGTCCAAAGAATGGTCCCTCTTCTGCAATAAATTAGAAAGAAATGGCAAATTTAAATCTGCATTTTTTAAATAAAACTTTCAACAAAATTTTATTTTTTTTCCCCCTCAACAATCTTTACTTTAAATTTAGAGAACAGGAAACAAATACACTTTCTACCTCAATTTTCCAGGCAGGTGATGCATTTCCAGATATGAGAGATGCTGATACTAAATTAACTGAAAAGTCAGGTTTCAAAGGCAAAACATGGTTGATCTCCACCTCCCCAAACTTTATACCCCACAGTGAGCTTAGCTCTTTATTTTTATAATTTTCTTTGTTTTGCTATTGGGGAAGGTATGTCCTCTGTCTTATCTGAGAGACGTGTGGTTCAGTAAGCCCTTGGGTTATCCTTTATTCATCAAATGAGTAAATTATGAAACAGGGAAGTGAAATGATTTTGTTTAGATCACTGAGCTCAGTAGTGAAGAATAGCAATGAATCTTTTAAATTTATTCTTAGAAAAATCCCTAGAAGCAAGAAATTCTTGAAGTGAGAATGTCAGTATGAATATGAGGATGAATTTCTTGAGTAATTGATTTAAAGTTGACCTTTGCTATAAGGGAAACCCATTTGTGAACTCACCTACAAAACAGAAGCAGACTCACAGACATAGCAAAGAAACTCATGGTTACCGGGGAGGAAGCGGTAGGAAGGGATAAATTGGGAGCTTGAAATTTGCAAACACTAACTACTATATATAAAACAGATTAAAAAACATGTTACTTCTGTAGAGCACAGGGAATTATATTCAATATCTTGTAGTAACCTATAATGATATGGAACATGAAAAGGAATACATATGTATGTATACGTATGACTGAAACATGATGCTGTGCACCAGAAATTGACACAATGTAAACTGACTAGACTTCAATTTAAATAAATAAATAAATAAATAAATAAATAAAAATAAACAAACAAACAAATGCCATTTGTGAATGCATAGGGTCACAAAACAAGGTATTCATTTTATTTTCACTATTGTTAAAAAAAAAGTTATACAGACATAGCCTGGGAAACCCCAAATATAATATCAAATTATTCACAGGGCATTTCATTCTGGTGAAAGGGAATGATATTCTAATACAGATCATCTCAGAGCCTTGGTTTTATCACAAAAATAATTATTTGGTGGAGAGGGAGAGAGAGAACACATTTGCATCACTGGGAATTGACACTAAACTAAATTCCTCATATACAGTTTGTGTATGAAATATTAACAGCTAATCTATGCTTTCTAATGTTCTTTTGATTTCAACTCTGCCAAAAATTAGTGTTAACATAGGATCACCCAGAGTTGGGGGGAAATCCATACACCCAAGTTTTGAGTTCAACCCAACATCATCAGAATCTCCAGCACATGAGGATGTTCTAAGCTCTCCAGGTGACTCTGAAGCTGTCCAAAGTGGAGGAGCCATGGCCACTGTGCACATGATTGACTAAGATGGCATACCTTGGGGTGTGGTGTGCATGCGTGAGAAGGAAAAGAAATGTGTGTTTTAGTTTTAATTAAAAATATAAGCAGAACTTCCTTTCATTTTTTTTCCATTAACAGTTTAATATATAGTGTCTTGAAAATTGGCTATCAAACATCTCAGTGTTTTAAAACACAGAAAATTTTAGTCAATGGAAAAGAATGCCTTTTATTTCAATTTGAGTAGGACATACTCAGAAATTAAGCTTAAGGCTTCCTGTTCACCATTAACCTTTTTTTCTTAAAGAGAACAGCAAGACATTAAGTTGACTTAGTCAGACAAAACAGGAACTGTAGATGTTATATGAGCAGCTAAGAGGATGCAGGCCTCACGTGCTAGCTCAAGATCTCCATGCAAAAACACGATTATAGCTTGTAATTATCATTACAGCATTGCATTACTCTGGGACATGTATGATATTACCAGAAAGAATGTGTTAAAATTCTGAGTCAGAATGTAAGCCACAGATATGCACTTGATCACAATATTTTGTTTTTGTATAGGAGGGCTGTTAGAAGAGTGTATAGATTATGCTATGAATTTGGAGAAGCTGTATTAACATGAATTTGCATCAAAAAAAGTTTTCAAGGGTGGTTCAATATATACAAATCAATCAATGCAATACATCACATCAACAAGACATAGGACGAAAACCACATGATCATCTCAATATAGATGCAGAAAAAGCATTTGATAAAATTCAACATCCATTTGTGATAAAAACTCTCACCAAAGTGGATACAGAGGGAACATATCTCAACATAATAAAAGCTATCCATGACAAACCTACAGCCAGCATAGTTCTCAACGGTGAAAAACTCAAAAGGTTCTCACTAAAATCTGGGACAAGACAAGAATGCCCACTATCATCACTCCTATTCAACATAGTCTTGGAAGCCCTGGCCACAGCAATCAGGCAAGTGAGAGAAAAGGTATCCAAATTGGAAAAGAAGAGGTAAAAGTGTCACTATATGCTGATGACATGTTACTATATATAGAAAACCTTAAAAGGCCCACACAAAAACTACTAGAATTAACCAAAGAATTCAGCAAGGTAGCAAGTTAGAAGATTAATGTTGAAAAATCAGTCACATTTCTTCACACTAACAATGAATCAACAGAAAATGAAAGTAAAGAAACAATCCCCTTTAAAATAGCACCCAAAGTAATAAAATACCTAGGAATAAATCTAACCAAGGAGGTGAAAGACTTATACATGGAAAACTGTAAAACACTGATTAAGGAAATTAAAAAGACTTTAAAAAAGGCAAGATATCCCATGCTCCTGGATTGGAAGAATCAATATTGTTAAAATGGTCACACTGCCCACGGCAATCTACAGATTTAATGCACTCCCTATCAAATTACCCAAGACATATTTCACAGAACTAGAACAAATCATACTAACATTTATATGGAATCACAAAAGACCTAGAATTGCCAAAGCATTACTGAAGAAAAAGAAAGAGGCTGGAGGAATAACTCTTCCAGACTTCAGACAATACTATATAGCTACAGTCATCAAGACAGCATGGTATTGGTACCAAAACAGACATATAGACCAATGGAACAGAATAGAGAGCCCAGAAATGAACCCACAAACTTTTGGTCAACTCATCTTCGACAAAGGAGGCAAGAACACACAACGGAATAAAGACAGTCTCTTCAGCAAATGGTGTTGGGAAAACTGGACAGCAGCATGTAAAACAATGAAGCTAAAACACTCCCTTATACCATACACAAAAAATAAACTCAAAATGGATCAAAGACTTAAATGTAAGACAAGATAAAACAAACCTCCTAGAAGAAAATATAGGCAAAATATTATCTGACATATATCTCAAAAATGTTCTCCTAGGGCAGTCTACCCAAGCAATAGAAATAAAAGCAAGAATAACAAATGGGACCTAATGAAACTTTCAAGCTTCTGCACAGCAAAGGAAACCATAAACAAAACAAAACGACAACCTACAGAATGGGAGAATATTTTTGCAAATGATGAAACTGACAAAGGCTTGATCTCCAGAATATATAAGTAGCTCATATGACTTAATAAGAAAAAAACAAACAACCCAATCCAAAAATGGGCAGAAGACCTAAACAAGCAATTTTCCAAGGAAGAAGTACAAATGATCAATAGGCAATGAAAAAATGCTAAATATCACTAATTATCAGAGAAATGCAAATCAAAACTACAGTGAGGTATCACCTCACACCAGACAGAATGGCCATCATTCAAAAGTCCACAAGTGACAAATGCTGGAGAGGCTGTGGAGAAAGGGGAACCCTCCTACACTGCTGGTGGGAATGCAGTTTGGTGCAGCCACTGTGGAAAACAGTATGGAGATTCCTCAAAAGACTAGGAATAGACTTAACATATGACCCAGGAGTCCCACTCCTGGGCTTGTACCCAGAAGGAAATCTACTTCAGGATGACACCTGCACCCCAATGTTCATAACAGCACTATTTACAATAGCCAAGACACGGAAATGGCCTAAATGTCCATTGACAGATGACTGGATAAAGAAGAAGTGGTATATTTATACAATGGAATACTATTCAGCCACAAAAATGACAACATAATGCAATTTGCAGCAACATGGATGTTCCTGGAGAATGTCATTCTAAGTGAAGTAAGCCAGAAAGACAAAGAAAAATACCATATGAGATCACTCATATGTGGAATCTAAAAGAAAAGAACATAAATACAAAACAGAAGCAGACTTACAGACATAAAATACAAACTTATGATTGCCAGTGGGGAAGGGGTAGGAAGGGACACACTGGGAGTTCAAGATTTGTAGATACTGACAGGCATATGCAGAATAAATAAACAAGATTATACTGTATAGCACTGGGAAATATATACAAGATCTTGTGGTAGCTCACAGTGAAAAAGAATGTTACAATTAATATATGTATGTTCATGTATAACTGAAAAATTGTGCTCTACACTGGAAATTGACACAACATTGTAAAATGACTATAACTCAATTAAAAAATGTTAAAAAAAAGTTTTCAAGTTTGGATTGAATAGGACAAAAATATGTCTAGTGGAGGAAGAAAATTCATGCTTTAATTTTATGGAAATTGGGTTGATGAGAGAAAACAATTTTACCTGCTCAATAAGGTGAATTCCTCTAAGAGAAGAAGGAATTTAGAAGGTAGAGGAAGTTGTCTTTGAAATTGTTAGTATAGAATCTATTTTTTCATCACATTAATTGACATTAGCATAATGCAGAGATTATACCTTGTTCAAATTATCCACAGACTTGTTAAAGAGCAGGTGGGGGAGGAGGCTCTCTCCCCTCTTTAAAATACGTGGGTCTTCATTAAATACCAAAAAGTTTCCCTAATTTACTCGGATTTATGACAGACCTGAATGTCATCTTCATCTGTCTCAGCCT